>NC_141061.1:6574524-7012024 GCF_041138505.1 Cibotium barometz
TACATGTATGTATGTATGTATATATATATACATATATATATATATATATCTGTGCGCGCGCCCCCCTAACAAGCACCCAAAACATTTTTTTGGGTTTCGTTAATTAATTAGAGAGGTAAATGCTAGAAAATCTTGGAGGGATGCAAGCGCAAACCTCCACATGTCAGCTTCCACAGCAGCAACAGGCAGCAGCTCCAGCACAAACCCTGATCAAGGATCTACGTCCAGCTGCCCTGAATAATGTCAACACTACCTTCATCCTCCTGGAAAAGGGTTCTCCCATGAGAAGTGATGGAGGTCTCATGATGTCAATCAACCTCGCTGCAGATTCATCGGCAGCTGTGCACTTGCAACTGTGGGGTAACGAGTGCGAAGCTTTTCAGCCAGGCGATATCATCCGCCTGACCAACGGGATTTTCTTGTTTCACAAAACAAACTTGGTTCTACGGGCAGGCAGAAAGGGGAAATTGGAGAAGGTGGGAGAATTCACTATGGTGTTTGTTGAAAACCCTAATATGAGCAGGTTACAGTGGGTACAGGAGCCTTCTAATCCCTCAAAGTGGATACCGGTGGGACTAATAAACAACCAGCAGCTACCTCAAGGTGCCCCTGCTACCTCTGTAGGATCCATGGGAAATCATAGGGTTCCACAGCAAGAAAAATCATAAATACACAGATGGGATTCCTTTGATCGTTTTGTTATTATCAGAAGTCTTGATCATTTCCAAAAGTCTTGATTTTCAGCTCTGTCCATCATTCCCGAAGGAGTAGTTGTGTAGTATCAAAATGTCTGTACTCCAACTCTTTGGTCTGAGCAGAAGTTTTCTATCATGATATATTGTATCAGTGATGCAATATCGTATGCCACAATTTTTCTTTTGAAATATCATTTTTAGTTTTTGTTTTCTGTAAGTAGCAACATCCGCAACGGTTGTGGGCAATGCATACAAGTTTGTGATCTGCTCAGCTTGTACCTAGAGTGGTAATGTCCAAGTTTTGGTTACTAGTTCGAATCTTGGCCCACTGCCTTTGATGTTCACTGAGCTTGTCCATGCTTATGTGAAGATTCCCAACCGGCCTTGGGCAGGGGAAGTTTGTACAGGAGGAATGTTTTGGACGTGTAGGTGTCCATCCCCAGGATTAGATAGACTCGCTCTATTAATAAAGATTCTATCAGTAAAATGAGCAGATGATGTTCACCCAGCTTGCAGATTCCCAGCCAGCATTGGGCAGGTGAAACCTGTCAAGGAGAAATTGTTTTGGACATAATGTAGGTGTCCATCCCCAGGATTAGACAAACTCACTCTATTAATAAAAGATTATCTATCAGTAAAATGAGCAGAGGTTGGTGGGCCAAGTGGTTTTAATTCTCAGCTTGAGTTTGAATCTTGGCTGGTTCCACTGCCTATGATGTTCACCCAGCTTGTCCATGCCTAGACTCGAATGTGGGCCTGCACTTTGCATGTGTGAACATCTTATAGTGAAATAGAGGAGACATCATCTTCTAGCAAATAGAGTGTTCTGTTAATTAATTAGAGAGGTAAATGCTAGAAAATCTTGGTTCATTTAACCTTTGGAAAACTAAATCGAAAGTTTGAAATATGTAGACCTTTTTTATTTTAGAAACAAATCTCATGAAATTGAGTTAAAATAGTAGATGCATGCCTCGAATGCACGTGGACATGCGCTCTCTCTAGAGTCCCTCTTGGTGGGCTGACCCCTCTCTTGCTCTCCCCTGCTTAGGCCATGGACAATCGTGAGGTATGGAGGGAGGGAGGCTTGCAGGTGAAAGGAAGGTGGGGATGCGAGCAGGCGAGGAGAGCACGGGGGAAGCGACTAGGTGAGGAGAAAATGAGGTTGCAGTCAGGGAGGGATCTGAGTAGGTGAGGGGAAGTTGGGGGAGGCGACTAGACCAGCGTGGGATGGGGGAGAGAGGTTGCCATGGTTGAGAGAGGACTGAATTAGGCGAGGGAGGGAGGCAAGCAGGCGTGGGGAGGCAACCATGCGAGAGGAGGACATGCGAGTAGACGAGTAGCCGAGGGGCAAAGGGCTTCGCGGAGGAGGCTGGTGAGAAGGATTATGAATCAGGAGGGATCTAAGGTTGAAAAGAGGCGTCATGACCTTGCCTAATCTAGACCGTCGGATTCCCGTCGGGCAAGTGAACTAGGGATGAACTCAGGGTATACCATGGGGATTTTTGGGACTGAGCTCAATGCAAAAGAGGATTCGAACTTGGAACCATCCGCTCAAGCTTTCAACATCTAACCACTATGCTATACTTTCAAGCAGATTGTATAGAGTGTTTTTAAATTTAAATCTTGATATTTTTGTCCTTAGTTCACTTTCTTACCGGAAAATGTTTCCCTAGTTCACTTTCTTGCCAGAAAAGGTCTCCTTAGTTCACCCTAAGTTCACCTCGTGAGTTCACCCCTGAGTTTACCCGCAGTTCACTCATAGTTCACTTAGGAATCCAACGGTGTTGATCAAATCCCGATCGCGACACCTCTTTCCAACTATAGATCCCTCGTGATTCATAATGTGTCACTTAGTCATGAGGGTGAGAAGGCGAGGAGAGCATGCGAGGTATGTTTAAACATTTGATTTATTAATGCTGCCCATGCAGCATTAATAAATGTGACGACAAAATTTGAGTGAATAAACACCCACGACAAAATAATAATAATTTGGTGGCCTATTATTTTTGGCCTTGTCACCTTTATAAAAGCGCACCAGTTTTAGGTAATCGAAAAATGGCTTTTAGAGCAAAGAGAAGCTGTACGTTTGGCACAGCCAGATCTCCATAGCGGGAGAGGAAGCAAGAAAGAAATGGGCATGTGGACGGTGCTTGAGGGGCTGCTGCTACTTGCGAATGCGTTGGCCATTCTGAACGAGGAACGCTTCCTGGCGCCGCGTGGTTGGGGCTTCAACAAGATGGGAGGTGCGGGCGCCCGCGTCAAGTCTCTCAAAGGCCAGATCATTGGCCTCGTCCACGCCATACAGCACCTCCGCCTCCCCCTCATCGCCCTAAACACCGTCGTTGCCATTTCCATGCTCATATCCGCTTAGGGTTAGGGTTTTCTTCCTCCTTAGACGCAGCAAAAGATCGAGCAGGCGAGTGCAATTTCTCTTCCTTTTTTTTTGTGCGTCCTGCATGTAGGGTTTCTGTGTTTCTTCATTCGGTCTAGTACACGTTCTTCTGTGGTTAGGCTAGGGTTGGGGTTAGGGTTAGGATCAGGCTTATGGTTGGATCAAGCTTGATTAGGGCGAGGGTAGAAATGAGACACATAGATTGAGCGATTTGAAACTTTTCTGGTCTTTTTGTGATTTTCTTTGTTTGTGGAGGGTTTTTTTTTTTTTTCCGAGAAAAGATCCTTTCATTAGTTATATAAAAACGCCCGAAGGGCTACAAAAGATCTCTCCTGCTCCTAAGAGAGAGAAGAGCAGTGAATACATCATGGCAGCCTGGGAGACTCTCCCTAGGTGTTGCAAAATACAAGCATCAGTATAAAAAAACTGAGCGGCTAAATCATACAATAGGGGGGGGGAAGAGCCAAACAGGTGGCCTGTAGTGCCAACCGGGGCATCCCGTGTGTAAGGTGTAGAACGGGCCACAACGCCAAGTGGTGTGAAAGGCCTGGCGCCGTAAGATCGCCTCATCCGAGTCTCCCCGGATGCGGTCGTACTGTCCTCGCAGGGTGTGGATCAACTCCTGCCAAATCCCCCGAACAGTCTCTGCTGGTGGCTCTAATCTCCCCTCAAAGGCCGTAAAGCACCGGGCCCTCCAGGTGAACCAGATGGTGAGGCTGCTGAGGAGCTCCCATCGTAAATCCCTCTCCTGTGTCCAGCTGGCGGACGAGAAATCCGGTGCCGGAACCAGGCGAGGCTGGCCCCTAATAAATCTGATGGCCTGACTGCCCTGCTCCATCTCATAGCCCATAGCAGGCCCTGACGAAGTCGACCAAGCAGCGGCACCCCACTTAAACATACCCTCTGGAGAGAGGGGGGCCAGAATACGCAGTATCCGCAGCCAAATCTGCTGTGCCTGAGGGCAGTCCCAAAGGCAATGTCTCTGTGTCTCCATAGGGTGGCCGCATCGGACGCAGGCCGCCGGAAGACCGCTGTAAACAAGCCAAGTGCCAACTGCTGAGCCCCTGTGGGCGACCAGCCACTGAAAAGCCGAGATCCTGCGGGCCTGCCGACTAGCCCAGAGCCGAGCCCAGAAATCCTCCAGGAACTCCTGTGAGAGTCCCTGCAATCGCCAATGCCCCGCTGCCACTGGAGAAACCGTCCTCCTCGCTGTCAAAATATGCCGTCCCAGCCGAACAGTATACTGGAAAAAGGTGATCTCTGTGGCCTCAAGGGATGCATAAGGATCATGCCACTCGTACTCCCCGGGGTCCCACTGTAGCCGGGCCAAGGGGCGCGCTGCATATGCCCATATGCGCCAATCCGGGAGCACATCAGCAGGGTCGGGGTCAATATGCCACTTCCGAGAAGCGGCAGCCACTACCCGAATCCTCTGGAAGGTGCACTCTGCAACCAAAGGCGACTCCACCTCCACTCTCTGGAGTCTGCCCTCATCCTGAATCTCATAGTAGAGGCATCTGCCATCCTCAGTGCTAGCTCTGACAGCAATCAGGATCTCCAACTGCGTAAAGGCTCCCATCCACCGTGGGGCCACTGGCTCGAGAGGTGTGAACCACTCCTCTGTAAGTGCCTCCTGAATATCATCCCTCATAATCAACCCCCCTCTGAAGTGACTCAGCCTCTCCACCTGGATCTCCTCTGGTAGACTGCAGAAAGCCTGCCAGTCTCCAAAACTACGAGCTGGGCCTGCCGCTAAAGGTCCCCAAGCTAGACGAGGCCGAGAACCCAGCATATGACCCTGCTCCGTACGAACCGCTGGGCTCCAGATGAGCGGCTGCCTGGCCCGCTCCTCAACACAAGGAGGAGGCCGCTGAGAGAGCCCCGGTCTCAGCAGCTCCCAAGCTCTCAGGATACTCAAAGCAAATCTGTCCTCCCATCCTCTACTGAGGCCTGTCCTCCTCATCTCTATGAAGATCCAGCGAATCTCTGGTGCCCAAGTACCCCCTGCAGGGGGCGCCCGAGCCTGCAGTCGCTGCAAGAGGAGCTCTTTCCAAGGCTCAGCGCCTGGAAGCAACCCCCGAACAATAAGCTTCCCCAATAAGGCTCTACTCTGATCGACTGGATCTATAATACCCAAACCGCCCTGAGCCAGCGGAAGTGTAATAACTGCCCATGCAACCTTTGCCCGAGCTGGCTGACCGTCCCGCCCAGACCACAGAAAGTTCCTGATCAGCCTCTGTACACTGGCTGATGCAAGAGCTCGAGAAAATCCAGCAAGACGTAATGTACCACATGGTTGCTAACAGCACCTGATTTGCCACCACCACCCTCCCAGCCAAGGATAGTCGAGCTGTACTCCAATACAATAGCTTCTTCCGAATGCTCAGAAGAAGCGGGGCAATCTGCTGCTCAGGTGACAAATCGAGGCCAATCTGGCATCCCAAATACCGCACTGCTGTGCCTGGAGGAATCCATCTAAAACCGGGGTCCGGGCTCCATGCCGGAGTGGGAGCACTACTGATCCAAAAGGTCACTGTCTTGCGCCAATTGATCAATGCTCCCGAAGCTGCACTAAAAACCTGGAGCGACTGCTCAGCCCGCATAAGATTGGCCTCTTGGCCATGCAAAAATAAGCCCGTGTCGTCTGCAAACTCAGCATCAAGCAAATCCTCCCCCCGGACTGGGAGCTGAAGTCCTCTCAAACCAACCTCCTCTGCCGTCAAATACATACTCATAGCCTCCGCAAAGAAGAGAAAAAGGAAAGGGGCGAGAGGACACCCCTGACGGACTGATCTGGTCAGCTCAAAACTCGGCCCCCGTCCTCCTGTGTTTGTGGAGGGTTAATTCTGGTAGTCTCAGGTTAGCTGACAGAAAGACCTGGGGGTTCTCCTTTCTTGTTACCTTCGCCAGCAAGGGTTTATCTTGTGTTCTTTCTTGGTGTACTGTTTTACTTAGGGTTTGCTGTTGTGTGTATCCGCCATTCTCTCGAAGGATGCAAGCGCAAACCTCCACATGTCAGCTTCCACAGCAGCAACAGGCAGCAGCTCCAAGACAAACCCTAATCAAGGATCTACGTCCAGCTGCCCTGAATAATGTCAACACTACCTTCATCCTCCTGGAAAAGGGTTCTCCCATGAGAAGTGATGGAGGTCTCATGATGTCCATCAACCTCGCTGCAGATTCATCGGCAGCTGTGCACTTGCAACTGTGGGGTAACGAGTGCGAAGCTTTTCAGCCAGGCGATATCATCCGCTTGACCAACGGGATTTTCTTGTTTCACAAAACAAACTTGGTTCTACGGGCAGGCAGAAAGGGGAAATTGGAGAAGGTGGGAGAATTCACTATGGTGTTTGTTGAAAACCCTAATATGAGCAGGTTACAGTGGGTACAGGAGCCTTCTAATCCCTCACAGTTGGATAGTGGTGGGACTAATAAACAACCAGCAGCTACCTCAAGGTGCCCCTGCTACCTCTGTAGGATTCATGGGAAATCATAGGGTTCCACATCAAGAAAAATCATAAATACACAGATGGGATTCCTTTGATCGTTTTGTTATTATCAGAAGTCTTGATCATTTCCAAAAGTCTTGATTTTCAGCTCTGTCCATCATTCCCGAAGGAGTAGTTGTGTATCAAAATGTCTGTACTCCAACTCTTTGGTCTGAGCGGAAGTTTTCTATCATGATATATTGTATCAGTGATGCAATATCGTATGCCACAATTTTTCTTTTGAAATATCATTTTTAGTTTTTGTTTTCTGTAAGTAGCAACATCCGCAACGTTTGTGGGCAATGCATACAAGTTTGTGATCTGCTCAGCTTGTACCTAGAGTGGTAATGTCCAGGTTCTGGTTACTAGTTCGAATCTTGGCCCACTGCCTTTGATGTTCACTGAGCTTGTCCATGCTTATGTGAAGATTCCCAACCGGCCTTGGGCTGGGGAAGTCTGTACAGGAGGAATGTTTTGGACGTGTGTAGGTGTCCATCCCGAGGATTAGACAGACTCGCTCTATTAATAAAGATTCTATCAGTAAAATGAGCAAATGATGTTCACCCAGCTTGCAGATTCCCAACCGGCATTGGGCAGGTGAAACCTGTCAAGGAGAAGGCCAAGTGGTTCCACTGCCTATGATGTTCACCTAGCTTGTCCATGCCTAGACTCGAATGTGGGCGTGCACGATCGTGACACCTCTTTCCAACCATAGATCCCTCGTGATTCATAATGTGTCACTTAGTCATGAGGGTGAGAAGGCGAGGAGAGCATGCGAGGTATGTTTAAACATTTGATTTATTAATGCTGCTCATGCAGCATTAATAAATGCGACGACAAAATTTTAGTGAATAAAATGACAAAATAATAGTAATTTGGTGGCCTATTATTTTTGGCCTCCTCACCTTTATAAAAGCGCACCAGTTTTAGGTAATCGAAAAATGGCTTTTAGAGCAAAGAGAAGCTGTACGTTTGCCACAGCCAGATCGCCATAGCGGGAGAGGGGGCGGGCAAGCAAGCAAGAAAGAAATGGGCATGTGGACGCTGCTTGAGGGGCTGCTGCTACTTGCGAATGCGCTGGCCATTCTGAACGAGGAACGCTTCCTGGTGCCGCGCGGTTGGGGCTTCAACGAGATGGGAGGTGCGGGCGCCCGCGTCAAGTCTCTCAAAGGCCAGATCATTGGCCTCGTCCACGCCATACAGTACCTCCGCCTCCCCCTCATCGCCCTATACACCGTCGTTGCCATTTCTATGCTCATATCCGGTTAGGGTTAGGGTTTTCTTCCTCCTTAGACGCAGCAAAAGATCCACCAGGCGAGTGCAATTTCTCTTCCTTTTTTTTGTGCGTCTTGCATGTAGGGTTTCTGTGTTTCTTCATTCGGTCTAGTACACGTTCTTGTCTGGTTAGGCTAGGGTTGGGGTTAGGGTTAGGATCAGGCTTATGGTTGGATCAGGCTTGATTAGGGTGAGGGTAGAAATGAGACACACAGATTGAGCGATCTGAAACTTTTCTGGTCTTTTTGCGATTTTCTTTGTTTGTGGAGGGTTAATTTTGGTAGTCTCACGTTAGCTGACAGAAAGACCTGGGGGTTCTCCTTTCTTGTTACATTCGCCAGCAAGGGTTTATCTTGTGTTCTTTCTTGGTGTACTGTTTTGGTTAGGGTTTGCTGCTGTGTGTATCCACCATTCTCTGGAAGGATGCAAGCGCAAACCTCCACATGTCAGCTTCCAGAGCAGCAACAGGCAGCAGCTCCAGCACAAACCCTGATCAAGGATCTACGTCCGATTGCCCTGAATAATGTCAACACTACCTTCATCCTCCTGGAAAAGGGTTCTCCCATGAGAAGTGATGGAGGTCTCATGATGTCCATCGAGGTCTCATGATGTCCATCAACCTCGCTGCAGATTCATCGGCAGCTGTGGGGTAATGAGTGCGAAGCTTTTCAGCCAAGCGATATCATCCGCCTGTCCAACGGGATTTTCTTGTTTCACAAAACAAACTTGGTTCTACAGGCAGGCAGAAAGGGGAAATTGGAGAAGGTGGGAGAATTCACTATGGTGTTTGTTGAAAACCCTAATATGAGCAGGTTACAGTGGGTACAGGAGCCTTCTAATCCCTCAAAGTGGATACCGGTGGGACTAACAAACAACCAGCAGCTACCTCAAGGTGCCCCTGCTACCTCTGTAGGATCCATGGGAAATCATAGGGTTCCACATCATGAAAAATCATAAATACACAGATGGGATTCCTTTGATCGTTTTGTTATTATCAGAAGTCTTGATCATTTCCAAAAGTCTTGATTTTCAGCTCTGTCCATCATTCCTGAAGGAGTAGTTGTGTAGTATCAAAATGTCTGTACTCCAACTCTTTGGTCTGAGCGGAAGTTTTCTATCATGATATATTGTATCAGTGATGCAATATCGTATGCCACAATTTTTCTTTTGAAATATCATTTTTAGTTTTTGTTTTCTGTAAGTAGCAACATCCGCAACGTTTGTGGGCAATGCATACAAGTTTGTGATCTGCTCAGCTTGTACCTAGAGTGGTAATGTCCAGGTTCTGGTTACTAGTTCGAATCTTGGCCCACTGCCTTTGATGTTCACTGAGCTTGTGAAACCGGCCAATACAAAATCGGGCGGTGAAGAATCTTCTTAATTTCTCACAGCACTTAAACTATTCAAATTCCAACACAGATAATTGAAGAAAACAAAGGGAGCTAGAGCGCTCCTACTCGAACACACAGCACACCAGATTGGCCCTCAACGCGAGCGCCCCTTTCGGTATTTCTTTATATTAAACTTGAACCTGTTACAACTGTGAGGGTCCAACGGGACGGGCGAAAACCCCTAACAAACCTGATTTGATTGGCTGCCTCTTTGTAAAGATTCCTACGAACTCTGAGAAAACCACAGAGCACAGCAATTTCTGTTACTGAATTCTACCTGCGCAATTTGTGCTGTAAATCCCAATCACAGAACAAATTCTCTGTGCACACACGTATGAAATTCAGCCCTGCCCTTCCTGTGTCTGGAATCCTGCTTTTATTCTGTGCCGGTGCGCACACCGCACACGCGCACACTTATGAGGCTGACACGCAAACCACACGTGTCCAAATTCAGCCCCAAATCTGCCCTAAACAAGAAAGCTGAAAATTACTGTTTCTGGGCTTGAAAAATTCAGCACCGATTCGCGTACATGCTAGGCCCGAAATCAGCCCTGATTTCTCGCACCAAATCTGCCCTGATTTTGCCCCGCAAGAAGCACACGAATTCAGCCAGGAAATCAGCGTTGAAATTCCCTCTGCAATCTCCACGCTGCCTCCTCCACAAATCCACGTTAAATTTTCAGCCCAAGTCCTTTTTGTTTTAAAAATTGCCAAGTCACTTAACTTTTGGCCGCCCATGGTCTGAAACCTTTTAAAACTTTATAACCTTAAAAACTAAGGTTCTCCTAACTTATTGAATTAATTCAATGTGCACATTTTTTGCACATCAGATTAATTCAATTAAATTCTGCGACACTCGCCCGTGACAGCACATCTACTGTGACACGTCCCCGTGACAGCACGTCCGCGTGACATACCCCTCTCTGGAAATCTTGCAAGCGACCTCGATTGCAAAAGAAGTGATGCCACTGATGAAACCAAAATTGGAATATGCTGTCTCCATGACCTGAGTAACATATGCATCTGCTACGGCCATGTGTATCCCACTTGAAATAACAGCATTCTTGACAGTGATAACCATAAAAAATATACCAAACTGCAAACAGAATTGCATCTCAAAAATACAGAAGTATATACGATACTCAGAGCTGCAGTAGGCATCGATATGCATCTGTCTTACTCATTGAAGTGACTAGTACACTCATCATAGAAATCCCTGTAGCAAAAATACTGCCAGCATACAGTACCCCGGATATACATATAGCATACCAATGCGATTTCTAGATCTCTAAGCCCATCTCTCATGAAGGGGTGGAGGTGCTACCCCCCTCTTGAGTATCAGGCAATACTCCAGATGCTTGCGGCTTTGCTGAACCTGAAGGACCCTGACTCAAGGTCGGTGTCAACTGAAACGCCTCTAGGTAAAGTTGCAACAACTGAGGTGAATTTGCTAGGTCACCTTCCTCCATCCATTTGGCATCAAGCGGTGGATAGTTCTGAAACTTCACCAAATACCTCCTGGAAACTTTACCTCTAACTTTCATTTCCTTATGTGCCAAGATTTGTTCTGGTACCAGTATCTCATCCAATTCCTCAACCTCTGGTTGATCTTCATTGATCGTATCCTCTGGCACATCGCCTGTGAAAGGTCTAAGAAGACTCACATGAAAAGCATTATGAATCCTCCAATGATCTGGTAGCTTTAGCCTATAAGCTACATCATTGATCTTCTCTGTTACTTCAAAAGGCCCATAATATCGCATGCTAAGCTTGGAATATAGGCGTTCCTTGCCTTTCCACTTCTTAAGCCTTGCCTTTTCAAACTTTAAGAGCACCCAATCATCCTTTTCAAACGCCAAAGGTCTGCGATGACGGTCTGCTGCTCTTTTCTGTTTCTCTTGTGTTTTCTGGAGTGCTTGCTGAATTTTCTTGTAAGCCACATCCAGACTTTCCACAAACTTATCTGCCTCAAAGATTTTATCCTTTGTATGCAAAATAGGAGGCACTTTCTTTCCCCCTTCCACAATCTCAAAAGGTGCCTTACCAGTTGAGCTATGTACTGTGTTATTGTATGCAAACTCAACCAATGGCAAGTACTTCTCCCACTGATTCTTATGATCTGATACATAACACTTTAGCAAATCCAAAACAGTAGAATTTGCTTCTTCTGATTGTCCATCAGTCTGCGGATGGAAAGATGAAGAAAACTTCAGAGTTGTACCCATGTTCTCAAAAATACCTTTCCAAAATAAACTAGTCATTCTGGGATCCCTGTCACTGACAATAGACTGTGGCATGCCATGATACTTAAAGATCTGCTGCAGAAACAATCTAGCCATGTGATCTGCTGTTATCTTCTTCCTGACCAAAATGAAATGGGCTTGCTTACTGAACCTGCAAATAATTGTCCATATGCCATCATTTCCTGTAGGTGTCCTAGGAAGATCAAAGATAAAATCCATAGCTATACTCTGCCACGGTCTATCAGGAATCGGTAATGGTTGCAACAACCCTGGCATTTTCTGTCTGTCAAACTTAACTTTCTGACAGATAATGCATGAACGCACAAAAGCATCTACATCACGTCTTAGTGTTGGCCAATAAAAGAAAGTCTCCACAGCTTTTACGGTAGCATCAATTCCTCTATGCCCTGCATAAGGAGGTGCATGACTTTCAATTAGAACCTTTGGCCTCAACTGCTTCGTAATGCATAACCGACCATGCATCATCAGAAAACCATCTCTCAAAAGATAATGTTCACGACGTTGACCATCTAACAACTGGTCATAAACATTTCCAAAATCCTCATCGACTGAATATTGCTCTTTCATTTCATCCAACTCATGATGATAAGCAATAGACACTGCTGAAACCTGTGGTTTCCTTGACAAAGCGTCTGCAACTACATTCTTTTTGCCTTCCACATGCACAATCTGAAAGTGAAACTGTAACAAAAAGTTTGCCCAACGCATATGCTTTTCAGACAACTTTGTCTGCGTAAGAAAATATCGCAAGGTCTGATGATCAGTCTGTACTGTAAAATCAGCACCAAGCAAATAATGCTTCCACACTGTCAATGCATGAACCACTGCCAAAAGCTCTTTCTCATAGACCTGCAAATTCTTTTCAGGCCCTTGCAAAACCCTGCTTTCGTAGGCAACAACATGTCCATCCTGCATCAAAACAGCACCAATACTGTTTCCACATGCATCGCATTGAACAACAAAAGCCTTCCTCAAATCAGGCAAAACCAAAACTGGATCTGAGGTCAACTTTTCCTTAAGCTTATTGAAAGCTGCAATCTCTCTCTGTGACCAAGTGAATGGTACACCTTTCTTTTGCAAAGCATGCAAAGGTGAAGCAATT
The DNA here is from genome assembly GCF_041138505.1 of Cibotium barometz. NCBI lineage: Eukaryota > Viridiplantae > Streptophyta > Polypodiopsida > Cyatheales > Cibotiaceae > Cibotium > Cibotium barometz. The sequence continues at coordinate 6,587,132 of NC_141061.1, forward strand.
TCAGCAAACTGCCTGATGAACCTTCTGTAATAAGAGCACAATCCCAAGAAACTACGAACCTCATGCAAATTTCTGAGATGAGGCCAATTCTTGATTGCCTCTACCTTTGACGGATCCATACGTACCCCATCCTTGGACACAATATGACCCAAAAACTGAATTTCTTCTAAAAAGAATTCACTTTTCTTAGCATTGACTACCAGCTGATGTTTTCTGAGCTCTGCAAAAACAATAGCCAAGTGTTTCCTATGCTCCATTTCATCTTTTGAATGCACAATCATATCATCAAAGAAAGTGCCAACAAAAGATCTATATGGTCTAAAAATCCTGTCCATCATTCGATTGAACGTAGCAGGAGCATTAGTCAGACCAAAAGGCATGACTAGAAACTCATAAAGTCCAAAGGTAGTCCTGAAAGCTGTCTTTGGTACATCTTCTGGTCTAATCCGTACTTGGTGATAACCACTCTTTAGATCAATACGGCTGAAAACACCTGATCCCTGCAACCTATCCAAGACATCATCAATTCTTGGTATGGGAAATTTATTCCGAATGGTTATCTTGTTCAAGGCCCTGTAATCAATACACATTCGCCATGAACCGTCTTTCTTTTGCACAAGCAACACAGGTGAGCAATAAGGAGAAGAACTAGGTTGGATGTATCCTTTTTCCAACAACTCCTTAACCTGGCTCATGATTTCTTCTTGCTGCGCAGCACTTACTCTGTAAGGTGGTTTGTTTGGAGGACTACTACCTGGAATTATATCAATTGCGTGATCCTCAGGCCTTTCAGGCGGCAATTGACCATGTGGAGGTTCTGAAAAACAATCTTTAAACTGATTTAAAAATTCCAACCTCTCCTTATCTAATTTAGACATATTTCCAACACCTTCATTACTTTGAAGATCTTTAACAAAAACCAAGTACGCAGAAATATGACTTTTTATTACTGAAGTAATGGCAGAAGCCGATACAACTGGGATAGACTCCCCTTTAAGCTTTACATCAAGTTCATGCTGTTTGCCCCTATGAGTAAGAGTGATCTTCCTAGCATGGGCATCCAACAAAGCATGAATCCTATGGAACCAAGGCATACCTAACAAAACATCACAACCATCCAATGGCATGATGAAGAATTCTTCAGTGTCCACATAACTCTGCACATGCAGCCTAAGCTTGCCAATAATAGGAGTGACTGCCTCTGCATGTCCTGGAGCTGCCATAGTAGCCTCATGCATGGATCCCATCTCCTCTGGACGAATACCTAACTTGCCTGCTAACTCAGGTGAAATGAAGTTACGCTTAGCACCAGGATCAAAGAAAATCAGGGCTGCCCGATCTCTTATCTTTCCCCATGCTCTACATAACTCTGTATCATCTTCATTGGGCTTCTCCCCAACCAAGTCAGATACAAGTCCCACTGAGGCTTTGGATCTCTTTCCTTTGGCATCACTCTCATCATCAGCCTTTCGCTTCTTCTTTGGACACTCTCTAGCCATATGGCCTTCTTCTTCGCAGTTGAAGCACTTGTTGGCTTTTTGTAAAGCCTTCCTTTCATCCAAAGTTCTGTAGGTACTACCCTGTTCCTTAGCATTCCTTTGCTTATTACCTTGATTAGCATTCGCAAATCTGCCATTCTTCTTCCAGTTTCCAACTTTTCCAGGCTTTTGCTCATCCTCTTTCTTTCCAAACTTGAAACCATCCACTCTACCACGAAGTAATGCTGCTGCAGTAGATGCATTCTCAATCAATTGAGACATACCGGATACCTTTGTCTTTGTACAGAAATCTCGAATCTCCTTCGGAAGTCCACAACAATACTTCTCTATCTGCTCTTCCAAAGGTACATGTCTGTATGAACTCAAAGGCAACAAAGCATCCCAAAACTTCTTATTATATCCCTCAATATTCTCACAGTTGGTTGAGTCCAACTTGTGCCAAGCAGTCTTTACATCTACTTCAAATGTGTCTGTCAACCACATGATTGAAAAGAGCTGCTTAAATTCAACCCAAGTCGAGGGAGCTTGCTGTTGAATTACTAGATTTGTCCACCACTGCATAGCATTCCCTTTCAAAAAAGTAGAAGCTCTACGAATCTTTGAAGATTCAGTGAAATTTCCAGCAGCAAATGCTACATCAAACTGCTGTAGAAATGTTAAAGCTTTCAGCTTGTCTTGCATTCCACTGAATGTATCAAACTTCACTGCTTTTCCACCTTCATTGTAGTCCTTTGGCTTACCCTTAGGAGCCAAGTTATCATACACAGGTGGCTGTAAATAAGGAGCTGTATTAGCACTTCCCACAACAGGTGGTCGTGAAGTACTAACATCTTGAACTTTAGCATGCATACCACCTTGGAAGCCAGGTTGCATTCCAATATTTCCATACATAGCATTACCTGAAGGTACATTAGCTCTCATGGCTTGAAAGACAGAACCACCACCAAAGAAAGTGGGCTGCCCAATAGGTCCTCGTGCACTCGTTTGTCCATTATGCATCTGCTGAAAATTATTGCCCTGAGCATGCATATCAACATGACCCTACACATGCGCATCTCTATGTTGGCCTGAAGCATTATGCACTTGATCACCCTGTACAACAGGTGTCCTTGCCAACTGTCCTGTTTGCATAACATGCGCATCAGAAGCAACTTGCGGTCCAACACCCGCAACTTGAGGTTTAGGCAGATTCATGAACTCTATAAAACGAGGATTCTGAGCCAACTGTGTGAATGCATCATAAATACTCATCATCTGAGCTCTAAACAAATGATCTGCATCCACATCTCCCTGAGATCTACCTGGCACTGCAGTGTCAGGTCTAACAGTCTCTGTACGCATACCTCTAGACACAGGCTGTGACTGTCTCACATCTGCAGTTCTCATGTGCTGAACCTCCTCTTCGTCTGCATCAGCAAAACGATCTTCTACATGCTCTGGAGACTCCCTATCCCCTGTGGAATAAGTGTGGTCACTACTGTTCTCCGACATCTTGATCAATTGCTAACTTTAAGAAATTCTTCAAACCTGCTATCAGAAAATCTAAGTGCTGGTACTCCCCAAGACAACACAGGCTCACCTCCTTAAGAAAGTTGGTGATGTCCCGGCAACGGAACCATGAAACCGGCCAATACAAAATCGGGCGGTGAAGAATCTTCTTAATTTCTCACAGCACTTAAACTATTCAAATTCCAACACAGATAATTGAAGAAAACAAAGGGAGCTAGAGCGCTCCTACTCGAACACACAGCACACCAGATTGGCCCTCAACGCGAGCGCCCCTTTCGGTATTTCTTTATATTAAACTTGAACCTGTTACAACTGTGAGGGTCCAACGGGACGGGCGAAAACCCCTAACAAACCTGATTTGATTGGCTGCCTCTTTGTAAAGATTCCTACGAACTCTGAGAAAACCACAGAGCACAGCAATTTCTGTTACTGAATTCTACCTGCGCAATTTGTGCTGTAAATCCCAATCACAGAACAAATTCTCTGTGCACACACGCATGAAATTCAGCCCTGCCCTTCCTGTGTCTGGAATCCTGCTTTTATTCTGTGCCGGTGCGCACACCGCACACGCGCACACTTCTGAGGCTGACACGCAAACCACACGTGTCCAAATTCAGCCCCAAATCTGCCCTAAACAAGAAAGCTGAAAATTACTGTTTCTGGGCTTGAAAAATTCAGCACCGATTCGCGTACATGCTAGGCCCGAAATCAGCCCTGATTTCTCGCACCAAATCTGCCCTGATTTTGCCCCGCAAGAAGCACACGAATTCAGCCAGGAAATCAGCGTTGAAATTCCCTCTGCAATCTCCACGTTGCCTCCTCCACAAATCCACGTTAAATTTTCAGCCCAAGTCCTTTTTGTTTTAAAAATTGCCAAGTCACTTAACTTTTGGCCGCCCATGGTCTGAAACCTTTTAAAACTTTATAACCTTAAAAACTAAGGTTCTCCTAACTTATTGAATTAATTCAATGTGCACATTTTTTGCACATCAGATTAATTCAATTAAATTCTGCGACACTCGCCCGTGACAGCACATCTACTGTGACACGTCCCCGTGATAGCACGTCCGCGTGACAGCTTGTCCATGCTTATGTGAAGATTCCCAACCAGCCTTGGGCAGGGGAAGTCTGTACAGGAGGAATGTTTTGGACGTGTGTAGGTGTCCATCCCGAGGATTAGATAGACTCGCTCTATTAAAAGATTCTATCAGTAAATGAGCAGATGATGTTCACCCAGCTTGCAGATTCCCAACCGGCATTGGGCAGGTGAAACCTGTCAAGGAGAAATTGTTTTGGACATAATGTAGGTGTCCATCCCCAGGATTAGACAGACTCACTCTATTAATAAAAGATTATCTATCAATAAAATGAGCAGATTTTGGTGGGCCAAGTGGTTTTAATTCTCAGCTTGAGTTTGAATCTTGGCTGGTTCCACTGCCTACTATGATGTTCACCCAGCTTGTCCATGCCTAGACTCGAATGTGGGCCTGCACTTTGCATGTGTGAACATCTTATAGTGAAATAGAGGAGACATCATCTTCTAGCAAATAGAGTGTTCCGTTAATTAATTAGAGAGGTAAATGCAAGAAAATCTTGGTTCATTTAACCTTCGGAAAACTAAATCGAAAGTTTGAAATATGTAGACCTTTTTTATTTTAGAAACAAATCTCGTGAAATTGAGTTAAAATAGTAGATGCATGCCTCGAATGCACGTGGACATGCGCTCTCTCTAGAGTCCCTCTTGGTGGGCTGACCCCTCTCTTGCTCTCCCCTGCTTAGGCCATGAACAATCGTGAGGTATGGAGGGAGGGAGGCTTGCAGGTGAAAGGAAGGTGGGGATGTGAGCAGGCGAGGAGAGCACGGGGGAAGCGACTAGGTGAGGAGAAAACGAGGTTGCAGTGAGGGAGGGATCTGAGTAGGTGAGGGGAAGCTGGGGGAGGCGACTAGGCCAGTGTGGGATGGGGGAGAGAGGTTGCCATGGTTGAGAGAGGACTGAATTAGGCGAGGGAGGGAGGCAAGCAGGCGTGGGCAGGCAACCATGCGAGAGGAGGACATGTGAGCAGACGAGTAGCCGAGGGGCAGAGGGGAAGGCGGAGGAGGCTGGTGAGAAGGATTATGAATCAGGAGGGATCTAAGGCTGAAAAGAGGCGTCGTGTCCTTGCCTAATCTAGACCGTCGGATTCCCGTCGGGCAAGTGAACTAGGGATGAACTCATCAGGGTATACCATGGGGATTTTTGGGACTTAGAAAATTTTGGAGGGGTTGAGCTCAATGCAAAAGAGGATTCGAACTTGGAACCATCCGCTCAAGCTTTCAACATCTAACCACTATGCTATACTTTCCAGCAGATTGTGTAGAGTGTTTTTAAATTTAAATCTTGATATTTTGGTCCTTAGTTCACTTTCTTACCGGAGAATGTTTCCCTAGTTCACTTTCTTGCCGGAAAAGGTCTCCTTAGTTCACCCTAAGTTCACCTCGCGAGTTCACCCCTGAGTTTACCCGCAGTTCACTCATAGTTCACCTAGGAATCCAACGGTGTTGATCAAATCCCGATCGCGACACCTCTTTCCAACCATAGATCCCTCGTGATTCATAATGTGTCACTTAGTCATGAGGGTGAGAAGGCGAGGAGAGCATGCGAGGTATGTTTAAACATTTGATTTATTAATGCTGCTCATGCAGCATTAATAAATGCGACGACAAAATTTTAGTGAATAAAACGACAAAATAATAGTAATTTGGTGGCCTATTATTTTTGGCCTCCTCACCTTTATAAAAGCGCACCAGTTTTAGGTAATCGAAAAATGGCTTTTAGAGCAAAGAGAAGCTGTACGTTTGCCACAGCCAGATCGCCATAGCGGGAGAGGGGGCGGGCAAGCAAGCAAGAAAGAAATGGGCATGTGGACTTTGCTTGAGGGGCTACTGCTACTTGCGAATGCGCTGGCCATTCAGAATGGGGAACGCTTCGTGGCGCCGCGCGGTTGGGGCTTGAACGAGATGGGAGCTACGGGCGCCCGCGTCAAGTCTCTCAAAGGCCAGATCATTGGCCTCGTCCACGCCATAGAGTACCTCCGCCTCCCCCTCATCGCTCTAAATGTTGGGTGGAGTGGACAACGGAAGCAATGGAGGCAAGAGCAAGGAAGGAAGCGAGCTGCTGTGGATGTATTGCTAAAAGTGATAAAGAGTACAGAAGATACACCTAATATGATGAACCCCTAACTGGGTGTTATACATGTACTAGGTGTCCCAATTGGAAGTAGTACTAACTGTACCATAGGTCCTAACTGATAATATCTAGGCCTACAAGGCACATACCAAGGAATGAGTGACACCTATGGATAGCCCATAGAGTGGCCTACAAACCCCCCTCGACGGTATGGGCTGAAGTATCCTGGAAACGTCTCAAGATACCTGAAGACTAAAGGTTATGGTTGCACAAATTCGTCCAATATGGATATAGCAACCTATGACTGTACAGAATAGCAGATCACGTAACAAATGGTACCAAGTGTAAAGCTTGTCGAAAAGCCTCAAACTTTGGTTGCGGGAGAGCCTTCGTGAAGAGATCTGCCAAGTTGTCTTCAGTGGGAATGTAAGACAATTGAATGTCACCATCTGACCATCGCTCTCTGACATAGTGGTAATGAACCTCAATGTGTTTTGTGCGAGCATGAAACACAAGATTTCGTGCAATAGCCAAAGCACTCTGACTGTTAGTATGAATGACTGTAGGAGTAGTCTGACCAACTAGAAGATCTGCAAGTAATTTTCGTAGCCAAACACACTCTACTGTAGCTGTGAAAGCTGCCCTGTACTCAGCCTCACAACTAGATGTGGCAACTGTCGCTTGCTTCTTGCTGAACCAAGAGATGCATGAAGAGCCAAGCATGAAACAATTGCCACTATGGGATCGGCATGTATCATAGCAACCAGCCCAATCACTATCAGTGAACCCATGCATGATAAGTGAAGAATCAGCCTTGTAAAAAAGGCCCAAGTGTTGTGTGCCTTTGATATATCTGAAGACACGTTTCACTGCATGCCAATGGTGATGAGTGGGACTGTGCATAAACTTGCTCAACTGGGAGACCACGTACTGCAAGTTTGGCCGAGTATGACACAAGTAAAGTAAACAACCAACTGCTTGGTGATAAGAGGTAGCATCACAAGGTCCATTGGTATCTTCAGCAGAGAAACGAAAACCAGTCTCTAATGGGGTGGAGACGGGTTTGTAATGGGGTGGAGACGGGTTTGCAGTCCTCAAATTGAAATCTCTGTAAGAGCTGCCCAATGTACTTGGATTGTGACATAATAATCCCCCCCTCAGTCCGAGCAAATTGTATGCCCAAATAATACTGCAACTGGCCAAGATCAGTAAGAGCAAATGATTGCTGTAATTCCCGTTTAAAATCTGCAATTTTCTTGGGATGTGGCCCAGTGAGAATCATGTCATCCACATAGAGGATCAAAATCAGCAAATCTGCCCCCTCTTGCAGATATATAAAGTCACCTCTGTGGGACTATTCTGAAAACCAAGGCTGAGCAAATGAGTGTGAATCCTGTCATACCAAGCCCGAGGTGCCTGCTTCAATCCATACAAGGCTTTCTTAAGCCGGCATACCTTTTTTTCAGAACCTACAACCTCAAAGCCAGGAGGTTGTGCAACATAGACTTCCTCTGCCAATAGACCATTGAGAAATGCTGTCTTGATATCCAACTGATGCATTTCCCAATTATTGTGGGCAGCCACGGCAATAACACATCTAATGGTGGTGATACGTGAAGTGGGAGCAAAGGTCTCTTCATAATCAATGCCCTCTTTCTGAGCATAGCCTTTGGCCACAAGACGGGCTTTGTACTTGTCAACTGAACCATCAGCTTTCCTCTTCACTTTGTAAACCCACTTCGTCCCCACGGCATGTTTACCTGCAGGCAAGTCACATAACTCCCATGTTTGATTGGCATGAATGGAGTTCAATTCATCTTGCATGGCTTGCATCCACAACTTATTTGAAAAGGCATCTCTGTGACAAACAGGCTCTTCATCACATGCTGTAGCAATCAAAGCATGAACAACCGAGTTTGCCAAATCTCTTTTGGCTGCAGCTCTCGTACGGGCTGGCAAAGGAGCATCTAACTTGTTGTCCTTCAAAGTTTCAAAGAACCAACGAGGAGCTCTTTTAGGCTGTCTTATGTCAGCCAATTCCTGCTTTGCTGCCTCTTCCACAACATCCTCAAGAGCATGTGGCATCTGTGTCACAACAAGTGGCTGTCCGGACTGCGTGATAGGCTGTAAATGAGCAGTATGTGGAGGAGTGTATCCCTGTGGTGCATCATCGGAGGCATCGGAACCAAGCAATGGCACAAGACTGTCAAAAATGTCCGAGACACCAAGTGTGGACTGCATTTTGCAATCCCGCAAAGGCATAGAGGATGTCTCATCAAAGATAACATCTCTACTGACAACCACCCTACGTGATGAGGGCTCATAAAGTCTATAACCTCTGCTCTCTGCACTGTATCCCAAAAATATGCATTTGATAGCCTTATCATCCAACTTTGTCCGCCTCTATGAAGGTACATGTGCATAGGCCAAATGTTGGGGTAAAGGCACTATGCCCACCCTTATAGTGTGTACAAGCCCATAAGTTATAGTACATAGTACACTTAGTACTTTTAATGTACTAAGTGCACACTGTGTACTAGTGCAATATACATGTGTGATAGGGGAGTCACACACTCATATCGGTGAGTTGACTTATCCCCACAACTCTCTCTCTCTCTCCCTTGTTTCTCTGTGTATGTCTCCCACACATGAACTCTAACCCTAATTCATCTCTCCCATTCAACTGGTATCAGAGCAGGGGTGCGTGTCCACAGGCATTTTGACGCCAATTGCAAGGGCCACCGTTTTCTCCTCTGTAGCTGATTTTCTTCAGAAATGCCCTGCCATCAAAGAGGAAAGCGTGGCTCTCTCTCTCTCTCTGCAACTTACGCAGGCTGCAGCTGAAGCAGGTCGACTAAGGGTTGACGTGGCAGAGCTACCCGTAGCAAACCACAAGGCAGCAGTCGCGAGAGGTGGCAGCTCAGGCATGTAGAAGGGCAGGGGCAGGTGGAGAAGAAGGCGAAGTGGCGACGTGTATCGCTGGCTACCGGTCGGAGGCGGCGTCAACAAAACACCCGTAGCGCGAAGGCGAAGGTGGCGGGCGTTGAATCATTCGCCTTACAGGACCTGACCGCCAACGCCGCCCGCCCGAATCCCCAAGGTGCCTTCCACTACGGCATAATCAATGTGTCTGAAACCGTCGTGGTGCAGGGCGCATCAGCTGCTATTAACGGCAAGCAGCGTTACGCGGCCAACAGCGTGTCATACACGCCCCTGAAGCTGGCGGACTATTTCAATCTGGGTGGGCAGCAACAGAATCAGCATCAACATCAGAGCTACGTAGCCCAGCCCGTACAATACCTGCAGGTGATCTAAATTTGTAGCACAGCAGGCGCATCTCCATCAACACAAGCAGCATCAGACGTGCTCCCCCCTTTCTCCTGCAACAACTGAAATTCAGCCTGCAGATCAAAGAAATTCAAAAAATTAAGAGGTATTTGCCTTCAATTTTGGGAATTTCTTATCAATTCAATCAATTGAGCAGGTACAGGTGCCCAATTGCTCAATTTTTGAGCAAAATTGGCAAAATTGGGTGACATTGGTCACAATCAGGATCAATTTGCAGGAAATTGGATGTCGAAATTTGGGGCTTTTGATGTATTTGTGCAATTAAGCATTCATACATGCTGTATGATGTGAGAAATCGCACATTCGGGCAAAATTGCAGCAAATTGCAGTGCAAATCAAGGGGCTTTTGTGCCGATTTGGTTGATTTGCATGCAGGCACTCGCAGTTGATGCTTTGGGCAATGTGTTGATGCCTGACAAGCAACACTCAATGTGCCTGTAAATCAAGAGGGTTTCATGTATTTGATGTATATGTGGCCAGGGGGAAGCATCGCAAAGACTCTGGATGCCTTCATGTGCGTCAATGTACCATGTATGATCAGCAATTGATCTTAAATCAAGGGGCTTTTCAAGATTTTATGCTTGTTGAGCTCGGCAAAGCAGCAGGCAAGACATTTATGCCTTGAATCTTCAAAAATCAGCTTGCAGTCAAGGGGCTTTTGCCCAATTTCTGTTCGGGACTGTTGTATGCAGTGTTCGGGACTGTAAAAGTCTGATTTTTACTCATTTGGACAGCCAAGAAAGCATTTATTGCTACTATACCTGCTGGTACAGATTTGGCACAGCTTTGTGCAAGTTTTGTCATGGCTGTACACTGATTTGAGTGAGGAAAAGGTTCAATTTCAGCTGCTGTACTTGCCGGTACAGGTTTGGTACATCACAGGTGAGCACTTAGTACTGCTGTACAGTACTTTAGAAGGGCAACATAACACTTTTAAGGTGCTGTCCTAAATCTGCAGCAACCAGATTTTGGTGATTTCATCACATAGAGTGGGAGAAAAGTTGCATTCGTGCTTCCGCAGTGGGAGATAAACTTTGGGAGAACAACTGTGAGCACTTTGTGTGCTTTGGTGCAGTGTTTGCACATTTTGCAGGGAGTTAGGCATTGACAGGTTGCATATTGCTATGGCAACCACAGGTGAGAGCTCTTCATTGCTTCACATCAAGAAGCTTGAAGGCTCACATAACTATGATATTTGGCAAACCCAGTGCTATAATGTGTTGCTCCAGAAAAAGCAGCACAAGCCTATCAAAGAAAGGGATGTAATGCCCGCTTCTCTTACTGCTGAAGAGTGGGAAGATATGGATGAGCTGGCAAGATCTACTATCATGTTGTCTGTGTCAGACTCATTACTTTTCAGCATTCGTGAAGAGAAGACAGCTTGGGGAATGTGGCAGAGAGTGCAGGACTTGTATGCCCAGCAAAGTGCCTCAAGCAAAGTGTATTGGTTGAAGAAACTCATAGGTCTTCAGATGAAGGAAGGGGCGTCTATGACAGCCCATCTAAATGAGTTTAATGGCATTGTCAGCCAAGTTATTAATCAAAAGTTGGCAATGGACGATGAGTTCAAAGCCACTTTTCTGTTATGCACTTTGCCAGAGAGTTGGGACACATTCAGGACAGCCACTAGCAATTCGAATGCTATGCTGTTATATGCAGATGTTGAGGGTGCTCTTCTTCAAGAAGAGATGATCAGGAAAAACAACTCTGTAGGAAAGTCCAGTGCAATGAATGCACGTGGGAGATTCCAACAAAGGGGTAAAAGCCAAGAACGGGGAAGGAGCAAGTCTCGCTCTAAAAAGGACTTGGAATGCCATTATTGTGGCAAGAAGGGACACATCAAAAAGCAATGCTACAAATGGAAAAATGATCAAAAGGAAAAGGGAAAAGGCAAAGACAAAGACAAAGATGAAGCCAAAGATGTAAAGCCAAAGGGCAAAAGTGGAGTCAAGATTGAAAAAATCAATGTGTCACATGCAGGTGACAGTGAGGATGAGGTGCTATTCACGTCTTCACTTGATGCCCATTCACTTCTTACAGGAGATGGTCATGGTATGCACTCATGGATCATTGATTCAGGTGCCTCCTTTCATGTCACAGGTTGCAGAGAATTGTTTGTCAGGTATACTGCTGGCAATGAAGGAGTGGTTTATTTGGGAGATAACCATGCATGCAAGATTCTTGGCAGAGGTCATGTGAGGCTTGTGTTTTCAGATGGCTCACAGCTTATGCTTGATGATGTGAGGCATGTGTCTGAGATCAAGAAGAACCTGCTTTCTACTGGACAGCTTGATGATGCTGATTATGTTACCACATTTGGTCGTGGAAAGTGGAAAATTAGTAAGGGCTCACTGGTTGTTGCCAGAGGCTCTAAGGTGGACACTCTTTACTTCATGCATGCAGGTGTTTGTCACCATGCTAATGTAAATGCAACCGAGCTGCCGGAAATCTCTATGTGGCATAGCCGGTTGGGACACATGAGTGTCAAAGGAATGGAGCAATTGTCTCGTTTGGGTTACTTGCCTTCTCTAAAGTTTTCAAGTTTTCAGTTTTGTGAGCATTGTATATATGGCAGGCAACTGCAGTGCCCCCACAAGAAAGCTCTTGGACAGAAAGATGCTCAGTTAGAGCTTGTGCATACAGATGTATGTGAGATGCCTCAGCTTTCTTTGGGAGGGGCAAAATACTTTGTGTCTTTTATTGATGATGCCACACGCAAGGTGTGGGTTTATCCTCTTCGTTTGAAGAGTGATACATTCTCAGTGTTTGAGAAGTTTGTTGCTCTTGTTGAGAATCAAACTGGCAAAACACTGAAGGCTTTGCGTTCCGACAATGGTGGAGAGTATATGTCTAAACAGTTTCAGGACTTTTGTGATGCTAAAGGCATCAAGAGGGAGCTCTCTACTCCTTGTGATCCTCCACAAAACGGGACAGCAGAGAGGATGAACAGGACCATTCAGGAGAAGGTCCGTTCTATGTTGTCACATGCTGCGTTACCTCATGGTTTTTGGGCTGAAGCTGTTATGACAGCCGTTCATCTTATAAACAGGTCACCTAACACGAGGCTTGGTGGGAAAGTGCCAGAGGAAGTATGGACAGGGAAGCCTCCGTCATACAAGCACTTGAGAGTGTTTGGTTGCGTTGCGTACGTGCACATACGCAGGGAAATGCGCACCAAACTTGATCCTAAGTCTCACAAATGCATATTCCTAGGATATGGTGACAGAGGTGAAATGGGGTATAGACTTTGGGATCCCGTGAATAGAAAGATTATACGCAGCAATGATGTCATTTTTGATGAAACATGCATGTATAAGGAGCCCGCAAGGCAACAGGAGCCTGGCAGAGTCATCTTTGATGATGATGGACATCATGGACAACAACCAAGGGCTGTAAATCAGCCATTACAGCAGCAAAACCAGCCCTTAAATGGTGCTGAAAATGGTCAAAATGGACAGCCAGAGATGGCAGAAGATATCCCTATGGATATACCACAGTTAGAGGAGATACCGGGCATGATATTTCAGCCTTATGACATGGAACAGGAGCCACCAATGGGTGATATGCAGGCTGGACAGCAACCTGCAAATGATGGTCATTGGGTACGGAGGTCCACAAGACCCTCCAAAGCCCCTGACAGGTTTGTTCCAGGGGTTGACTACTTGATGCTTACTGACTGTGGGGAGCCCTCATGTTATAAGGAGGCTTTACAGAGGGCAGACAAGGCTCTTTGGGAGCGTGCCATGAAGTCAGAGATGGATTCTCTGCACAAAAATGGAACATGGAAGTTGGTGCATTTGCCTGCAGGCAAGAAGGTTTTGCCATGCAAGTGGGTTTACAGGCTCAAAGTTGCATCAGATGCAAAGCCAAGATACAAAGCCAGGTTAGTGGCTAAGGGCTTCAAGCAGGAATATGGTGTGGACTTTGATGAGATCTTCTCTCCAGTGGTCAAAATGACCGCACTTAGAGCTGTGTTAGCTTTGGTTGCGCATGATGATCTGGACTTGATTCAGATGGATGTGAAGACTGCTTTTCTTCACGGTGATCTCCATGAGGAAATATATATGCAACAGCCAGAGGGTTATGCAGTAAGTGGAAAGGAGAAGCTTGTATGCAAGCTGAAAAAGAGTCTTTATGGGCTCAAACAAGCACCAAGGGAATGGTATCATAAATTTGATACATTCATGAAATCCCAGAAATTCAGGAGAAGTGACATAGATCACTGCTTATACACCAAGAAAGCTTTGGATGGCAGTCTATTGATCCTCATCTTGTATGTTGATGATATGTTGATTGCCGGGAAATCTCGTAAAGAGATGGATGCCTTAAAGCAGAGGCTGCATCAAACCTTTGATATGAAAGATTTGGGTGATGCAAATCACATTTTGGGTATGCGGATACTTCGGGACAGAAATCAGCATGTGTTGTATTTGTCTCAGAAGGAATACATTGGCAAAGTTTTGCAGAGGTTCAATATGGACGGGGGGAAGAAGACTAGTACTCCTTTGCCGTGAAACTCAGTGCTATGGACAGCCCACAGTCAGATAGTGGCAGGGCTGATATGGCCAAGATTCTGTATGCTTCAGCTTGTGGCAGTCTCATGTATGCCATGGTTGCTACTAGGCCGGACATTGCATTTGCAGTGGGAGTGGTTTCTAGATACATGGCCAACCCTGGCAAGAAGCATTGGGAAGCAGTGAAAGGTGTCATGAGATACCTGAAGGGCACACAGGATAAGTGCATATGTTTTGGCAAACAGGATGCATTAGTGCATGGTTACACGGATTCGGATTATGCCGGTCATCCAGATAACCGGAAGTCTACTACCGGTTATGTGTTTACATTCACAGGAGGTGCTGTGTCATGGATATCCAGGATGCAAAAGTGCACTGCCTTATCTACTACAGAGGCCGAGTATATTGCAGCCACAGAGGCTTGCAAGGAGGCATTATGGCTATCTCGGTTAGTGGTTGATTTGGGCTATACAGGTGATATTCCATTGTTGCATTGTGACAGTCAGAGTGCCATCCAGTTGGCAAAGAACCCTGTCTTTCATGCAAAGACGAAGCATGTGGATGTGAAGTATCACTTCATCAGAGAGGTGATAGAGAACAAGCAAATTCAGCTTGTTAAGATTCATACGGATGACAACCCGGCTGATCTGTTGACAAAGAGTTTGCCTCCGGAGTGGTTTGCTCATTGCAGACACTTGATGGGCATTGGATGAGGCCAGTTTCAGCCTTGATATGGCCTTGTATATTATCATGTACATGCTGATTTTTTCTTTTCCTTCATTTAAGGGCACTTTGCCTTTAAGTGGGAGGTTGTTGGGGTAAAGGCACTATGCCCACCCTTATAGTGTGTACAAGCCCATAAGTTATAGTACATAGTACACTTAGTACTTTTAATGTACTAAGTGCACTATGTGTACTAGTGCAATATACATGTGTGATAGGGGAGTCACACACTCATATCGGTGAGTTGACTTATCCCCACAACTCTCTCTCTCTCCCCCTTGTTTCTCTGTGTATGTCTCCCACACATGAACTCTAACCCTAATTCATCTCTCCCAGTTGACTTATCCCCACAACTCTCTCTCTCTCCCCCTTGTTTCTCTGTGTATGTCTCCCACACATGAACTCTAACCCTAATTCATCTCTCCCATTCACCAAACACCCGAACGTACGCATATGGGAAATGGATGGCTTGTGACCTTTCCAAGCCTCATAGGGTGTGACTGTTCTCAATGCTTCAGTTGGGCATCTGTTCAAGACATAATTTCCACACATCACTGCATCCAACCAAAACATATTATTGCCCTTAAGCATACACCTAGCCATCTCCATAATGGTCCTGTTTTTCCGCTCAGCAACTCCATTCTGTTGAGGAGTGTAAGGCACTGTGCGCTCATGATGAATACCACAGGCTACCAAGTAATCATTGAATTCCTTAGACATGTATTCCCTCTATCAGATTTCATATTGGCAATCTTCAAGCCTGCATCATTTTCAGCCAAGGCAATGAACTGCTTGAAGCATGTGAACACCTCCGACTTGGACTTCAATGCAAATATCCAAGTGTACCTGGTAAAGTCATCAATGAAGGTGACAAAGTAGTAGAAGCCACCAATAGATGCGGTCTTCATGGGACCACACACATCACTGTGAACAAGAAATAACTTGCGAGATGCCCCAACTCTGCCATCTTTGGGGAGAGCAAAGCGGTGCATCTTGCCAAGTAGGCAAGCTTCACAGATATGTTTCTTAGTAGGCATGCGCATCTGTGGCATATCTTCAACCATTTGTGGCAACTGTACCAAGGCATTAAGATTGAGGTGACCAAACCTCTCATGCCATAAATATGTGTCAGGGAGTACATCTCCATCCACAGCATGGGCATCATGGGCTGAACTGTCACTGCATCTATCATATGCATCCAGGCTATACAAGCTCCCCTGAAGAGTACCAGTCAAAACAATAGCATCGGCATGACTCAAGTCATAGACTGCACACCTATGCCCATCAAAAACAATCTTATGTCCACAAGTAGCAAAAGCTGAAATGGAAATAAGATTTTTGCGTATGCCTGGCACATACAAAACATTCTCCAGAGTGACAACATTGCCTGCAACTGAAGTGACTGCAACCTGCCCAACACCCTTAACCATATAGGATGCATTGTTGGCACACGTCACAGAACCCCCCTTTGGGGCATCAGCAAGGGAAGTGAACAATGTCCTGCAGGAAGTGATGTGCTTAGAAGCACCACTATCAAAGAACCACGTGGAAGCTGAAACTGACATGCAAGCATCACCTGCATCATGTACAGAAGGATCATAATGGCATTGGACTATGAAACTCCAAGACTGTTCCGTGGCAAAATGAGCATGCTCATTAGGAGTGGCATCATTGCCAGAGGCAGTGGAGACCGAAGTCCCTTTTCTTTCTTCTTCTTCTCAGAAGCAATCCTTTTCCTGCATTCAGCTACGATTTCTGAAATTTTGCCTTATTCCTATCATTGGCTGCAAATGCTTGATCAGAACGCATACTGGGTGTGACCAACTGATCAAAGGAATAGTAGTTGGCATTGCCCATGGCAACCAAGTTAACCAACCTCAAGGTAGTAGCAAAACCTTGGTAAGAGTTAGGCAATCCATCCAATGTGCCGGATACAAGCTGAGAATCAGGAATATCCTCATCAATGTTGGCTAATTGCTCTTTCAAATCTTTGATAGCTATCAAATAGGCATCCATGCTATCACCCTCATTCATATGTTGATCCTTTAACTGCTTGCGGAGAATGGCAACACAGGCCTCGTTGCGTACCTGATACAAAGAGGCAAGCTTATCCCAAGACTCCCTAGCAGTAATGCATGATCTGATATGAGGTACAATACTCTTCTTAACAGAAAGAGCAATCAATGCCTGTGCCTTAGCATCACGGCCATCCCACTGAATCATCTCCTGAGTAGGAGGTACAAAGGCAGCATGGGAAGAACCACTGGATGTGACATCACTAGTGGAAGATGTAGCTTGCCTGGCAGGCCTAGGCTCATTGCCATTCACAATATTCCACAAATTCTTGGCCACCAAGACATGCTTCATCATAAATGACCACATAGGATAATTCACCCCATCAAGCTTGTCGTCAGCACCGAAAGCCCCAAAAAGATCATCCTTGCCACTGGCCATTATGCAAACAAATGCACAAATCCAAATGAGGACGGGAGAAAATTTTGCCCAATACTCCACCAGAATGTCACTGCCGACTTCCAAATGCTTCAGAGCAGCAGTACAACTGTAAATTCAGCAAAACCCCAAATTTCTAGGGTTTGACAGTCAAAAAACTGTCAAAAATGCTTTTAGATGCTTCGAAATGGCTGGAAACGGTCGTCTAGTGAGTCGCCCAGCTGGAAACAGCAAGAAGATGGAGTTCTCAGCGATGGAATGCCTCTGAACAGCTGTAGGAGCTCACACGTGTGGATTCGAGCAGTAGAAACCAGTCGACCAGCAAGAAATCAGCTCCAATGAGCAAGGGGGAGGCTCGGGAAGGCTGAAACTGGCGAGCACTGAAGGGCAAAGCCTGCTCTGATACCACTACGCTTCCGCAGCCTGCTCTGATACCACTGTTGGGTGGAGTGGACAACGGAAGCAATGGAGGCAGGAGCCAGGAAGGAAGCGAGCTGCTGTGGATGTATTGCTAAAAGTGATAAAGAGTACAAAAGATACACCTAATATGATGAACCCCTAACTCGGTGTCATACATGTACTAGGTGTCCAATTGGAACTAGTACTAACTGTACCATAGGTCCTAACTGATAATATCTAGGCCTACAAGGCACATACCAAGGAATGAGTGACACCTATGGATAGCCCATAGAGTGGCCTACACTAAACACCGTCGTTGCCATTTCCATGCTCATATCCGGTTCGGGTTGGGTTTTCTTCCTCCTCAGACGCAGCAAAAGATCCAGCAGGGGAGTGCAATTTCTCTTCCTTTTTTTTTGTGCGTCTTGCATGTAGGGTTTCTGTGTTTCTTCATTCGGTCTAGTACACGTTCTTCTCTGGTTAGGCTAGGGTTGGGGTTAGGGTTATGATCAGGCTTGATTAGGGTGAGGGTAGAAATGAGACACACAGATTGAGCGATCTGAAACTTTTCTGGTCTTTTTGCGATTTTCTTTGTTTGTGGAGGGTTAATTTTGGTAGTCTCAGGTTAGCTGACAGAAAGACCTGGGGGTTCTCCTCTCTTGTTACCTTCGCCAGCAAGGGTTTATCGTGTGTTCTTTCTTGGTGTATTGTTTTGCTTAGGGTTTGCTGCTGTGTGTATCCGCCATTCT
Organism: Cibotium barometz; assembly: GCF_041138505.1. Classification (NCBI taxonomy): domain Eukaryota; kingdom Viridiplantae; phylum Streptophyta; class Polypodiopsida; order Cyatheales; family Cibotiaceae; genus Cibotium; species Cibotium barometz. Next base: position 6,605,490 of record NC_141061.1, read on the forward strand.
CTCGAAGGATGCAAGCGCAAACCTCCACATGTCAGCTTCCACAGTAGCAGGCAGCAGCTCCAGCACAAACCCTAATCAAGGATCTACGTCCAGCTGCCCTGAATAATGTCAACACTACCTTCATCCTCCTGGAAAAGGGTTCTCCCATGAGAAGTGATGGAGGTCTCATGATGTCCGTCAACCTCGCTGCAGATTCATCGGCAGCTGTGCACTTGCAACTGTGGGGTAACGAGTGCGAGGCTTTTCAGCCAAGCGATATCATCCGCCTGACCAACGGGATTTTCTTGTTTCACAAAACAAACTTGGTTCTACGGGCAGGCAGAAAGGGGAAATTGGAGAAGGTGGGAGAATTCACTATGGTGTTTGTTGAAAACCTTAATATCAGTTTGTACCTAGAGTGGTAATGTCCAGGTTCTGGTTACTAGTTCGAATCTTGGCCCACTGCCTTTGATGTTCACTGAGCTTGTCCATGCTTATGTGAAGATTCCCAACCGGCCTTGGGCAGGGGAAGTCTGTACAGGAGGAATGTTTTGGACGTGTGTAGGTGTCCATCCCCAGGATTAGACAGACTCGCTCTATTAATAAAGATTCTATCAGTAAAATGAGCAGATGATGTTCACCCAGCTTGCAGATTCCCAACCGGCATTGGGCAGGTGAAACCTGTCAAGGAGAAATTGTTTTGGACATAATGTAGGTGTCCATCCCCAGGATTAGACAGACTCACTCTATTAATAAAAGATTATCTATGAGTAAAATGAGCAGAGGTTGGTGGGCCAAGTGGTTTTAATTCTCAGCTTGAGTTTGAATCTTGGCTGGTTCCACTGCCTATGATGTTCACCCAGCTTGTCCATGCCTAGACTCGAATGTGGGCCTGCACTTTGCATGTGTGAACATCTTATAGTGAAATAGAGCAGACATCATCTTCTAGCGAATAGAGTGTTCCGTTAATTAATTAGAGAGGTAAATGCTAGAAAATCTTGGTTCATTTAACCTTCGGGAAACTAAATCGAAAGTTTGAAATATGTAGACCTTTTTTATTTTAGAAACAAACAAATCTCGTGGATTGAGTTAAAATAGTAGATGCATGCCTCGAATGCACGTGGACATGCGCTCTCTCTAGAGTCCCTCTTGGTGGGCTGACCCCTCTCTTGCTCTCCCCTGCTTAGGCCATGGACAATCGTGAGGTATGGAGGGAGGGAGGCTTGCAGGTGAAAGGAAGGTGGGGATGCGAGCAGGCGAGGAGAGCACGGGGGAAGCGTGGTGAGGAGAGGGAAGCTGGGGGAGGCGACTAGGCCAGTGTGGGATGGGGGAGAGAGGTTGCCATGGTTGAGAGAGGACTGAATCAGGCGAGGGAGGGAGGCAAGCAGGCGTGGGCAGGCAACCATGCGAGAGGAGGACATGCGAGCAGACGAGTAGCCAAGGGGTAGAGGGGAAGGCGGAGGAGGCTGGTGAGAAGGATTATGAATCAGGAGGGATCTAAGGCTGAAAAGAGGCGTCGTGACCTTGCCTAATCTAGACCGTCGGATTCCCGTCGGGCAAGTGAACTAGGGATGAACTCAGGGTATACCATGGGGATTTTTGGGACTTAGAAAATTTTGGAGGGGTTGAGCTCAATGCAAAAGAGGATTCGAACTCGGAACCATCCGCTCAAGCTTTCAACATCTAACCACTATGCTATACTTTCCAGCAGATTGTGTAGAGTGTTTTTAAATTTAAATCTTGATATTTTGGTCCTTAGTTCACTTTCTTACCGGAGAATGTTTCCCTAGTTCACTTTCTTGCCGGAAAAGGTCTCCTTAGTTCACCCTAAGTTCACCTCGCGAGTTCACCCCTGAGTTTACCCGCAGTTCACTCATAGTTCACTTAGGAATCCAACGGTGTTGATCAAATCCTGATCGCGACACCTCTTTCCAACCATAGATCCCTCGTGATTCATAATGTGTCACTTAGTCATGAGGTTGAGAAGGCGAGGAGAGCATGCGAGGTATGTTTAACATTTGATTTATTAATGCTGCTCATGCAGCATTAATAAATGCGACGACAAAATTTTAGTGAATAAAACGACAAAATAATAATAATTTGGTGGCCTATTATTTTTGGCCTTGTCACCTTTATAAAAGCGCAATGCTGCTCATGCAGCATTAATAAATGCGACGACAAAATTTTAGTGAATAAAACGACAAAATAATAATAATTTGGTGGCCTATTATTTTCGGCCTTGTCACCTTTATAAAAGCGCACCAGCTTTAGGTAATCGGAAAATGGCTTTTAGAGCAAAGAGAAGCTGTACGTTTGCCACAGCCAGATCGCCATAGCGGGAGAGGGGGCGGGCAAGCAAGCAAGAAAGAAATGGGCATGTGGACGCTGCTTGAGGGGCTGCTGCTACTTGCGAATGCGCTGGCCATTCTGAATGAGGAACGCTTCCTGGCGCCGCGCGGTTGGGGCTTCAACGAGATGGGAGGTGTGGGCGCCCGCGTCAAGTCTCTCAAAGGCCAGATCATTGGCCTCGTCCACGCCATAGAGTACCTCCGCCTCCCCCTTATCGCCCTAAACACCGTCGTTGCCATTTCCATGCTCATATCCGGTTAGGGTTAGGGTTTTCTTCCTCCTTAGACGCAGCAAAAGATCCAGCAGGTGAGTGCAATTTCTCTTCCTTTTTTTTGTGCATCTTGCATGTAGGGTTTCTGTGTTTCTTCATTTGGTCTAGTACACGTTCTTCTCTGGTTAGGCTAGGGTTGGGGTTAGGGTTAGGATCAGGCTTATGGTTGGATCAGGCTTGATTAGGGGGAGGGTAGAAATGAGACACACAGATTGAGCGATCTGAAGCTTTTTTGGTTTTTTTGCGATTTTCTTTGTTTGTGGAGGGTTAATTTTGGTAGTCTCAGGTTAGCTAACAGAAAGACCTAGGGGTTCTCCTTTCTTGTTACCTTCGCCAGCAAGGGTTTATCTTGTGTTCTTTCTTGGTGTACTGTTTTGCTTAGGATTTGCTGCTGTGTGTATCCGCCATTCTCTGGAAGGATGCAAGCGCAAACCTCCACATGTCAGCTTCCACAGCAGCAACAGGCAGCAGTTTCAGCACAAACCCTGATCAAGGATCTACGTCCAGCTGCCCTGAATAATGTCAACACTACCTTCATCCTCCTGGAAAAGGGTTCTCCCATGAGAAGTGATGGAGGTCTCATGATGTCCATGAACCTCGCTGCAGATTCATCGGCAGCTGTGCACTTGCAACTGTTGGGTAACGAGTGCGAAGCTTTTCAGCCAGGCGATATCATCCGCCTGACCAACGGGATTTTCTTGTTTCACAAAACAAACTTGGTTCTACGGGCAGGCAGAAAGGGGAAATTGGAGAAGGTGGGAGAATTCACTATGGTGTTTGTTGAAAACCCTAATATGAGCAGGTTACATTGGGTACAGGAGCCTTCTAATCCCTCAAAGTGGATACCAGTGGGACTAACAAACAACCAGCAGCTACCTCAAGGTGCCCCTGCTACCTCTGTAGGATCCATGGGAAATCATAGGGTTCCACATCATGAATAATCATAAATACACAGATGGGATTCCTTTGATCGTTTTGTTATTATCAGAAGTCTTGATCATTTCCAAAAGTCTTGATTTTCAGCTCTGTCCATCATTCCCGAAGGAGTAGTTGTGTATCAAAATGTCCATACTCCAACTCTTTGGTCTGAGCGGAAGTTTTCTATCATGATATATTGTATCAGTGATGCAATATCGTATGCCACAATTTTTCTTTTGAAATATCATTTTTAGTTTTTGTTTTCAGTAAGTAGCAACATCCGCAACGTTTGTGGGCAATGCATGTGATCTGCTCAGCTTGTACCTAGAGTGGTAATGTCCAGGTTCTGGTTACTAGTTCGAATCTTGGCCTACTGCCTTTGATGTTCACTGAGCTTGTCCATGCTTATGTGAAGATTTCCAACCGGCCTTGGGCAGGGGAAGTCTGTACAGGAGGAATGTTTTGGACGTGTGTAGGTGTCCATCCCCAGGATTAGACAGACTCGCTCTATTAATAAAGATTCTATTAGTAAAATGAGCAGATGATGTTCACCCAGCTTGCAGATTCCCAACCGGCATTGGGCAGGTGAAACTTGTCAAGGAGAAATTGTTTTGGACATAATGTAGGTGTCCATCCCCAGGATTAGACAGACTCACTCTATTAATAAAAGATTATCTATGAGTAGAATGAGCAGAGGTTGGTGGGCCAAGTGGTTTTAATTCTCAGCTTGAGTTTGAATCTTGGCTGGTTCCATTGCCTATGATGTTCACCCAGCTTGTCCATGCCTAGACTCGAATGTTGGCCTGCACTTTGCATGTCTGAACATCTTATAGTGAAATAGAGGAGACATCATCTTCTAGCAAATAGAGTGTTCCCACGCAAGGACGAGGGCCCCATTTTTTTGTGTTTTTTTTTTTTTGGGGGGGGGGGGGGGGGGGAGGGGGTGAGGTGGGATTTCTATCCGAAGGGACATGGTGCCTTGAGGGTATGCTAGCCCGCCCCAAATAGTTTGCTTCTATATGGGGAGGAGGTGCAGGGAGAGGCAAAGCACGGACCCATGGTAGGCACCTTAGGAACGCACTCACGCACCGGGTAGGCATGTTAGGCCTTCCCGGGTGCGGGGGAGGTTCCGTGGGTGCCGAGTGCCCCAGGGGTTGCCCTCCCCGCCTTGACGGTGATCGGGCCGAGCGTGGAGTCGGGATCGAAAACGGTGGAAAAACGGCCGACCGGCGAGCCGTGCCGTGCCGACGGGCCGAGATGCGGCCGCAAGACCCGAGATGAGGCCGAGGGAGCCGAGCCGGGCACGAACGCAAGTGATCGGTGAGACCCGCAAGGAAAACGCGCGAGACGGGCCGATGGAGTCGTTTCATGAAGCATGGATTGTGAAAGGCCGCGTGCGGCAAAGGCGTCGCGGGACCGTTTCCGCCGGTCTCGTGACAGGGGGGCATCCTACAGACGTTGTGTCATGTGCACACATGGACATGGCAGGATCTTGTCGGCCAGGTGACATACTTCCCGTTGGGAGCATACATAATTTTTCATGTTCATGGAACTGGTCGGCCAGTTGAATAAATCTTCCAAGAGCCTCTGAAGGGCAAGGCTTTGTGTTCATTGTAGATTATCTACTCCCTTTTGGGGCAGGTCATAGGTAGGCATTAGGTTACCCTTTTGGAAGGCCAAAGCCCACAGATTTTCATAGAACATGTAGTTCCAATTCAGTTTCTTAGGGCTAAAAGAAGACACAGAGAGCTTCTGCACATGTGACATTGATATCAGAGCATTAGGCTCAGCCAGGCTAAATGCTCAAAGTGTCCAGGAAGGTGCACTAGTGCAAGGAGAGTAACACAGCCAGGGTAGAAATTCAGTGGGGCTGGTCGGTGTTAACAAAGCCCAAGGGAATGGGCATACCAAGGAAGGCTTTTGGGAAAATGGTTGAGGGGAGTGGAGCAAGGATATGCCATGATCAACTGTGGGAAGGATACCATTGTCGTGTTAAGGGGACAAAGTGGAATAGATGCACGTGTCTCAACTCTAGATGTGGAGTGGAGACGGAGATATTGCAAGGTTTCCAGTGGAAAAGCTTCTAGGAAGGAAAGCATGACAAGTTTGAAAGCCCATGAGGAGACAAAGGTATGATGATTGTGATCCAAGGTCAAAAGTGGGAATCTTGTCATCAAGTTTAATAGGAAGGGATGTCATGTGCATGCATGGAAATGGCTGTTTTCCAGTGTTAATCCTTGTTTAGGTAGTAGATAAACATTAGGATTTGAGCATTAGCAGCTGTAATAGGCATGTGAAGGCTTATCTGTTGACCAGGATCTTGTTGGCTAGGCATAGGAGGTGATAGTTCCAGCTATGTGAAGGCTTATTTGTGGACCACCATCCTGTTGGCTAGGCTTAGGAGGTGACATACTTCCAATTGACAATATATATAATATGTCATGTCCATGGAACTAGTGGACCAGTAGTTGGACAACTGAGTAAATCTTCCGAGAGCCTATAAAAGGCAAGGCTTGTGTTCATTGTAGATTATCTACTCTCTTTTGGGGCAGGTCATAGATAGGCATTAGGCCACCCTTTTGGGAAGGCCAAAGGCCACAAATTTGTGTAGAACATATATACATATTTTTGCATCATGTGAATATGCTGAAAATATGCCTTCTCTCTCTCTCTCTCTCTCTCTCTCTCTCTCTCTCTATTTGTTGGTGTTTTGCATCAAGGTTCTTGAGAGCTGAAAGAAGACACACATAGCTTCTGTGCATTTGACATTGGTATTAGAGCATCAGGCTTAGCAAGACTAAGTGCTGAGAGTGTTCCAAGAAGGTGCACAGGTCCAAGGAGAGTAACATAGTTAGGGTGAAATTCTCGTGGGATTGGTAGGGGGACAAAGTGGAACAGATGCATAGTTCTCAATACCAGATCTCGAGTGCAGTCAGAGACATGGCAAGGTTTTTAGTAAAAAGGTTGCTCGAAAGGATCATAAGTTTGGGAGTCCATGAGGAGACGAAGGAATGATGATTGTGATCCAAGGTCAAAATTTGGAATCCCATCATCAAGTTTAGCAAGAGGGGATGCCATGTGTACACATGGTCATGGCTGTTTTCCAGTGCTAATCCTTGATTAGGCATATATAAACATTAGGATTTGAGCATTAGCAGGTGTAACATGCATGTGAAAGCTTATTTGTGGACGAGGATCTTGTCGGCTAGGCATAGGAGGTGACATACTTCCATCGTTTGAGAGGATATATAATATGGCCGACCAATAGTTGGCCAGTTGAATAATGTTAAAAAGCCAGAAAGCTCAGGCAGCGCAGATGCGCCAGCAACATGGTAGAAGCCCCCCCCCCCCAAACACCCACCTCCATCTCTGTAATCCACTCACCCAGAAAGGGTGTTGGAGGGACGAGTGTGGCCTATGGATGAAACACCCTTTTATAGTAAGGTCCAAGTACCCAAGCTTGCATGTGGGATAATTCCCATGAGCTAGCATTCCAACACCCTCCCTGATGACAAACTTGGGCTACTCCATGGTTGGATAGCGTTATGATGCCAGCTAAGGGGTTTACGATGCCGGTTATGATGACCACCTTTGCCGTTTACGATGACCTCCATGGCTAGTTACATTGCACATGGCACAACTAAGGTGTTTTGGCCACTTGCGTAGGAGCAAGGGCTTGTGGAGGCTCATTTACACAGGCCAGCACCCCAAGGTCAACCTACGTCAACCTACGAAGGGTTGGGTGGGAGGCGATGAAGTGGCCAGCGATGAGATGACAGCCAACGGTTGAGTGCAGACAGTCAACAACCATAGCAGGCACGCCCGGTGCTTTGATACCATGTCAGAAAGCCTAAAAGCTCGGGCAACGCAGACCCACCAGCAACACAGAGGCCCCCTTGCACCTCCATTCTCGTAATCCACTCACCTAGAAAGGGTGTTGGAGGGATGAGGGAGGCCTAAGGATGAAACACCCTTTTATAGTAAGGTCCAAGGTACCCAAGCTTGCATGTGGGATAATTTCCATGAGCCATCTTCCAAGAGCCTATAAAAGGCAAGTGTAATTGCCCGCAAATAGGGTTGAGCACAATCTCGTAACACACTTATACTATTAATACTAATAAACAAGATGAAATGGCACAAAACCAAATGAGATAGCAATGCTGAAATTTAAATGACATTGCAATGTGGCCGGAAGGGCTGACCCCCCTTGTAATATGTTTGTATTGTCAAGGATTCCTCAAGATACAAGCTTCAATGGCATCACACGCTAAATTTCCAATAACATCTATGCAATGACAACATTTTGCAAACTTGTTTTGTCAATGTAGAGGTTGATTCCACAGGTTTTGTCCCGAAGAACCTCACTCACCCATCCCCAATGTCTTGCCACAAACAATTATGCTCCACTGGCATCCATACATAAGCATGTGTGAGCCAAGCCGAGTCATGAAGACCTTAATTGTCAAGCACGTGGATGTAGAGTAGGTGAAGAGAATTTGTGGAAGCTCTTTCCCCCCCCGCGCGCCCCCCCCCCCCCCCCCCCCCCCCCCCCCCCCCCCCCGCGAGAAAAGATCCTTTCATTAGTTATATAAAAAACGCCCGTAGGGCTACAAAAGATCCTCTCCTGCTCATAAGAAACAGAGCAGAGATCAAAGCAAAGCAGCCAGGGAGACTCTCCCTAGGTGCTGAGAAATACAAATATCAGTATAAAGAACTGAAGGGCTATATCATACAATAGGAGGGGGGAAAAGCCAAACAGGTGGCCTGTAGTGCCAGCGGGGGGACCCCGCGTGTAGGGTATAGAAGGGGCCGCTGCGCCAAGTGGTGTGAAAGGCCTGGCGCCGCAGGATCGCCTCATCCGAGTCGCCCCGGATGCGGTCATACTGTCCTCGTAGGGTGTGGATCAACTCCTGCCAAATCCCTCGAACAGTCTCTACTGGTGGCTCCAGTCTCCCCTCAAAGGTGAAACACCGGGCCCTCCAGGTGAACCAGATGGTGAGGCTGCTGAGGAGCTCCCACCGAAGATCCCTCTCCTGTGTCCAGTCGACGGACGAGAAATCCGGTGAAGGAACAAGGCGAGGCTGGCCCCTAATGAATCTGATGGCCTGGCTGTCCTGCTCCGTCTCATAGCCCATAGCAGGCCCTGACGAAGTCGACCAAGCAGCGGCTCCCCACGTATACATACCCTCTGGAGAGAGGGGGGCCAGAATGCGCAGCATCCGCAGCCAAATCTGCTGCGCCTGAGGGCAGTCCCATAGGCAATGTCTCTGTGTCTCCCTAGGGTGGCCGCATCGGGCGCAAGCCGCTGGAAGACCGTTGTAGGCAAGCCAGGTGCCAACTGCAGAGCCCCTGTGGGCGACTAACTGGAAAGTCGAGATCCTGCATGCCTGTCGACTAGCCCAGAGCCTGGTCCAAAAATCCTCCAGGAACTCCTGTGAGAGTCCCTGTAGCCGCCAGTGCCCCGATGTAGCTGAAGAGACCGTCCTCCTCGCCATCAAAATATGTCGCCCCAACCGAACAGTATACTAGAAAAAGGTGATCTCTGTGGCCTCAAGGGATGCATAAGGATCATGCCACTCGTACTCGCCAGGGTCCCACTGGAGCCGGGCCAAGGGGCGCGCTGCATATGCCCATATGCGCCAATCAGAGTCCACATCTGCAGGGTCTGGGTCAATATGCCACTTCCGAGAAGCGGCGGCCACTACCCGTATCCTCTGAAAGATTCACTCTGCAACCGAAGGCGACTCCACCTCCACTCTCTGAAGTCTACCCTCATCCTGGATCTCATAGTAAAGGCATCTGCCATCCTTAGTGCAAGCTCTGACAGCAATCAGGATCTCCAACTGTGTAAAGGCTCCCATCCACCGTGGGGCCACTGGCTCGAGAGGCGTGAACCACTCCTCTGTGAGTGCCCCCTGAATGTCATCCCTCATAATCAGCCCCCCTCTGAAGTGACTCAGCCTCTCCACCTGGATCTCCTCTGGAAGCCTGCAGAAGGCCTGCCAGTCTCCAAAACTACGTGCTGGGCTTGCCGCCAATGGTCCCTAGGCTAGACGAGGCCGAGAACCCAGCATATGACCCTGCTCTGTGCGAACTGCTGGGCTCCAGATGAGCGGCTGTCTGGCCCGCTCCTCATCACAAGAAGGAGGTCTCTGAGAGAGTCCTGGTCTCAGCAACTCCCAAGCTCTCAGGATGCTCAAGGCGAATCTGTCCTCCCATCCTCGACTGAGGCCTGTCCTCCTCATCTCTATGAGATCCATCGTATCTCTGGTGCCCAAGTACCCCCTGCTGGGGGAGCCCAAGCCTGTAGCCGCTGAAAAAGAAGCTCTTTCCAAGGCTCAGTGCCTAGAAGCAGCCCCCGAACAATAAGCTTCCCCAATAGGGCTCTGCTCTGATCAACTGGATCGATAATGCCCAAGCCTCCCTGGGCCAACGGAAGTGTAATAACTGCCCAAGCGACCTTAGCCCGGGCTGGCTGACCGTCCCGCCCAGACCAAAGAAAGTTCCTGATCAGCCTCTGTACCTGGCTGATGCAAGAGCTCGAAAAGATCCAGCAAGACGTGATGTACCACATGGTCGCTAAAAGCACCTGATTTGCCACCACCACCCTCCCAGCCAAGGATAGCCGAGCTGTACTCCAATACAAAAGCTTCTTCCGAATGCTTAGAAGAAGCGGGGCAATCTGCTGCTCAGGTGACAAATCAAGTCCAATCTGGCATCCCAAATACCGTACTGCTGTGCCAGGAGGAATCCATCTAAAACCCGGGTCTGGGCTCCATGAGACGGAGTGGGAGTGCTACTGATCCAAAAGGCCACTGTCTTGCGCCAATTGATCAATGCTCCCGATGCTGCACTAAAAACTTGAAGCGACTGCTCTGCCCGCTGAAGATTGGCCTCTTGGCCATGCAAAAATAAACCCGTGTCATCAGCAAACTCAGCATCGAGCAGGTCCTTCCCTCGGACTGGGAGCTGGAGTCCTCTCAAACCAACCTCCTCTGCCGTCAGATACATACTCAGAGTCTCAGCAAAGAAGAGAAAAAGAAACAGGGCAAGAGGACACCCCTGACGGACTGATCTGGTCAACTCAAAACTCGGCCCCCGTCCTCCTGCAATCAGCACCTGGCTTCGAGCTGTGGAATATAAAGCCGCCACTCCTCGGATCCAAACTGGCTCAAAGCCCAGGCGAAGCATAGTGCCCTCTAAGAAACCCCAATCGACTCTATCGTATGCCTTCTCAAAATCGAGAAGCATCACGACCAAGTCCTCACCGAGAAATCTAGCTCGGGCTGTCGCCTCCCAGAAGGTGAAGATGTTGTCAAGGATACTACGCTCCTTGACGAATCCTGTCTGGGTAGCATGAATCAACTCCCCCAGAAACGGCTGGATCCTCAAACTCAAGGCCTTTGCTAAGACCTTGTAGACAGTATTGAGGATCGTAATAGGTCTCCAATGCCGAATATCATCTGACACTCCCTCCCCCTTGGGGATAAGAAAGATCAAGCCCTCTGAAAAGCTCTGTGGCATTACCCCAGTGTCCAAAACATACTGAAAGCCCCTGCGGAGGCCTGGCCCCAAAAGGTCCCAATAGCGCATAAAAAAGGCAGGCGTCAATCCGTCCTCCTCCCCAGGGCAACTATGGCGCGGAAGGGCCCTTAAGGCCTCCGCAAGCTCAATCTCTGAAAGAGGCTCACCCAGAACTGTACGCATACGATCTGTGACCCTCCTCTGCACATGGGCCCATACAATCTGTCTGCAAGCATCCTGAGCCTCAGTGTCTGGCTCCGCTGAAAGTAGGTCTCTATAGAACTCAGTGGCAATGGCTCTGATCTCCCCGGGCTCAGTGGCTATCGATCCGTCCGGCCTCCCAAGCTGGCGGACTCCTGCGCGAGCATGGCGGGGTCTAGTAATCTCAAAAAACTCCCCAGTCACTCTATCTCCAAGCTGCGTCCACTGAGAGGCCTGGCGATGATAGTAAAACTCATGTCTCTGCTCCTCTGCCTCTCTAACCTCCCGGCGTGCCTGGCTCAGCTGGGACGCCACCCACTCACGTGTAGGCTGCTGCTCCTGAAGGCGCTGAAGCAAAGCAAGGCTACGTCTCAGCCGACGCTCCTGCTCGCGAGTCTCTCCCAGCCGTGTCAAGGCTGCAGCGTGCAAAAAAGAGGTGAGCTCGATGAGTCCCTGGGCACACTGGCCTGCTGCATCCTGGTCAGAGCTCTGACTATCATGCCATATCCTCTCAATGTCCTCAGCGAGACTAGGATCTGTAAGTATCCTCTCTGGGATCCTCAACTGCAAGCTGGTCTCCCGTGACCTCTCCTCAAGTGTCAAAATAACTGGTGCATGGTCTGAAAAAGAGGTGCCAGTGAGAATGCCAACGGAGCCCCCTCGCTCCCCTAACCAGTCACCCACATAAAAGCGATCAATCCTTGATAGATTAGTCCCTCCCTGCCGGCGATCCGACCGAGAGAAACTAAGACTGTCCTGAGAGCGGGAGAAGGCCCCATGCTGCCATGCATCAGTGATCCTCAATGTCATGCAAAATCGCTCCCACGCTGCAAGCTCCGTGCCGTGCACTGTAACATGACTGCCTCCCACCCTATCGGCCGGGTCCTCAAGCATGTTGAAGTCTCCCCCGACACACCAATGTGCGGCCTCTGGCAATGCATCCGTAACCTGGGTCCAGAACTCTGCTCTGGCGCTAGCATGGTTGGGCGCATAGACATTGAGCACGCCAAAGAGCTCATCATGCGCCCTGAGAATGACATACTGTGCTCTACCAGGCACAATGATCCCGCGATCCACAATGGCCTGTCGCCATACATCCGCAATGACCATACATACTCCTCCCTGCCCACCCAAGGGGCCAAACCCTGCAGACCAAAAGGTGTCCCATCTACCAGGCATCACCGAACCGTATCTCCGGATCCTGCTCTCACCCAAATGGTGCTCCTGCATTCATCAAAATATCAATACTGCCCCCAACCAGGCATCTCTATAGCTCCTGCCTCAAGCAGCCACGATATCGTATATAATGTGCTCCGCCAAGGCCCTGTACATTCCATGAGATGATCCTCATGGATGGACCTGTTGAGGTGGATGCTGTCTCAGCTGTACGGCGGGCCTTCGCAAGCGACTTGGATGGAGAATAGTCCCCATCCGAGCGGCTACGAATCTGCCCACTCGGTGTGCTGCAAGAATCACGGATCAAGCGCCAGTGACTGTGTCCATGGCGACTGCCTCCCGCTCAGACAAAGCAGCCTCGTGAATGCATACATATCTAGGGTCGCGTGCTAAGTCTGCCACTATGCGCACGACCAAATGTCGAATCCGTGAGGCGTCCACACTCCGGGCCCGGATCAAGGAAAAAATGAGCCAACTCCCATAGTCGGCCTATCACATTTGTCACCTCCAGATCGCTCACATGATGAGAAAACTCAACTGCCTGAGTCTTCAAAGTGCTAAGAGCGAGATCCAGGGTCCACTCCCGGTCGCGAGGGCCACAGAGAGGGAATGAGAAGGCTACCGCTGAATCAAGTGTCTCCTCCCCGCGGGCCGGAGGTATCACTACATGAACTCTGATGGGAGCTGGCTCATGGGGGCCCTCTGCTCCAAAAAGCCGTGTGAAGGAGTAATCAAAAGCCTCCGAGCGCTGTCGAGTGTCGAGACGACTCAGCGACTGCGGATAGAGGATATCCGTGAAGCCCAAATTGGCATGGTAAGTCTCCTCTGTGGTGCTCGAGCAAGGTCGGTGCTCAGTGTCCGCCGGACTGCAGGTGAGCGCCAGGGGACTGCCAGGGCCTCCTGGGGAGTTGAGGCGGGCGGGGGAGGGAGGAGGGGGGTGGAGAAGGAACCGCTGCCGAATCCGGAGCGGGGGCGTGGGGAGGCGAAGGTGGAAGCGGGGCGGGAGGAGGGGACGGGGAGGGGGGGGTGGAGGCGAAGGAGGGGGTGCTGGCATCTCCTGGTCCTCAGTCGGCACTGGTGTCTCTCCTGGAGGGGAGCAAAGCTGTTCCTCACGGGAACCCAGTGATGCTGAGACTGTGGTTGCTGCTGCATCGGTGTCTGGGCGTGTTGCTGTGGCTGTCTCCCTCGACGGCGCCCCTGTCCAGGCTGCCACTCCGAGGTCTCTGTGGGTTGAGCAGGTGTCCCAGAGGCTGCCTGCCGAGCCGCATCTGTGGGCGGGCCATCAGGGGCCTGCTGCTGCGGTGGAGGTCGGGGTCTCCTGTGAGGGCAGGCCTTGGCCAGGTGGCCAACCTGCCTACAGATAAAGCACTGATTCGGGAGCCCCGAGAACTCCACTCTCTGATCAATCCATCCCCCCCCTATCCTAGGTAGCTGAATGACCTTAGGAAGGGAGGAGATGTGAGGAACCAAAACCCTGATCGAAGGTAGCCCAGCTGCTCTAGCCACCACTGAAGTTGCTGTGGGGCTAGTCTCAAGCACCGAGCCTACCAATGCTCCTAGCCTCGAGAGGAGCGGAAGGTACTCGCGGGGCGGAGTCCAGGGAAGCGACCTGGGCCACGTTCTGGGCCGTCTCGAACTTGGTCTGGTAGTGACCACGGCCCAGTAGCTGAACGTCCAAGATCTTGCCCACATCTGCAAGAAGGCGGGCCTGAAGAAGATCCCGGATCTCCCCTCTGTTGGGGCGAGTGCCGACTATACGGCAGATGGTGGAATGTGCCTGGAGGCATTCCACCTCTGCGGCGAGGCTCGCTTCCTCTCCGGCGAAAGAGAAAGCCTGATGGGGGTGTCCTCAGGGGCGGGCGAGGGGGCTGCGGAAGAGTCCCTCTGAGGTGGGGCGGGAGGAACCTCCATCAGAGTCTGAAGCTGTGTGGAAGGCGGAGCGAATACGGAGAACGTGCAAGAACCGAGCTGCACACAAAGGAGGGGGAGGGTGAAAGGTAAAAAATTAATAACCCCTGGGGGCGGAGAAAACCAGAAAGAAGGGGGGGGGGGGGGGGGGGGGGGGGGGGGGGCGGAAGCAGCACGAAAAAAAAAGGGGGGGGGTGAGGGGGAAGCGAGAGCTGGCGGAAGGGGGGGGCGGAAGCAGCACGGAAAAAAAAAGGGGGGGGTGAGGGGGAAGCGAGAGCTGGCGGAAGGGGGGGGCGGGGCGCTGAAGAGGAGGGGATGGGCGCGAAGGCGAAGAGCAACGGGAGGGGGGGCGCGATGGCAAAGTGCAGGGGAGGGCGCTTCAGTGCAGGAAAATCAGGCGAAGGGGGGGGGCGGCGCAAACCCGAGGCCAGGCAGAGGGGGGAAGGCGCGAGGGCGGGCAGGGTGAGGGGTGTGCAGACAGAAGCGTGAGCAGGGGGGAGAGCGGGAGCTTCAGCGAGCTGATCAGGACAAGATGGAATTTGTGGAAGCTCTTATCGCTGAATTTTCTGGTTTTGAGAGAAGAAATCAACTTTTGATCAAATTGTCAGCGATAGAAATGCTCCAAAGCATTTTCAGTATGTACATATCCAAGAGAAAGCAACTGAAAAAGGACTCCCAAGGGCTGGACAGCAGTGTAGCAGTCATTTGCTGGTTGTTCCAAGAGTTGAAGAAGCAAGAAACCATGCCAAAATATATGTATGTGGATTGGTTATGCTGAAAATTGCTCCCTTTTTTTGCTCATTAAGTAGGTGCCTCTTTTCCTCCTTTAAAGGAGGGAGAGGACAAGCCTTTCCAAATGAATAGTCGGTGACCATTGGGCCACCTCAACCAGAGCCACACCTCTCCCATAAGTGGAGAGGGTGCCCACACTCTTTTACTCAAAAGAGTGCTTGAATTATGAGAGTTTGGCTGGCCGCCATCCATAACCTGTCTGCCCAGTCTTTAATGAAGTGTGGATGTCCAAACTCACTTATAAGTTGTTCGATCGTACTTTTGTCTATAGCCCACAAGCAAGGTTAGAATACAGATTCACGCGCATGGTTCACAAGAGGGTGTGTCTTGCCCATAAACTAGACACACAGATCTTGCAGGTAGTAAAACATTTCACATGAAAATAGTTCCAGGCGTGCAAGTATGCCATGCATAAGAATGTATTGGTCAATCTCCCTTTCATTTAGCTTGTAGAGCAGGCGGTCATTTCGGGCGTAGATATTACATCCCCATACCAATCGGAATACTGTAATCTGGACATGGGCGCAGACCAAAATCCATAGCCTCTCATATCCAGCCTAGTAGTCTTTGGTGTAGACATCACTCCCCTACCATGAGGTGCTAGTCCACATGACCCTTTGCATAGACGTAAGTCTCCTGCCATGAGGTGTTGTGTCCACACTATGGAGTCTGTCCATAGGTCCAAAAGCATAGAGAATGCCCAACTAGTTACAGCTAGGCTTGTTGTTAGAAATTGAGGCCACTTCCCGGGAGGTCACCCACCCTATTAGTGTTCATGCCATTGCGCGCTTAATCTCCACGACTTTAATCTCTTCCAAGCCATGAAAATTGGTGGAGAAGGGATGATAATGGTCCTAGTATTCTATTATTTATGTATGATCGCATTATCCTATGCATAGTATGTAGATGGCCAGGCCATGACCTTCCAACACCCTCCCTCGATGGCTAGGACGTAGAGTACCCAAAGGCTCTAACGACACTTGGCTCAGAGGTATGCGTACTCTCATAGAGTTGTCCCCCGGCTATTCCAGCATATGCCCGCTTGCTAGTGATTACTTCATACTTCAGGCATACCAGCACGACGTAGCCTTCTTAGTCGTACACGCATTCAGTCTTTGTTTAGCTCCACTGAGAGGAATTAGCAAGTTGACTAGCTCCGCTAACAACATCCCAACATGCTCTCCCTGGCTCTGATACCATGTTGGAAATTGAGGGAGGTCACCCATCCCAGTATTGTTCACGCTTAACCTTCACCACTCTAATCCCTTCCAAGCCATATGCATAGTACGTAGATGGCCAGGCCATGACCTTCCAATACTTGTGTTCATTGTACATCATGTACTTTGTTTTGGGACATGTCATAGATAGGCATTAAGTTACCCTTTTGGGAAGGCCAAAGGCCACAAATTTGTATAGAACACGTACATTTTGTAACATATGAATATGTGAAAATACAATTCTCTATCTCTCGTCTCTCTTGTATTTGTTGGTGTTTGGCATCAAGGTTCCTATTTAGTTACTTACAATTGAAAGAAGACACACACAGCTTCCACGCATGTGACATTGGTATTAGAGCATTAGGCTCAACTAGGCTAAGCGCTGAGGGTGCATTAGGAAGGTGGATAGGTCCAAGGAGAGTAACACAACGAGGGTAGAAATTATATGGGTTTTGTCAATGTCAACAAAGCCAGAGAGAACGACAGCCCTGAGGATCGGATGCCATATGGGGCATACCAAGGAGGGAAATGGTTCCAAGGGGATGGAGCAAGGATGCCATGATCAACCTTGGGAAGGAGACCATTGTAGTGTTTAGGGACAAAGCATGAAGGCAAGGGGACAAACTAAAACATATGCACAGGTCTCAACACCAGATCTGGAGTGGAGGAAGAGACATGGCAAGGTTTCTAGTGAAAAGGTTGTTAGGAAGGAAGGATGAGAAGTTTGGGAGTCCATAAGGAGACAAAGGGATGATGATTGGGATCTAAGGTCAAAAGTTGGAATCCCGTCATGAAGTTTAGGAGGGGATGTCATATGCACACATGGACATGGTTGTTTTCTTGTGCTAATCTAGTAGGCATCAAGGTTCCTAAGAGCTGAAAGAAGACACAGAGCTTCCATGCATATGACATTGGTATCAGGGCATCAAGCTCAATAAGACTAAGTGCCGAGGGTGTCCTAGGAAGGTGCAGAGGTCCAAGGAGAGTAACACAATCAGGGTAAAAATCTCATGGGGCTGGTCAGTGTCAACAAAACCCAAGGGAATGGCAGCCTTGAGGGTCGAATGCCATATGGGGCATACCAAGGAAGGCTTTTGAGAAAATGGTTCCAAGGGGATGGAGCAAGGATGCCATGATCAACCTCAGGAAGCAGACCATTGTACTATTCAAGGGCAGGGCATGAAGGCAAGGGGACAAGGTGGAATAGAATCACATCACACATCTCAACACCATATCTAGAGTGGAGTCACAAACATGGCAAGGTTTTCAGTAATAATAGGTTGCTAGGAAGAAAGGATGACAAGTCTTGGAGACAAAGGGATGATGATTATCATCCAAGGTCAAAAGTTGGAATCCCATAATTAAGTTGAGCATGAGGGATGTCGCACATGGACATGGCTGTTTTCCAATGCTAATTCCTAATTAGAAATAGATAAACATTAGGATTTGGGCATTAGCAGTTGTAACAAGAATGTGAAGGCTTATCTGTGGACCATGATCTTGTCACAACAGCGAGGCATAGGAGGTGACATACTTCCATGGAACTGGCCGACCCCAAGAGTCGGTCTGTTGAATAAATCTTCCAAGAGCCTATAAAAGGCACCGCTTGTGTTCATTGTAGATTATCTACTCCCTTTTGGGACAAGTCATAGATAGGTATTATGATTTATATTTGTACACATTTGTATAGAATATGTAAATCTTTTTGTAACATGTGAATATGTTACAAGACCTTTAGTACATGGAGATTTAAATATTCCATAAATTGAATAATAAAGGAAATAAACCATAAACACCATAGCATAACTCAAGAGCATAAAAATCAAAGAAATATTGGGTGCAATCTTCCTCCCCGACGTGTGTGGCTCCACTCCCAAATGCGGTATTTAAATCATATTTCATAAATTTTACCCTTGGAGCCATAAATAGCATAGCTTTTCAAAATTGGGCTTTTACAAAAGTGAACCATAGTCCAATGCTTTTAAAGTATCTCCTAAAAAACAAACCTTGCCCAACATATGTACAATGGGCTAAACCATACAAAATTAATTATTTTGCACACATGCACATCTACATAATTCCGTCCAATGTTTACCTTTGTTGTCCTGAACTTATGATCTATACTCAAAATTAGTCCACAATGTTAGATCACAATTACTTTGGAATCACTCACAAAACTAATACTAACAAATGGAAATCATTGACTACCATGCTTCACACATAAACCATGCATCACACATAATTAATCGGATTCACTCTCACCTTGGATTCACTCACAATGTCTTCACACGCGTCGCACGTGTCACAGAGTTGATCGGACTCTCTCGCAATCAAACTCACACATTCCTTACATGCGTCACACATGTCACAGTTGGTCAGATTCACTCACAACCAACTTGGGTCACCCTCTAAATAATTAATCAGATTCGCTCCTAATTCTTATACCACACTTGGGTCACCCTCTCAAGAATTAATAAGATTCACTCTTACAACTAATTCTTAAATCACACTTAGGTCACCCAAGATAAATAGTCAATTTTATTATTCGTAACAGAATATGTTGAAAAGCTATTTTTGAAGCAAGTTTGCACATCTAATAATGCAAGCTATTTTTGAAGAAGTTGACATATTTGTAAAAAAGACACTATTTTGAGTCCTACAAGTTATTTTAAGTAATATATTTAAATACACCAAGCGGAAGCGTGGGCTCACTCTTATTATCTGGAGGCAAATTGAATCCAATCTTGTGTTTTGTGTAATTATTTGTTCTATTTTATGCTTTATGTTTAATATTTTGCAATCAATTCATTGGGTTCATGTCAACCTCCCACAACACTCATATCAAAACCAAGATTAATTGCAAAAATTGAAAGCGGTGAAGAACCACAAGACAAAGAAGCCTTGGAAATACAGAGAAAGTCATTTTTTTATTTACCAATTGCATGGAAATTTAAAGGTTCAATGAAAAGCATATTTTTGTCCATTGGATAACCAATTTCCATGTTTCTTTATCCACAAGTTAAAGAAAGGTGAAAAACCACTTCTCAAAACTATCCAAAATCCAAAAGTAGTTTTGTTAAATTCTTTCACTGTTCATGATCCAACACCATAGATCAATTTCTGTCATCTTGGAGGTCTCAATTCAACTTTTGCTTTGATCTTTAGCTCAATTTCATCGTTCTCCTCAACCAACGACGTCGGGTGATTTTTCTCCTAAGTTACATTTTGTGTGCTGCCAGTCGTTGCCTAGAAGCTTTACTTATAAGCTTTTGCTGATTAAAAGCTTAAAAGCTTTAATACTTAAAGTTTTTTTTAAAGCCTTATAAAGCTCAAAGCTTTCTAAAGCCTATCTAAAAAGCCTCTATCTAAAAAGCTTTTACAACAATTCCAAAGCCTCAAAATTTTTTAACTCTTTGGTCTATAACCCAACAAAGATCTTTTCTTCTCAAAAAATTTTCAAAAAAATTGAAAGTGCTTTTTACCTTCCCAAATCATTATTTTAACCCAAAATTCATCTTCTTAAGCCTAAAGTTTCCTAAAAATTACTAGAAAACTCTTAGAAAATGTTTGATTTTTTGTTGTTGTTGGAGTTTTTTCAAGTAATTGAGAAGATTTTCAGTCACATAAGCAAACCGATTCAAGCCTCTTCATCTCAAACCAATGGATTTGGGTGTGCTAATTTTAACCAACCCATCAATGACAACACTATCAATGAAGATGCTAATGCCCGAGATGGTGGATTTTCTAATCTTCACTTCCACAACCAACTTTTGAAGACCGTATTCAACTTCTTGAGTAGCTACGCAAAGATGAACAAAAAAAGTGTCTCGTTCTCTCGAACAACAACAACTTGATGGTAATGAAGTCTACTACTACATCGGAAGGCGCATGCATCGGCAAGATCATTAAGGGCACTTTCCATGCTCAACAAACAAAAAAGGATAGTAAAATTAGCTATCGTAATTTCTCTTTTATCAAATTTAATGGCAAAAATGATGCTTGTCTTATGCTTGTTAGTATACACTCAATGCCCGCCTCTCAGCATGTATCTCACTTTGATGTATAATGCACATTTGTTAGGCCCCCATTATATGAGGAGTAGCCATGGTGCATATGTCTTTAGTGGGAACCCCGACTTAGATGCCGATGGGGTCATTATTGGACCATTGATGATGGTTAGGAGATGGTCAGGGGTATGAGCGTTATGAGGAATATTTCCTAGAATATTTCCTCGGATACTAGGTCCATCATTGGGCAGTGGTCGGTGGGCCACGTTCTTGATACCCGGGCGGTGACCGTGTCTATGCAATGTAACTGCCCTCGTTGTATACGCATTTACCACACCACCTACAATACTATATATGGACATGGTTGCCCATGAGCTAAGGCATCCAATGCTTGTGAGTATCCACACCCTTCTACACCTCGTACATACTCCATCGAGAGTCTGTCTAAATCACTATCTAAGCTCTACTTGATAGTGCACGGGTGGACAACACCATCACTTGTACCTCTTTGGTATAATCATAATTTTAAATTCTCTCCTATTACATTGTCTATTGCGCTTCGTCTTGCTATCTCTTTCCGTTGTGCCATATTCTTATATTGTATCAGAGCTTAGGTGCTCTTAGCAGGAATAGTGCATAAAGTTTAGTCTTTCTTTGCATAGAACCCTAGGAGTGATGGCTTCTACCTCTACTGTTTTACTACTGCACCAGTCTTGCGCATTCGTCCACCTGCCTTCACACGGAAGGCAAGCTTGATGGGACGAACTATACTCTTTGGAAATTCAAAATTAATCCCATTCTAGACTCTTATGAGCTCCTAGAAATTGTTCTAGGAATGGATACAGAACCAGTGGGAAGTCCTGACTCCAACAACCCTACAAACATGCTTTCACCAGATGCTACACTTCTTCGGGCATGGAGAAGGCGCAATGCTGACACACTTTATGCCATCATCACCAGCGTCAGTGATTCTGTTCTCACTCTGATTCAACATACTACCAAGGCTACAGAGGTTTGGATCATACTGAGAAATAAGTATGAGACTTGCATTCAGACCAGGATTTTGAACCTGGAGAATCAGTTTGCTGCTGAAAAGTTTACTGAAGGAGAAGCTGCCGAAGCATTTATCTCGCGGATCAAAAATTTGCAAGATCAAATGGCTGCTGTAGGGATTACACACACTAGGGTGAGGAGTTGGCCCGGAGGTGGGTCTGGAGGTGCATCCAAATTCTTCCAGAAGTATGATAGCTTGGCTACATCACTAAATACTCAGGTTATACCATCTTTATCATTTGAAGAATTTAGTGCTATGCTACTTGAGGAGGAGATGCGGCTGAAGACCCGTGATGGTAGTGATGGTAGTGATGCTGCATTTTCGGCCAATGCTAAAGGTAAAGGCATGACATCTTCTGATGAGAAGAAGAAGAAGCCAAAGAAGAAGAAGTTTCAAGGGAGCTGTTATTACTGTGATAAGAAGGGTCACGCTGTTAAAGACTATAGAAAGAAGGTTGACGAGAAGAACGACACCTTGAAGTCTTCATGGAAGGGAAAGGATTCAATCAATAATGTCGAGACTGAGCTTGAACTTTGGGTTGCCATGAAGAGGTATGTTCATCTGCTCAGGCTCCAGTTGATGATTCATGGATTTTGGATAGTGGAGCATCCCAGCACATGACCAATAAGAAGGGTTGGTATAGCTCCTGGAAGCCTCTACAGGAACCCATCAGTGTTGTTGTTGGGAATAATGCTAAATGTCTAGCCGAAGGGTCTGGAACCATATCTTTTGTGGCAGCTACTACTATAGGTGAAGAGAAGAAGCTATCAAATGTGCTCTATGTATCCTAGATAAAGAGAAATCCACTATCAGTTGCTCTACGATGACGGATTGTGGGCTTGAAGTACGCTTCAAGAAAACTGAAGCAGAAATTCTAGATGCTGTTGGCAAGGTAGTCGGCAAGTGCAGGCTGAAAAAGACATTATACGGGCTGAAACAAGCCCAAAGGGCATGGTATCACAGGATAGACCAATTTTTCAAAAAGATTGGGTTTATAAGAAGTGCTTCTGATGCTAACTTGTATGTTCTAAAAAGTCGTGGCAAGATTGTTTTGGTTGTCTTGTATGTAGATGACTTAAACATTTCAGGTGACAATGAAGAGATGATCCAGAAGATAATGGATATGATGAGCCATGAGTTTGAGATGTGCACATTTGTTAGGCCCCCATTATGAGGACTAGCCATGGTGCATATGTCTTTAGTGGGAACCCTGGCTTGGACGTCGATGGGGTCATTACTGTGACCGTTGATGATGGTTAGGAGATGGTCAAGGGTACAAGCGTTATGAGGAATATTCCCTTGGATACTAGGTCCATCATTAGTGGTCGGTGGTCGGTGGGCCGCGTTCTTGATACCCGGGCGGTGACCGTGTCTATGCAGTGTAACCGCCCTCATTGTATACGCATCTACCACACCACCTACAGTACTATATATGGACATGGTTGCCATGAGCTAAGGCATCCAATGCTTGTGAGTATCCACACCCTTCTACACCTCATACATCCTCCATTTAGAGTCTGTCTAGATCGCCATTTAAGCTCTACTTGAGAGTACACGGGTGGACAACACCATCACTTGTACCTCTTTGGTATAATCAGAATTTTAAATTCTCTCCATTGTGTATCTATTACATTTTCTATTGTGCTTTGTCTTGCTATCTCTTTCCACTATGCCATATTCTTATATGGTATCAGAGCTTAGGTGCTCTTAGCAGGAATAAGATAAAATGTGCTATCCAAAGCACATGGTTGACCGTGCATCATTATGGTGGAATGTTCTTCGAATAGCCGACAAACCAACTACTTGGGGGAAGAATTCCAATATAAAGTGAAGTCAAGCTTTTAGCCACCTCACAACAAAAAGCTTGTTGTGCATGGGACATTGACTATGTCCGATTGCACTATGATACCCTAATACACATGCTTGAAGAAGTACTTAAAGATACAATTCAACGCTGTTATGAATCTGGACTTGAAGAGAATATTTAACAAGAGGTAAAACATGTTTAAACCACTTCACTTGATGAAGCTATTTTGTTAGCTCATGATGTAGAATGTGAAAGAGGTTTGCACAAACCTCCTCGTCAATTTAATACTTCTTTATTCAATAATCGGCAAACCTCGGGCCTTAACAATAATCGATAACCTTTTCCTTGTCATTATGGTGCTCTTACTGGACCACGATCTTTTAACATTTTTAATGCAAATAGAAAGCCTTGGGTAGCACCTACTGATGCATGCACAAATTTAATCAAAATGTAAAGATCAAAGCAATGTAAATAAATCCAAGCCTATTAGTCACAACACGAATATTGCAAAGAAACCTTGCCCTACATGCTATAGGTACAACCACACCACACCACTTTTCTTCTCGATGTTGGAAGACTTCTAAACATTCGTTTTGCATAGCTTCATAACATCGAAGAGGTGCCTAACAAACGATGGTAACTATGCTCCACATTGGTTTGAAGATATGCTATGATGATGGTAACCTCAATCAAAGCGATGTGCTAGGTTACCCTATTTCATTTTATTCATTACTTAAAATGAAGGGTAAAATTAATGTTCATGATATTACTATATTGCATGATGATGATAGTACACATGATTTTATTTCTAAGTGTGTTAAGAAATTACAACTAGAGGCACACCCATCACTTTACAAGGTTAAATTTGCATTCCAAGATACCTATTATAACGATACTAAGGGAATTAGGCAATTAGAAATTGCTATTGGTTTTTATAAAAAGAAAAGAGTTTTCTTGATTTCACCTCTGCACACTAGCAATATCGTCTTAGGCATATGCCCTTTTGTCATCAATTCAATCCTCAAATTGACTATGACACACATACGATGTGGATCAAACAGCAAAATCAAATTCTTACTCTTCATAATGATGTCACACAAACTTTTTTCAATATTATCAACACACACATGCCAAACATGCATTAAGGAAATGAGATAAAGCTTACATGATTTATGTGAACAAAATTGCAGTCACGATTGACCATAGATTGTCACATAGCCAACAACTTTTTTCTAAATCAATTCAAAGACTCTTTTGTAGATGACTTACACCTAGGCCTACATCTCATCCAAAAGACCACATAATTGACATTCTCCCTGGTAGTCAACCACCTCATAAGACCCCTTATAGAGAAAATCAAATTCCATAAAAAGAACTACAATGACAAATAGAAGAACTCTTAGACCGCGAACTCATACAACCTAGTATTTCTCCTTTTGGTACCCCAGTACTCTTAGTTCAGAAAAAGAATATTAATTATAGAACTTTAAATAAGGTAACTATTAAAAATATGTATTCTATTCCGCTATTGAGGATTTGTTAGATAAGCTTCGTGGTGCATGTGTATTTGGTAAGATAGATTTGAAATCTGGATATCATCAAGTTCATATGCATATTTTTGATATTTACAAGATTCCTTTTCACACTCTCTATGAATTTACAGTTATGCCTTTTAGTCTTAAAAATGCATCTGCCACATTTAGTAGAATGATAAACCACATTTTCTTGAAACACTTCGTCATTGTTTTCTTTGATGGCATTCTTGTTTTCAGTCAAAATGAAGAAGAACACAAATAACATCTGGCATTTTCTTCAAACTTCTGAAAGAGAATCAATTGTTTTTGTTAATCTAGAGGAAATTTCTTTCTTTCAAAAGGAAATTGAATATTTAGGTCACATTGTCTCAGCTGAAGGTATTAGAGTAGATCCCAAAAAAGTTCATACTATTAAGACTTGGCCTACTCTAAAGAATGTCACTAAGGTTCATTCTTTTCTAAGTCTTTGCAGTTATTATAAATTTTTTTTGTAATTTTTATTTGATTGCATTACCTTTGACCTTGCTTCTTTGCAAGTAGACTGTTTTTCGTTTGGGTGAATACCAACAAAAAATCCTTTGTCATACTTAAGCATATTTTGACACATATCCCATTCCTTCAATTATTTGATTTTTTTAGACCTTTGTTCCTTGTTGGGTCATTGATGCCAGTGGATTTGGTATTTGTGCAGTCCTTATACAAGATGGTCATCCTCTTGTATATGAAAGTCGTAATCTCAAACCCTCTAAAACTAAATACAACACTTATGATAAAGAACTTCTTGTTGTTGTCCACGCACTTCGTATGTGAAAATATTATTTAATGGGTTTTGAATTCCTCATTAAAATTGATCAACAAAGTATATAAAATTTTCTTTTCCAACCTTTAATATCTGATCATCACTTAAATGGGCATCATTCATTCAAAATTTTTATCATCTCATTCAATATCAACTAGGAAAAGAAAATGGTGTATACCTAGTGCATTAAGTAGACGACCTTCTATTGCAAATATTTATGTTCTTGACATGCATTCCTTTGACAATATGCGTGATACATATGTGAATGATCCTGACTTTCATGATGCATGGTTGAGACTGCATTATAACAACTATTTGTCTATTGATAATTATTCATACCATGATGGATTCTTTTTCTTTGAAAAGCATTTCTGCATAACTCTTCCATTTAGACAATTACTTCTAGAAGAATTGCATAATCCTCCGTATATTGGTCATAGAGGTATAATTACTACTTTAAAAGTAGTAATACATGATTTTTATTGGCCTAACACAAAGAATGATGTTTCCAACTTT
Organism: Cibotium barometz; assembly: GCF_041138505.1. NCBI lineage: Eukaryota > Viridiplantae > Streptophyta > Polypodiopsida > Cyatheales > Cibotiaceae > Cibotium > Cibotium barometz. The sequence continues at coordinate 6,631,543 of NC_141061.1, forward strand.
GTTTCTGAATGTCTTGTTTGTCAACAACGAGTCAAGCAACAACATGGCTTACTCATGCAATTGCCTATTCCTATTTGTCCTTGTTGGGAATAAATATCTATGGATTTCATTACTGGTTTTCATGTTACTCATGCATGAAATAATATGGTTTGGACAATTGTTCATAGATTTAGTAAGCAAGTATATTTTATTGCATGTAAAAAGATATAATCTACTTCTTCACAAGCTGTATATCTCTTTTCATTAAACATGTCTTTATACATCATGGTCTACCTAAAGTTATTGTATCTTTTTGTGACTCTAGATTTTGTAATCATTTTTGGATTGCTTTATTTTCAAATCTTGGATCTAAAATTGATTTTACATCTGCTTTCCATCCTTAGAGTAATGGCCAAACCAAAGTAACATATTACCATTCTAGATTTATTAAGGTCCTACACTATTTCTACACGAGGTACTTGGGCCAACATCTTGATTTGCTATAATCTTCTTACAATAATACACCACACTCTAGGAAAGCTCCTTTTGAAGTCATGTATGTTAAGAAATTATCGACACTTTCTTCTTGACTTTCACCCAGAGCTGATGATTTTACTAGAGACCATACTTGTATACTTCAACAAGTACGTGAAGCTATAGCTAAATGCCAAACACAATATACCAACCAAGCACAATAAGAAACTTAAGGCAATCATTTTTTAAGAAGGCGATTATGTTTGGCTTTGTGTAGAAAAAAAGAACGACTCAAAAGAGTAGAAAGACACTCTAGAGTTAAATTAGCTCCTAGATTTTATGGCCAATTCAAAATTCTAACAAAAATTAATGACAATGCTTATTGTTTAGAAATTTCATCACATTGAACTATTTCCACATTAGTCTATCATCGAGACCATTTAGAGGCCCTATTCTAGTCTATCTAGTCTATGATGACCCTGCATTATTAGATGAAGATTATTAGATCATCGAACTAGAAATTATTCTAGACCATGAGCAGACAACGACAAGAAAAGGTAATATTTATCACCGATATTCAGTCAAGTATAAAGGCCACCCCATAAAAGATTCTCAATGGCTACCTGATCATGCCCTTGCTGCCTATCCATTCTTGATTGCATCTTGTGTTCATACTAGCCCATGATGATAATTTATGATTTTGTAATAATTGAGGACAATTTCTTGTCACCCTCGGGGAATGTTATGAGGATTTAATTCATATAGTATTTATATTCCCATGTTTTTCATTATTTATGAATTCTCCTAGATGGATTTAGATTGGTAGATGTGGCTAGAAGGGTTTGGGCTAATGTTATGGAAAAGTGGGGGATCAAGCCCCTCCACCAGCTGGGGGTACAGAGGCTATTGAAAAAAGAGCTAAAAACTTGATTATTTTTTAATCCTAATTGACTAGGTAATTAGCAAGATAATGAGCTCATAAATTTGATCGATTCTAAGCTAGGCTCTGATACCATGTTAAATTTGCAACAATGTGATGAGTTATGGTGGATCGAATGCAAGAATCAACATGATTAACAAAGAGATTAGATGATTAAGACACAATTAGTGAGCAATTAACTGATAGCTTAATGTAGGCATGGATAATAAAAAACCAGCAAATTCTCATTAGGCCAATGCCTCAGTTTATAGAGTTTACATCCAAGCATCTAATCCCATAGATCTCTCTTGATTCACTCCACCTCTTTGCTTGATTCTCTCCACCTCTTCTCTTTTCCCAGAATATCTCCACACATCCTAAATCTTCTTATGCTACCCTTTATTCTCCTAGTAGATACCTCTCACCTTTTCACAGCTTCTCACTCATTTACAGATTCTCTTTTACAGCCTCTTGCTAAGGGCTTTCTCCCGCACACACCCTTTTCACTTGTATATTTCAAATATGTAGCTTAAAATAGTATCCTTTTACAAATATGTTGACTTCTTGAAAAATCGCTTGCTTTATTGGACAACGTACAAGCTAATCTACTCAAAAATAGATGTGAACCTAAAATCATATAAATGTGTACATCTCTTATAAAATCAAATATGCACAAGGGAGCTTTCACAAGTACTAATAAGTATATATACATGTCCCAATAAATATATATACATCATTAATATGGATGGCACCCAAAATGAATTAATGGTGCTTGTCACAAAATCAAATAATATTTGTCAACACTCATAATCAATTATCTCAAAATATTCATGACTACCACCAACTTATCTCCATTATTTAATCCAATGATCTACACTTACATCAACTATGCTAATCAATTAATAAATTAATTGATTAAAAATAAAAATAACTATACAAAACTCATAACATCAATACGATGCACCCAATACTCCCATTCATGTAGAGATTCACCTGCGTATGCATAAAGTAAGCTATGATCACCCAGATTTAGAAAGGCATCCCAATCTAAACCTACATAGTCTCCATTATTTAATCCAATTATCTACACTTACATCAACTATGCTAATCAATTAATAAATTAATTGATTAAAATAGAAATAAGTATACAAAACTCATAACATCAAGAGACGATGCACCCAATACTCCCATGCATGTAGAGGTTCACCCATGTATGCATAAAGTAAGCTATGCTCACCCGGATTTAGAAAGGCATCCCAATCTAAACCCGTTTAGGAGAATTCATAAATAATGAAAAATGTGGGAATATAAATATTCCATGAATTTAATCATCCAAGGCTAATAGGAAGGAAGGATGGAAAATTTGGGAGTCCATTAGGAGACAAAGGGATTGTCACAGCCAAGGTCAAAAGTTAGAATCTCACCATCAACTTTAGTAAGAGGGGATGTCATGTGCACACATGGACATGGTTGTTTCCAGTGCTAATTCTTGATTAGGTGTAGATAAACACTAGGATTTGATCATTAGCACGTGTAACATGCATGTGAAGTCTTATTTGTGGACCAAGATCTTGTACGCTAGGCATAGGAGGTGACATGCTTCTAGTCAGTAGCATATGTAATATCTCATGTTCATGTAACTGGCCGATCAGTAGTCAGACAACTTGTGTTCATTGTAGATTATCTACTCTATTTTATGGAAGGTCATAGATAGGCATTAGGTTACCCTTTTTGGAAGGCCAAAGATTTGTAAAAAACTTATGCATCTTCTTGTAACATATGAATATGTTAAAAATACAACTATGAGGATGTATAGGTCTCAATACCAGATCTGGAGTGGAGTTAGAGACATGGCAAGGTTTGCAATAAAAAGGTTTCTATGAAGGAAGGATGATAAGTTTGGGAGTCCATGAGGAGACAAAGGGATGATGATTGTCATCGCGCGTGAAGGTTAAAGGTTGGAATCCGATCATCAAGTTTAGCAAAAGGGGATATCATGTGCACATATGGACATGGCTATTTTCCGATGCTAATCCTTGATTATACAGGAGATAAACATTAACACGTGTAACATGTATATGAAGGCTTATCTATGGACCAGGATATTGTCTGCCAGGCATAGGAGGTGGCATACTTCCAATCGATAGCATATATAATATTTCATGTCCATGGAATTGGCTGATTAAGGCCTGTTGAATAAATCTTCCAAGGGCCTATAAAAGGTAGGGCTTGTGTTCATCGTAGATTATCTACTCCCTTTTGAGACATGTCAAGATAGGAATTAGGTTACCCTGTGTTGGTGGCCAACCAACCATTTGGCTGCCGCCTAGATTGCTGTTGGATTGGCTTGTGTTCATCGTAGATTATCTACTCCCTTTTGAGACATGTCATAGATAGGCATTAGGTTACCTTGTGTTGGGAGCTGAACATTTATGGCCATGTATATAAGTGAATTTCTCTCATAATACAACATACTCTCCCATTATGTAATTGAATCTTTCTCTTGCTAATCCTCTTGCTAATCTCTCTCCCTAATGCATGCTAGCGAGTGTGTGTGAGTGAAGTGAGGTGAGGTGAGAGGAGGGACGAGGACTCGTAGTGCAACGGGGCGGTGTGACAATGCTCGCGGGGTGGGAGACATGGTGGAATTGTTTCTCAAGGAGTTGTAGAGATTGGAAACCTTGAGGGTTACAAGCTCGGCCATTGGAAAGATCCTCACGACAGTTGTGGTTCACTAGGTAATCTCTTTTTGGGATGCGTTTCAAGGAGGGTTAGGGTGAGCCATAATATTTTTGGTGCCGCTTCTGTCGGGGAGCCATCCCTTGGCTTTTTCCATCGTTTTGTGTCTAATCTACACATAACCCATTGCCCATTATCTTGATTAGTGGTTTTCCATGAAAAAGATGTGGATTTGATGGTGATTTGTGTGAGATTTGGTGTAGAATAGCTCTCTTTTGTGTTTTTGAAAAGAATGCTTTTTACTTAATTTTTAGATTAATGTGTTGTTTTTGTTGTTGTTTTTATGGTTTTTCATGTTCTTAGGGCTTGCACATAGTTTGTATTAGGCTTAGTTTGCATCCATTGCATCAAACAATGCAAGAGAATGTATTTCTTAGTGAATGTTACCTCTCTTTAGTTTAAACATAGATCTAAGATCATTAATTTTAGTTAATTATGTATTTTTTGTTGAAATTGTTTGGATTAGAGTGTTAGCAAGCATTAGGAGTAGCTTAATCTTTCAAAAAATTTCGTAAAACCATCAAAAAATCCTGGAATTTGACTAATTTCTCTTAATGGACTGGTTTTTATCATTAAGAGTGATTAATCTTGTTCAAAGAGACTAAAAATTAAGAAAATGTGTTAATGGGGGTCTAAATTGATCATATAAGTAGTCAAAAATGTGTTAATGGGGGTCTAAATTGATCATATAAGTAGTCGAAAATGTGTTAATGGGGGTCTAAATTGATCATATAAGTAGTCGAAATTAAAATTTTTGAGTGTTTTGAGAGCATCTAGATGCATCAAAACACCTAATCACATCAATTGTTTGATCAATTGGAAAAATTTGACTCTCTTTACTTAATTTTGCCTTAAAAAGGAGACTATAATTAAGAGTCTAATTAATCTCCTAATTTAGATTAATTTATACAATTATTGATGCACATAGATTAGTTTTTCCTTGCTCTATCCAATGATGTGCTCAATTGTGTAAATTAATTAGAGATTGGTGGCTAATTAGAGTCCTTGATTAGTATAAAAGAGGAAAAGATTAGTGAAAAGATTAATCTTAAGTTAATCCTTAATCACCTTTTTACATAACTCATTAAGGCTAATGAGCATTCAATGAGAAGATGCTCATGAGTTGTTAATTTGTCCATTGTGGGGGTCATTTATGAAGGGTGTAAAGTGTGTCATTAAAGGGTTGACTTTTTTTATTCCACTTACTTTTTTTGGGAAAATGCCTATATCCCTTTCTTTCTAAATTCAAAAAACATCCCCCCCCCCCAAAAAAAGAAAATTCATATTTTCCACTAGACTCTAAAGAAAAAAAAATCAAAATTTAATCCCACGTGAAGTCCAGTTCACGCGTGGAGTGTTTCACGGCGTGAAACAACAACTCACGCGGCAAAAAATCAAAAATAAATAAAAATCAAAATGTAATCCCACGTGAAGTCCAGTTCACGCGGCCAAAAATAAAAAATAAAATCCCACGTGAAGTCCGGTTCACGTGTGAAAAGTGTTTCACGACGTGAAACAACAGTTCACATGGAAAATATATATATATATATATATATATATATATATATATATATATATATATATATATATATATATCAAAATTTAATCCCATGTCAGTTTGGTTCATGCGTGAAGAGTGTTTCATGGCGTGGAACAGTAGTTCACGTGGTGAAAAAATAAATAAATTTAATTCCCACATGAAGCGGATCTGGTTCACGCATGAAGAGTTTTTCACGGTGTGAAACAGAAGCTCACTCGGTAAAAAAAATAAATCAAAATTTAATTTTCACGTAGCGTTCGGTTGAAACAGAAGCTCACTAGGCAAAAAAAATAAAAATAAATCAAAATTTAATTTTCACGTACAGTCCGGTTCACGCGTAAAGTGTTTCACGAGCTTGAAACAATTCACGTGGGCAAGACTCTGGAAACCACCCCTGTTTGGAGGCCCGTATCTCCTAAACCGTGTATTCGATGAAGGCGCTCTAGGGCTCATCAAAAAGATGACATCGAGCTCTTCAACTTTGGACAGTCTTCCGAAGTCAAAATCGATCATTTTGGCCTCTGACCAGTAGCCTCAAAATTCGACCCAGAAATCGAGGCAAAAAACAACCCAAAAACCACGAAAAATCGTAAAAAAACAACGCAAAAACGACGACGAGCCATATTCGGGTTACTTTTTGAGGGTCTAAATGATAAAATCACAGACGAATCAGGGAAAAAAAGTTCTAGTACTCCAAAAATACTACAACTCCCTCATACAGAGTTTTTCAAAATTCCTTTTGGATCACCCTAAAAAACGTGCTGCGAAACATGGAAAAAATTCTCAATTTTTTTTTTTCATCTTGAGACAATGATGGAAAATAGGTTTTAGGACCTTCTCTTCCATCTAGGAAGTTCCTAGCATACACTTTTTCTAGAAAAATATCTCAGGTCGTTCACGCGCATATAGCACCTATGCTAATTAGGGCAAACGGACACCCGTTTGATCCAACGAAGAGTACGCCAAGCCTCTTGAGGCTGTAACAGGCTGTGGGAAAGTATAAAGAGCCAAAAAAAAAACTGTGATTGCTCATTAAGGAGAATTTAGGCACTCTAACGTGGCCACAATAGAGGGATTGCTTGCAATTACACAAGGACTGACCCAATGGCTGACATCTTCAAGCCATTGAGATCCATGCTGCCAATTCACCTCTCCATGCCATTGACCATGCCTATAACAAACGTGTCATCGGGTTTTACACCCCCTGTCACTTCGATTCCACCGAGCTTTGGTCCCTTGCCTAATATTCCCGCAAATCCTATAGGTACCAACTCTTTCCTGGATGCCCACACCTTGGACATATTGACTGGTCTAGGAAGGAGGGTGGCCCAAGGACTCAGTGAGTCTCTTCCAACAAGAGCACTCACATACGGTCTCAATGACATACAGAAATACGGCCGTACAAATTTTCAAAATAATGGGCAAATATGATGGAACAACAGACCCTGTTCAATTCGTTCAAAAGTTTGAAGAGAGATGTGAAACCTTTGGAAATCCCAACTGCCCCACTAAGGTACATGTGTTGAACTTATGCTTAGAGGGAAAAGCAATTCGATGGTTCACCGCATTGATGTCGGGGCGATCAAGACCAACTTCAAAACTTTGAAATCAGCCTTTATACATGGCTTTTCTCCAGACAAGGTGATCGGTGGAGTGCAACAACACAACTCTATTCAATTGAATGTCAACCAAATGAATCCATTAGAGATTTTATCCTTCAGATAAAACTCTTGGACTCACGCTGTGAGTCATGGGAAAAATTAAACGATGTTCAATTGAGGAGATGTTTCATGATGGGCTTAAAGAATAACAGGTTACATAACTTGATCATTGTATCCACTCCGGAAAAATTCGATCAATGTTGCAAAGAAGCAATATGTTTAGATGACAACATGCTAGAAGATGATCATGCTACGAGATGTTACTCATCTAAACCAAATGAAGCAATGGCAAAAGAAAGATCGATCTTGAAATTGACATTTCTAGAATTTTATGCAGCCTTGCATAAAACCTTACAGCCAACATCTCGAAGAGAGGATGAAAACCTTCAAAACCCGACATCCTTAATGCCTATAAAAGGGACGAGTGACTCTGCCTTATGTTTAATGCAATCACTATGACCTTCCCAATCCTCATTGTGCATACAAGGCACCTGTTTTTCTATACTTCATCTATTGTAAAACCTTTGACCGTGATACTAAAAAGTTTCCTGCTTCATCCACGATGGACTCAAAACCTCCCGTGCACAAAACAGAAACAGTCCAAAGGGTAGAAACTGCTCAGGAGAGGCAGTTAATCAAACACTTCAGTGTTTCTATTATCGTGGACCTCACAAGGTGGCAGATTGCACACTTTGGAATACTTCCATGCCCATAGTCACTAACACCTTGCGACCAACGTTGTGTAAACAATGTGGCATTGATCACATGTTCCAAGATTGCCCAAGACGAGTTGCTTCAATGCAACTTGTCTCACAAAATACAACTCTTAACATCTTAAGTGTACAAAATGGGCAATTGGCCACAATGCCATTGAATGTGCTTACACGTTTACAACCTAGGCACAACAAACAGTCAAAAAGAATGCAAAAGATAATACCTCAACATGGGTAGAAGAACATGCTTTAAAACAAAACCCAAAAGAGAAGCATCCACATCAAATACTACCACACAAACTTCAACACCCATATGTGCAACACAGGATACAAAAACCCAAAAGAAAATTTGATCTCGTCGCATGGGTAAACATAGTGAAAAACTGACAAACCAAAGGAAGTCAGAGAATGAAACAAGTTCTAGTACATCACTAAGTAAGGATGAGACAAGTTCTTACTCTTCGCTCAGTGCACCACATAGACCAATCAAGAAACTAGAACCCACCCAACCACCCCAAATGGATAACAATGATCACATGACATATGCAGAACGCAAAAAACGACCTTAAGAGTGCATGCTTAGCATGGTTGAATGTCTTACAGGGTCACCGGTGTTGTGATTGAGCCTCATAATGCCAAAAGTAAAACAGCAACCAAGATACAAAACCTAGAGGAGTATCGCTTTCCCTTTCAAGAGGAAGACATACTCTCTACAGAAGAGTCATTTGAGATAGATTATACGAACTATAGGCTTGAGAAAGCACGTAAGGAATTCAATAATTCCCTTATAAGATTAAAACAATCTCTCAAAACCTCAATGCTCTTCTCTGATGATAAAGCCAAAATCACATTAACACTTGCACCTTTCATGGCTCAACCTAAGTTATACAAGGACATAATGAAGTACATAAACTAGGAATGTTAGGATTCGCAAGTTTCCAAACAGCCCTCATTAAGAATTATCAGAGGGCCAAGTGTGCCATTGTACGCATTAGGTACTTTTGAAAAAGCTGAGACCCAAACAAAGGATGAAAGTGAATAGGAATATGAAACAGACATAGGATTTGAAGCTGAAACAATAACAGAAACACCCATGGTTCCTTTGGAAGACTCTATCATGGTATGGTTGGATTTCCCTACAGGCAATGATGTTTAGCACAAGCGCGCATTGATTAGCCCTCGAGCAAGTCATAACATCATGACAATAACCTAAACTCACCCCGACAAGCAATAGAACCAATGAACAAAACATTGAAGTTCCAGGCTACTTTAGATACACTAAAACAATCGATGGTGGCGATATGGAATTTACATTTCATGTCACCCTAGATTCCCTTGAGTATGATATCATCCTGGCGGACCTTGGATAAGTGAATCATTGTATTCAACTAGATGAATCCATGCAAACAATCACCTTGAACACTCCTGCATGCAATATACAATTGCTATTAAAACGGGAGGAAGAAACCTTGCAGGGAGCCGGAACTTCCAACATATCTTATTGAAAAGATCCCTAGGATTTTGGTTGGATTGGAAATTTCAAATGAAATCACTATAGCTCAAGCACAGCTTTATCCAAAACGAGAACACAATCTCATGACTCTAGAGCTATGGGATTTGTTAGGTCAACCAACACTCATGACACATCCTGAAAGGATTACCTTTAGACAAGACTTGAACATGCCATGTTTGGGCTACTTTGAACATACAATGTATATTGAAACTAACCCCCTCACTTGTAAGTTTTTTGTGGTTGAGTATGTGTTAGAAACAGATTTGATCTTGGGGCATAAATGGACTGTTGCTACCCTAGCACCACTATGCTTTGCTAGCGATAGAATCATCATGATGGTTAATGACAAGAAGTTGACAATAGCATACTGCGAGGAAGAGGATCCAACTTTAATGGATATCTATGATGCTGAACACAAAAGGATACAAGCCTCTTCCACAAAAGCCCCTCTACACAATGACCTACCATCTGCATGAGCAACAACCAACTCTGATAAAGCCTCTACTCCATCAACCCCATCCTCACCTACGAAGTTCAATGCCAAAACCTCCAATCAGCAGCTATTCTTGAAGAATTTCCCAGAGCACAACCATCTAACTCTAACAGGGAACTCAAAGGAAAGGCCTCGGCTCCTATGCATCTTCATCGACAAACCTCACCAAAGGAGACAACCACATGCTCAAAGGCCTCGTCAAAAACCACTCCATAAGAGACTCTAACCTCATCATCAACAATGCCAATGAGTCTCAAACCTGCAGCCTCAGCGCCAACCAAAGTCAAGGAGGGCCCCAAACCTTCCACATCACCCCAAAAGAAAACTCCACCACGATAACCACAATCAAAATATCTTAATAGTATCAAAATGTGGGTGGAAAAGAAGCTACTTGTAGCTCAAGGCTACTATGAAGGTGCCAATCAAATTTGGGTGCCTCGACAGTCAAAACCTCTTCCTCAACATAGCCCTCAAAATCCAAGGAAGAAGAAAAGTACTATGCGAGTTCCTCAAAGAACTCCACCAATGCAACAAGTGTGGGTACCAAAAATATTTCTGCAAGCACAAGGGTACTACCAAAGAAATACCAAAGCTTGGGTCCCCAAGCGCATCACAAAGTCCCCTAAGCTCACACAAAGAAGGAAGCCTCAACACCAAGCACATCGACAATCAAATTACAGTGTTCATCAAAGATGGGTGCATGTGCATGTACTTCAACAACAAGCATACTATGATGGTAATTCCATCATATGGTTGCCAAAATCAAACAATGTGAAAAAAACCTAACCACCGACTTCAACCCCAACAACTTCACCTATAGTTCGACAAGAATGGAGGCCCAAGAAATAGCAAGAAAATCCCTCAACCACTCTCGTCCATCCAGCACCAACACAAGAGCTTGTCTGTTCAAGCAAACAATTAGCAGTCTTCCCTACTACCTCGACATCATTTTAGCAACAAATTCAAGATCAAATACGAAGACTTAAGAGCACATCAAGAACAAAATAACAATGCTCTTTACATCCATCACATCACATCCATTTACATCCACCATATTCATTCTCATAACCATCCCATCACATGCATTCTATCCACATTATATCACATGCATTCTATCCACATTATATCACATCACTTCTATCCACATCATATCTCATTCATACACATCTCATCTCATTTATCAACATCCATCCAATCGTTCACATGTACGACTTGAAAACGGAATCGTTCTCTAGGATAGCTTGTGGAACACCTGAGAAATTCAACACATAAATTCAACCATGAAAACACATGCTTTGCAGGTTTCAACAAAATCAAATAAATTGAACAAAAGCATAGCAAACATAATACTTAGCTCCAAGACAAACATGCTGGGTGCAATCTTCCCCCCCCTTGTGCATGGCCTTCCCCACACGAGTATTTTTTTTATTAGCTTTCCACCAAAAAATAAGCCATAGCCCCCAAAAATATACAAAGTGTGCTTTTAGAGAGCACGACACTCTTCCACAACAAAAATAGAGTGTCCCAAAAATTGGGTCTAGGGTAAAGCCTTTAGGCTTTGATAAATTCAACATTATAAATGTATTTTTCTCAATGTATCAAAATGGAAAAATCAACTACTAAGGTTATAAGCTACGCTTGTAAAAATAAATATGATGCGCATAAGAAACATTCTCCTCGATATTATTTATCAATCCTCGTAATCTTCATCACCTGAAAATATAAGCCCAATTAATAATTAAATTAATCCCACAATCCTCGTAATCTTCATCACCTGAAAATATAAGCCCAATTAATAATTAAATTAATCCCACAAATATTAAACAGGCACAAACCATCACCAACTCATGACTACTAGGCGTAAGTACCCCAGGAATCACCCTGCCATACAAACCTAACTGAAATAATCATAGACGGCCCCAAGCATACGTCATATACCACACGTATTAATATTTATAGTGGTGTCACCCATGATATTAACCTAGCCGGCATGACGCAAGAGTAACCTAGGCATCCCCAAATTACTCAAGAGGGAAAAATAATATTCTTAAAGAGGACTTAAAATATATTCTCATCTATCCATACATTCATATCTATCACTTCATATCCACATATATTCATGTCACATCACATTCTTTCACATACATATCCACATCCATTCCTTCATATACATCCACATCCATTCTTCACATACACATTCACATCCATTCTTCACATACACATCCATATTCATTCTTCACATACACATCCACATCCATCCATTCATTCACATCTATCTGATTCACATCACATCTCATCACATCTATTCACATCACATTACATCCATCCATTCATTCACATCTATTTGATTCACATCGCATCTTATCACATCTATTCACATCACATCTCATTTCTATGCAAGTTTTCAGTTTGATTTTCTTTGAATACAAGGAGTATTTCTTGAATCAGTATCCCCAAAACTTCTTGATCGGAATTCTGAATTTCATACCAAAATTCCTTGAATTGTATAACCTTGATTCACGTATCAATTCGAAGGGTCTCAAACTTAGTTTCAGATTTGGCAGGAGTTTTGAGTGTATTTTTCTAAACTGGTCACACCTTCTTTCCTCGAAACTAACGAAAGAGTTTGGTCTTGGTCATAGTCGGATTCAAGGTTCGAGTCGGATAAGATTTTTCCTGATCTATCTTTCTCGAAAAGGTTTGATAATTCAGTTACTATTTTACTAAATTTCTTTCTTTGAATATTCACTTAATTGATTTCTAAATTAGTTACGAATTCCAATGAGGAATAGATTAATCATTTATCTGAATATATTGATCTCGGTAGATTTCTTGAATTCTCTTTTTACAATCCGTGTGACTATAAAACGATAGAAATTTCTCTCTTAGAGTATTTAATTATTCATTTATCAAATACTCATAGAATTTAAACATAGAATTTAAGAGAATTCTAATTTTGATATAAAAATTCTTTATGCATAAAAATCAACTTCAGTGGGAATAACACTTTTATTTAAAAAATCCTTTTATGCATCCATTTATGCATAAAATCAAATTTAATAGGAATAACACTTTTAAAATAAAAAGAATTTCTTTATGCATTTATTTATGCATAAAAATTAATTTTTATAAGAATAACACTTTTATAATAAAAATTCCTTTATGCATCTTTCTATGCATAAAAATTAAATTTAATAAGAATAACACTTTTAAAATAAATTCCTTCATGCATCTTTCGATGCATAGAAATCAATTTTAATGAGAATAACACTTTTGTAATAAAAAAATTCCTTCATGCATCTTTCTATGCATAGAAATCAATTTTAATGAGAATAACACTTTTGTAATAAAAAAATTTCCTTCATGCATCTTTCTATGCATAGAAATCAAATTTAATGAGAATAACACTTTTGTAATAAAAAAATTTCCTTTATGCATCTTTCTATGCATAGAAATCAAATTTAATGAGAATAACACTTTTGTAATAAAAAAATTCCTTTATGCATCTTTCTATGCATAAAAAACAAATTTAATATGAATAACACTTTTGTAATTAAAAAAATTCCTTTACGCATCTTTCTATGCATAGAAATCAATTTTAATGAGAATAACACTTTTGTAATAAAAAAATTCCTTTATGCATCTTTCTATGCATAAAAATCAAATTTAATGAGAATAACACTTTTGTAATTAAAAAAATCCTTTATGCATCTTTCTATGCATAAAAATCAAATTTAATGAGAATAACACTTTTGTAATAAAAACATTCCTTTATACATCTTTCTATTCATAGAAATCAAAATTAATGAGAATAACACTTTTGTAATTAAAAAAATTCCTTTATGCATCTTTCTATGCATAGAATTTAATTTTAATGAGAATAACACTTTTGTAATTAAAAAATTCCTTTATGCATCTTTCTATGTAATTTTAATGAGAATAACACTTTTGTAATAAAAAAAATTTCTTTATGCATCTTTCTATGCATAAAAATCAAATTTAATGAGAATAACACTTTTGTAATAAAACATTTCCTTTATGTATCTTTCTATGCATAAAAATTAAATTTAATGAGAACAACACTTTTGTAATAAAAAAAATTAATTTATCTTTCTATGCATAAAAATCAAATTTAATGAGAATAACACTTTTGTAATTAAAAAAATCCTTTATGCATCTTTCTATGCATAAAAATCAATTTTAATGAGAATAACACTTTTGTAATAAAAAATTTCCTTTTTGCATCTTTCTATGCATAAAAATCAAATTTAATGAGAATAACACTTTTGTAATAAAAAAATTTCCTTTATGCATCTTTCTATGCATAGAAATCAATTTTAATGAGAATAACACTTTTTTAATAAAAAAATTTCCTTTATGCATCTTTCTATGCATAAAAATCAAATCTAATGAGAATAACACTTTTGTAATTAAAAAAATTCTTTTATGCATCTTTCTATGCATAGAAATCAATTTTAATGAGAATAACACTTTTGTCATAAAAAAATTCCTTTATGCATCTTTCTATGCATAAAAATCAAATTTAATGTGAATAACACTTTTGTAATAAAAAAAACTCTTTATGCATCTTTCTATGCATAAAATCAAATTTAATGAGAATAACACTTTTGTAGTTAAAAATTTCCTTTATGCATCTTTCTACACATAGAAATTAATTTTAATGAGAATAACACTTTTGTAATAAAAAAATTCCTTTATGCATCTTTCTATGCATAAAAATCAAATTTAATGAGAATAACAATTTTGTAATTAAAAAATTTCCTTTATGCATCTTTCTATGCACAGAAATCAATTTTAATGAGAATAACACTTTTGTAATAAAAAAATTCCTTTATGCATCTTTCTATGCATAAAAATCAAATTTAATAAGAATAACAATTTTGTAATTAAAAAAATTCCTTTATGCATCTTTCTATGCATAAAAGTCAATTTTAATGAGAATAACACTTTTGTAATAATAAAAATTCCTTTATGCATCTTTCTATGCATAAAAATCAAAGTTAATGAGAATAACACTTTTGTAATAAAAAATTCCTTTATGCATCTTTCTATGCATAAAAATCAAATTTAATGAGAATAACACTTTTGTAATTAAAAAAAAATCCTTTATGCATCTTTTTATGCATAGAAATCAATTTTAATTAGAATAACACTTTTGTAATAAAAAATTTCCTTTATGCATCTTTCTATGCATAAAAATCAAATTTAATGAGAATAACACTTTTGTAATAAAATAATTTCTTTATGCATCTTTCTATGCATAGAAATCAATTTTAATAATTAATATCAGTGATATCCATGCATATGAATATGTACATGGAGTAATTAGAATATTTCTTTTAGATGAAAAAATGGTGGGAATTACTCTTTTGGAATAACATAAAAATAAACTTTCTTTTCCACAAAATTCTGGAAAATTTTACCATAACCTCCTTTGTATGGGTGACCATTTCTCATTTTTATCATTCTTTATTTAACTTAAATTAACCCAAATTAAATTTATAGAACTCTAATATACACAATTTTCTAAATTCAAGAGAGCAAACAATAAGAAGAGTTTAATTAATCCTTTAGTTAATCTTTCTAAGATTGAGAAAGGTTGGAATGTAAAGAGGAGAAGGGGGTGGCCTTTTTATCAAAGGCATAGCATTTGAATTTAATTCAACATCTGCAAAACATAAAAATTAAGAAAACCATAGATTCTTCATTAAACACGTAAGAAAATTAGTTTACATAGAGCTTGTAAGCTCTCCTTTGGCTTGAGGGATTGAGGATTCTACTCTTGTTTGAAGCAAGAGTGGCCACCAATTCACTTTGGAGAGGATTAGGCCAAAAACAATTGAATTATTAAAAAATTCAATGTAGATGGCTCAGGACAGGAGCAGAGTAACAGTGCATAAACACCATAAAGTTTTTACAAAGGGGGAGGCTTCTATTTATAGGAAGAAGTGGGCCTCTAACCAAGCAAACTGATTCTAGAATTTTCGAGATCAGTTTGGTCAATTTTTTACCATTTTTGGGTCAGTTCAGCTTACTTTTTGGATCTAGTTTTGAAATAGGAGAGAGGAGAGATGAAAATATCTCATTTTATTGATTAAAAATTGGGGGTAATGATGAGAAAAAAGGTTCCTACTTCATGAGGGGAGATCCCCACACTGAGGTGTCAAAATTCAGTTTTTTTATTGTTTTCTTTGGTCCTTAGTCCACTCTTCACCTTATGTGAGCATTTACTCATTTTTTGGGGTTTTTCTTTTTTTTTTTCTTCAATTTATCTCCTCCCTACATTTGGATTAATCTTATTGGTCCATAGGAACCTTAATTGGACCATGATCTAAATTTTTTTCCAATTGCACATTGGAAAGTTCTTTTTGAATTTCTGTTTCAGGGGAAATCATTTTAGACACTAGGAGGATTTTTATATCCAAAAATATCTCAATTTTGAATTACCTCCCTCTAGACATTTTCTCTCTCCAGGTCAAAATAGGGCAAAGCAAGATCTTTCTTTTATTTTAGAAAGGGGAATTATTATAAGATCAAAAGGGGAGATTCTTATACCTGCACACCTCAAAAGCTGGAGGGAGGAATCTTACAACGTTTGCACTTTCACGTTATGACTTTCACGTCTGTAATTTCACGTCATGACTTTCATGTCTGCACCTGCATGTCTGCTATTTCACGTATGCACCTTCACGTCATGACTTTCACGTTTGCTATTTCACGTCTAGTCCTTCACATCCTAGTATTTCACGTCTATAGTTTCACGTCTGCTATTTCACGTCATGACTTTCACGTCTGCTATTTCATGTCATGACTTTCACATCTACGATTTCACGTCATGACTTTCACGTCTGCTATTTCATGTCATGACTTTCACGTCTGCTCTTTAACATCATGACATTCACGTCTGGTCTTTTATGCCTCAGTGTTTCATGTCTTAGCAGTTCACGTGAAAAAAAAAATCGAGGTCAAAATTTACAAATTCAAGGAGTTCCATCTCAAGGCTTAAGAACCTGCACTTTCACGATTTAAGTCTCATCACGGATTAAGCCATATCACACTTCTTTTGTATTCTCATCTGTGAACTAGACCATGCCAGTATTGCCTTAAAATAAGTATATTTTCTATTATCCCCTAAAAATCCTCTACATTATCTAGAGAGATTAGAGCTTCTCTCTCTCTTCAACCTTCCTTGGAGCTTTCCTCAACATACTAACCAATTGATTGGTTGGGGGGCTCTCCTAAGAATAGAGAATCAAGCAAAACAAGAGGTAAGGTGTGACTTTATGGTTTTTTTTTCTTAATCTTCTAAATGTTTTTCACTTCTCAACCCCTCTCAAGCTTGAGAAGTATTCAATTGAATGGTTCTTCAATGCAAATGAAGCTCCCTAATGAATTTTAATGATTAATCACATAAAGTTTACATTTATGCTTAATTAGAATATTTTTTTAAGCATATCTCTCTCCCCCCCAAAGAATGGTCATTCCTATGACCAATTCTATATTCAAATGAAGCTTCTCATGGAGCAATTCTTAATTCTAAAAGTAAACTCTATGCTAGTCAAATTAGAGGCCAAAGAAGTGGCTTTTTAATGCTTTTATGTTACTTAAATTATGATAAACTTAGGGATTAAGTCCATAAATTGGATATTGGTCCAAATGATAGTTATTCAATCATATTGTATTACTAAACCTTATGCTTTTCAAAATTATTAAAAATTATCAGTAATAGCAACAGCGGAGCTATGGTAAAAATTTTAAAAAATAACACATAAATCATTTTTATGCATAATGTGAAAAGAGGACTTCCTACCATATTCTAGGATTGGTCATCCTAGGTTAAATGAATAATTCTCATCATATTCATGGAAAATTAAATTTTAATGTTTATACATAAATAGTTAATTAGAGAAAAAGAGAAATTTCTAGTAATTTCATTTTTATGATAAAAGAGGAATTTCCATGATAATGGAGATCCATGTATTCCAATGGAGAAAGAGAAAAAATAGAATATCAAAATAATGGATATTTTATTTAAAATTAAAGAAAAAATCTAGTTAAATTTTTTTTAATGCATAAATAAATTTAAATGATGAAAGAGGAATTCTCATCATAATTGGAATTCAATCATTTAAATAGAAAAAATGAAATTCTTATCATATTAGAACTGATGGATATTTTTATGTAATTTTTAAGAGAAATTTTAGTTAAAGTTATTTTATGCATGAATAGATTTAAATGATGAAAGAGGAATTCCCATCATATTTGGAATTCAATCATTTAAATGGAAAAAGAAGAATTCTTGGTATATTTAGAATATTGAATATTTTTATTTAATTTAAAGAAAAATTTTAGATAGATTTAATTTATGATAAAAGAGAAATTCCCATGACATTTGGATTGCACTCATTAAATGGAAAAAGGAGATATTTCACGTTTATTAAAAAAATAGATATTGGTATTTAGTTAAAAGAAGAATTTTTTATGATATTTAAGAAAAGAAGGATTTCAATTAATTTTTAGTGTCAAAAGATGAATTTCCACCATAATTCTACCTAGGGAATTAAGGTTGAGAAATTAAATGGTAGAAAGAATATCTTTAGATATTTTATGTGGTTAAATCACTAAATTGGTATTTACCCAAAACTAGATGTTTGTCTGAAGGAATCCTTGTTAGAACTAAACTAAATGAATTTGGTTAGACTACGAGAGAGACGGACAGTAAACCTACTTGTCCATCTCTCGATCTGAATCAAGCAAAAAAATTTCGTGGACCAATTCGAGTTCCTAAATACAAAGAATAGACTACCGTTGAACTAAACTAGTTTTTCTTTGACCAAACTCACCACACCAAACTCACCAAGAATCTAGTTGGACAATCAATCAAATGATGGGTAGATTACCTTGATGAGAGATCAAGGATCCTCATGAAACTGGGAATTATGGAAAAAGGGATTTTGTGGAACCAATCTCAAACTGGGAATTTTACTTGCATTAGAACCTCTGTTTTCATTTAAAGGACTGTTTTATGCCAGAATGCTAGAGGAAGCATTTGGCATGTGTTTTACTAAGAGGAGGTTCATTGCAATAGGTGGCGGGAAGTCGTCGAGGGACGTCGCTCGTGGCAAAGCCTACCGAGGTCTTAACCAGCCTCAGTATGGTAAAATGGTGTACTTCCGGTACGATGGGCAAGGACCGACAAAGTGGTCCCTGAGTGAAGTGCTAGGACACCTAACAAGGATCTTAGAGGGTTCTGACCAAGTGATGCATGGGCTCGCGGTTGCTAGGACACCCATGCGTGCGTCGAGGAAGATTCGGATGGACTAAAAGGAAAGATTTTTGTGAATCAAATTTTGATACTGGATTTCGTTGGTTGGCTAGCTGGTCTTCAAAACGGAGAGTCCAGAGGACACATTTTGTAATACAATGGACTCAAAATTTTGGAGGATGATGATCAGTAATATTACGATTTCTATTGAACAATTGTTTTAAAGCCGAATCTATTTTATAAATGGCAATTTCATATTGGGTGTGTACGTGGTATGCCTACCTTAATTTTTGTATGAATCGCCGGGGGGCTAGGGGGCCTGGGAACTCTTTTCCTCGGTACCCGGCCAAAACACAGTCAAATCTTTATATAAAGAAAAACAACCAATACAGTGGCTGCGGGTGGTTGGCTAACCCATGGGCCGGTTGGTTGGATCGGAGGATTCCTACGAAACAATTAACATGCGATTAGTTATGTTAGTTAGATTAAGTCCTGAGAAGACCTTCTTCTGTGGGAGGGGATCAGCAGCTATGCCTCGTTAAAGTGGTGATTACATGGACCAAGTGCAAGTCTCTTCTTAATCTGAGTATGTGACTTCAGGTTTGGTCAGATCAATTTAACTAGTTTAGACTTTGACTGGTTAGAGTAATTCCCCTAGAAGATTTTCCCATGGCGGAATCGCCCATGCCTTCCGAGCGAGGGGAGTTTTTTCCGGCTCAATTTTGGAGGAATCGCCCGGGCTAGTCTCTCGTTCAGACATCCGCGGGGCGAGGCCCCGAGTGTGGATCCTCGCCCTGTGACGCTGCTTCCGCCATCGGAGCCCCCGAAGGGGGATCTCACAGCTGGTAATATCAGAGCTTTGTTGAAAGCTAATAAGGAGAAATGAATTCTTATCAGAAAATTGTAATAAAAACTCAAAAAGAGCATTTACATATTGTATTTCATTCCTTAAGCTTCACTAATGAAGATTTTTAATCAAAGAATTTGATTTTATAGATAGAAGTTCCACACTTATTTGGTATTCCCAACCTTACCTAGTCACAAGACATGACTGCATTCGCCTTCGAGCATCTCATCTCTTCCGCTACAACTCGAACAAGCCGAGCCAAACTCGCATGCCATTTCGAGGATCTATATTTCCTTGACCCAGTGAAGAGACGGTAGCACAAGTGGTTTGCAAGGCAGTATGTCCACGCCTCTTGCGACCGGCGGTGCGATGCTAAGGTAGAATCTCTCATTAACCCCCATGATTCTCATGAGACTGAAAGTGATACATGGTGTTATTTTATATCACTCAATCCCTCGAAATTTCAAACTTTTCTGCCAAATCTACAGACTCCTTAGCCACTTTATTCCCAAGGAGAAGATAGTATCTCCCTTCGCAGTAAGGGAACATTTGTATCAGGGCATGTCTATAGCCCAGTACCGTCACCTTATGCGTCTCTCGAGGGGATTTTGACTTCTGGAGCCGATCTCCTCTATGTACATATTGTAACTTTTATATAAATAAAGAAATGTTTTGTGGAGAAAAATTCCCTGTTGTATAAAGTGATTGATTATGGACGAACTGATAAAGCAAAATCTATCGGGCATATGTCATAGATCTCCAATAAGATCATTTATCTTGTTTAAGAAATTATTTTTCGAACCTCTTAAGTCTTAGGATCTCGTGGATGATATCAAAATAAAAATTTAATAATATATCATTTTTGGCAGAATCATGAGGCGAGGAAACCATGGCCGTCAGCCAAACCCTCTCTCTGATGAAGAAGAGCTTGACCCCGACATTCACAAGGCTCTTCACATAACTCAGCTAGTACCCTTCAAAGGAGAAGGGGAGAACCTGGGCGAGGCTGTGGAGAAATGGGTGGAAGTTATGGAAGATTATTTTGATGTTACAGGCTACAATGAGTGGAGCAAAATGGCTCTTGCACCATGCTGAAAATTGTGGAAATAGCCAGGGTGGCATGGAGGAACCATTGTGACACCAACCATCAAGATAAGAATACCCAGTCCTGGAACGATCTTAAAGCCTATTTAAGGAAGAGGTTTTGTCCCACCAGGTTTTGTCCCACCAGGTTCTTAGAAACCAAAATGAATGAATTCTTAGAGCTAAATCAGGGGAGCAAAACCATCGAAGAATATCCCCAGGCATTTGCTCTCCTACTCAAGTATTCACCACCCCTAGACGAAGAGAAACTTATGGCCAGGTTTATTTGGGGAATGAACGAACCCTTAGACACATTGGTCAAAAATTCCAAGCCAGTATCCATAGCAGAAGCTGTCAGAATGGCGAAGGACTTCGCCAAAGCTTTCATCGTAAAAGTCCTGCCAAAGCCAGCTCCCTCATCCTTCAAAAGATTCCAGACATCGTGAAGTTCTTCCAACCTTCCGCCTCTAAAGAGACACCAAGGTCCCAACCAGAATCTGGAGACAGGAAGCTTTAGGAATGAAGGAAGACCTTTCCCTCTCAAAGTACTTTCTCAGGAACTCCGGCTCTCTCAAGAATGCAAAGGGAAGAGCTTCGAAGCGAGAACAGGTGCTTTGAATGTCAAGGATTTGGGTCCAGCTCAAGGATTTCCCATCTCCTTCTGTGGGCCAAGGAAGCCAAGGTCCCAGAATTCAGAGACAGATTCCTTCGTATCATTCCAATCAGGGTTCCTCCCCCCCGGTGTCAAAATCAGGGCAGCCCCAGAAGAGTGCCAGCTCAGCCTACAGCCTCCATGCAAAGTAGTCTCCAAACTTCCTCCCAGAATTGGAGTAACCAAAGAGAGAGAGTTCCACCTCAGACTATAGCAGCTAGAGCTGTCACTATAGCTGATGAAGTGGAGGAAGAAAAAGGACAGATCCAATCAGGGTCCCTCCCCCCCTGGTGTGAAAATCAGGGCAGCCCCAGAAGAGTGCCAGCTCAGCCTACAGCCTCCATGCAAAGTAGTCTCCAAACTCCCTCCCAGAATTGGAGTAACCAAAGCGAGAGAGTTCCACCTCAGACTATAGCAGCTAGAGCTGTCACTATAGCTGATGAAGTGGAGGAAGAAAAAGGACAGATCTATGCAGCAATAGAGCATCAGGGGAATAACCGTCAATTCTCAGTCCTCCAACAGAGTACCAGGGTAAGCAATTCAAGCTTTTGATTGATTCAGGCAGCACTCATTCTTTTATTTCCCCAGGATGTCTGCGTAAATTAGTCCTAAATAAAAAATCAAGGAAACCTATGCAAGTGGAATTGGCCAATGGAAAGATTCTTTTCACACCTTGAGACGACAGACCTTATTCAGTTTTGTCTAGATGGGAACATAACAGAGTGCCAGTTCAGAGTCCTACCCTTGGGAATCTATGATGGAATCCTTGGAATGGATTGGCTCCAAAAGAATCAAGCTGACATTCATTGTCACAAAGGAACCATCTCTTTCCTTGACCTTCACGGGAATAAAGTTCGAGGAATTGGAATTTCTGGATCCCCAGTGCTGCAATTAGTCAAGGCTTCCAAATTATTAAAAGGGCTCAGAAAGAGACAAGCTGTTTATGTCGTTAAGATGAATCCAGTAGACATAAAATGCAAGGCTAAAGAACCTGAGTGGTTAAGCGAGTATGCAGATGTGTTTCCTCTTGAAGAGCTGACTGAGATGCCTCTATCTCATGAAGTAGATCATGAGATCGAGTTAACCCCCGGAGCTCAGCCAGTGGCTCAGCGTGCATACAAAATGCCAGTCCCTAAAGCCATAGAACTTAAGGAGCAGTTAAGACAACTGTTAGAGTAGGGATTCATTAGACCCAGTGTCTCACCTTGGGGTGTGCTCATTCTCTTTTAAAAGAAGAAAGATGGAACGTTAAGACTCTATATTGACTACAGAGGACTGAATCAATTAACAATTAAAAATAAGTATCCTATTCCTAGGATTGATGAACTTCTGGATTGGTTAAGTGGGACCCAAATGTTCACAAAGATAGATCTCAAATCCGGGTACTACCAGATTAGAATCAAGGAGCAGGACATCCCAAAGACAGCATTCAATACTCGCTATGGGCATTATGAGTTCACAGTCATGCCGTTTGGATTGACTAATGCCCCCCCAGAGACATTTAATCGTCTTATACAGTATATTCTGAGAGAATACTTGGATGATTTTGCTCTTGTTTTCTTTGATAACATCTTGGTATACTCAAAGAATGCTGCAGATCATGAAGATCATGTGCGCAAGGTCCTAGAAATCTTAAGGATACACCAACTCTTTGCAAAAAAGAGCAAGTGTTCTTTCTCTGTTGACCACGTGGAATACTTGGGATTCATAGTATCAAAAGATGGGATTTCTTCTAACCTCGCAAAGAGCCAAGCAGTCGTAGAATAGCCAGAACCCAAGACAGTAAAGGAAGACAGAGGATTCCTAGGATTAACTAGATAGTATAGGATCTTTATACCTAGGTATGCTCAGATAGCATCCCCTTTAACTAACCTTCTCAAGAAGAGTACCTTTTTTCAGTGGACTGTAATGTGTCAGAGTGCCTTTGATAAACTGAAGACAACCTTAGTAACCAACCCTATCCTTAAGTTACCAGATTTTACCAAACCCTTTGAGGTAGTTACTAATGCCAGTGGGTTTTCCTTAGGCGGTGCTCTTATGCAGGAAGATCATGCAGTGACCTATATGAATCCAGAAAACTCAGAACACATGAGAGAAATTATGCCGTCTATGACTTGGAGTTACTCTCAGTAGTTTATGCTCTGAAGTTGTGGAGACATTATCTTTTGGGGGGACAGAGGTTCACCTTGATGACAGATCATCAAAGTCTAAAGTGGATCTTCACCCAAAGGGATCTCAACATGTGTCAAAGGAGATGGATGCAAACCTTGCAAGAATTCGATTTTGAAATTAAGTATCGACCGGGGAAAGAAAATGTGGTGGCAGATGCGCTCAGCAGAAAAGCCTCCTTGCTTGCAATTATAGTGGTGTCAAATCCATTGATTAGTGAAGCAAAGGAGAAAATCATGCAGGACAAATTCTTTGCCCCTATTGCTACCCTTCTGATGCAAGAAAGCAAGACTCCTCAGGAAATGAGTCGAGTTCTTGGGTACAAATTGGATGAAAGATGCATGTATTATAATAATCGGCTATGTATCCCCAATGATGAGGGAATAAAGGGAAGAATTCTGAGAGAAGCCCATGATAGCCTGATAGCTGGACATCCAGGGTTTATAAAAACCTATATGTCTGTGAAGAAAAGCTTCTTCTGGCCAGGACTCAAAAAGGATGTACTTGATCATGTGCAAAAATGCTTAATGTGTGAGAGAGTCAAGGCAGAGAGAGTCAAGATGCCAGGTAAACTGCAGCCTCTAGACGTTCCTCAGATGAAGTGGGAATGTATCAATATGGACTTTGTCACTGGATTACCTTCAGTGCAATCAGGTTACAACTCCATTTTTGTGGTAGTTGACAGACTAACCAAAGTTGCCCTGATTCCAGTGAAAGAAACATACACTGCAGCAGTGGATGTTGCCCGAGTTTTCCTTAAAGAGATCTTCAGATTGCATGGCTCACCCAGGAGGATAGTAAGTGACAGAGATCCCAAATTCACATCGAAATTCTGGACTGCATTCTTCGAAGCAGTAGGAACGTTCTTGGATCTCAGCACAGCCTATCACCCTAAAACAGATGGCCAGACTAAAAGAGAGAATCAGATATGGTCTTCATTTGAGTATACGACCAAAAAGAAGTTCCTTATCCTTAGGGAAGTACAAGAAGCTCTCTCCCAGATATTGTGGGCTATATGCTGTTATAAGGAAAGTGGGCGATCTAGCCTACAAACTTCTTCTGCCTCCCCATCTCAAGGTACATAATGTATTCCATGTCAGTTTGCTTAAGAAGTATATACCCAGCCTGAGTCACATGCTTGATGAGATGAATAATTGATCTCTTCGACTCAAGGCCAAATAGTACTCCAACCTGAGGAAATCCTTAACGTTTGGGAGAAGATTCTCAAGAGTAGAGTCCTCATAGAATTTTTAGTAAAGTGGAAGTTCTTCCCTCTAGAAGATGCCACCTGGGAGAAAGAAGAAGAAGAGTTGGCGAAAGATTACCCACTCTTTGCGAGATGAGGACATCTCACATTTTTCAAGTGGGAGAGGATGTAAGATTCCTCCTCAGCCTGAATAATGAATAAGCCTTTACTTCAATCCCCTGTAATCATTCCCTGTTTCTGAATACAAGAAAATATTATTTTTCCTTGTTTTTGCCTAGTGAGATGAAAATTTCTAGAGAGTGGTAATTCAATATTGAGATATTTTTGGATATATAAATTCTACAAATATCAAAAATATGTTTCCTTGAAAGAGAAAATCAAAATAAAATTTCCACGGTACATTAGGAATCAATTAAAAATTGATATAAAAGACCTTAGCCTAAGGGTCAAGATTTTCTGAAATTTTTGGATTATGGTCCAATTAAGGTTCCTATGGACCAATAAGATTAATCCAAGTGCTGGGATGAGATAAATCCAATGAATAAAAGAAAATACCCAAAAATGAGTAAATGCCCACATAAGATGAAGAGTTGACTGAGTACAAGATTTATTAGTTAAAAATTATGAAATATTACTAAAAAAATAAGATATTTTAGAGTAATCATACAATTTTGACACCTTGGTAAGGAAAGGGGGAGCCTTCAAGAAGGCACCTATTTCACACATTTGAAGGAGTTTTTAACTCAAAAATATTAAGATATTTTTATCTCTCCTCTCTCCTGGATCAAACCAAATCAAAAAGAGAGCCAAACTCTCCAAATCTTGTCCAAATTCAGCCAAACTGAAGGTGGAAAATTCTAGAACTTAGTTAGACTCAGTTAGTGGCCTCCCTCACCTATAAATATACCCTCATTCTTTTGTATTCTCATTTGTGAACTAGACCATGCCAGTACCTTAAAATAAGTATATTTTCTATTATCCCCTAAAAATCCTCTACATTTTGGAGAGATTGGAGCTTCTCTCTCTCTTCAACCTTCCTTGGAGCTTTCCTCAACATACTAACCAATTGATTGGTTGGGGTGACTTTATGGTTTTTTTTCTTAATCTTCTAAATGTTTTTCACTTCTCAGCCCCTCTCAAGCTTGAAAAGTATTCAATTGAATGGTTCTTCAATGCAAATGAAGCTCTCTAATGAATTTTAATGATTAATCACATAAAGTTTACATTTATGTTTTTTTAAGCATATCTCTCTCCCTCCCAAAGAATGGTCATTCCTATGTCCAATTCTATATTCAAATGATGCTTGTCATGGAGCAATTCTTAATTCTAAAAGTAAACTCTATGCTAGTCAAATTAGAGGCCAAAGAAGTGGCTTTTTAATGCTTTATGTTACTTAAATTATGATAAAATTAGGGATTAAGTCCATAAATTGGATATTGGTCCAAATGATAGTTATTCTATCATATTGTATTACTAAACCTTATGCTTTTTAAAATTAATGAAAATTAACAGTAATAGCAGTGGAGCTATGGTAAAATTTTTTAAAATTAACACATAAATCATTTTTATGCATAATGTGAAAAGAGGACTTCCTACCATATTCTAGGATTGGTCATCCTAGGTTAAATGAATAATTCTCATCATATTCATGAAAATGAATTTTTAATATTTATGCATAAATAGTTAATTAGAGAAAAAGAGAAATTTCTAGTAATTTTATTTTTATGATAAAAGAGGAATCCCCATGATAATTGAGATCATAAAAATAAATTTAACTAAAATTCTTCTTTAATTTTAAATAAAATATCCATTATTTTGATATTCTAATTTTTCTCTTTCTAGGATTAATGGATATTTTAATGTAATTTTTAAGAGAAATTTTAGTTAAAGTTATTTTATGCATGAATAGATTTAAATGATAAAAGAGGAATTCCCATCATATTTGGAATTCAATCATTTAAATGAAAAAAGAAGAATTCTTGGTATATTTGGAATATTGAATATTTTTATTTAATTTAAAGAGGAATTTTAGATAGATTTAATTTATGATAAAAGACGAATTCTGATGACATTTGGATTGCACTCATTAAATGGAAAAAGGAGGTATTTCAAGTTTATTCAAAAAAATAGATATTGGTGTTAAAAGAAGAATTTTTAAGAAAATAAGAATTTCAGTTAATTTTTAGTGTCAAAAGATGAATTTCCACCATAATTCTACCTAGGAAATTAAGGTTGAGAAATTAAATGGTAGAAAGAATATCTTTAGATATTTTATGTGGTTAAATCACTAAATTAGTATTTACCCAAAACTAGATGTTTATCTGAAGGAATCCTTGTTAGGACTAAACCGAATGAATTTGGATAGACTACGAGAGGAACGGACAGTAAACCTACTTGTCCATCTCTCGATCTGAATCAAGCAAAAACTTCGTGACCAATTCCAGTTCCTAAATACAAAGAATAAACTACTGTTGAACTAAACTAGTTTTCCTTTGACCAAACTCACTAAGAATGACAATCAGTCAAATGATGGGTAGATTACCCTAATGAGAGATCAAGGATCCTTATTATGAAACTGGGAATTATGGAAAAAGGAGTTTTGTGGAACCAATCTCAAACTGGGAATTTTACTTGCATTAGAACCTCTGTTTTCATTTAAAGGACTATTTTATGCCAGAATGCCGGAGGAAGCATTTGGCATGTGTTTTACTAAGAGGAGGTTCGTTGTTGCAACAGTTGGCGGGGAGTCGTCAAGGGACATCGCTCGGCAAAGCTTGTCGAGGTCTTGACCAGCCTCAGTACGGTTAAAATGGTGCGCTTCCGATACGATGGGAGAGGACCGATGAAGCGGTCCCTGAGTGACGTGCTAGGACACCTAAGGAGGATCCTAGAGGGTTCTAACCAGGTGATGCGCACGGGCTCACGGTTGCTAGGACACGCATGTGTGTGTTGAGGAAGATTTGGATGGACTAAAAGGAAAGATTTTTGTGAATCAAATTTTAATACTAGATCTCATTGGTTGGCCAGCTGGTCTTCAACGGAGAGTCTAGAGGGCACATTTTGTAATACAATGGACTCAGAATTTTGGAGGATGATGATCAGTAATATTATGATTTCTATTGAACGATTATTTTAAAGCCAGCCGAATCTGTTATAAATGGCAATTTCATATTGGTGGGTGTGTACGTGGTGGTATGCCTACCTTAATTTTTACATGAATCGTCGGGGGCTAGGGGGCCTGGGAACTCTTTTCCTCGGTACCTGGGCAAAACACAATCAAATCTTTATAAAGGAATCCCACCAATATAGTGGTTACAGGTGGTTGGCTACCCATGGGCGAGTTGGTTGGATCAGAGGATTCCTGCGAAACAATTAAGATACGATTAGTTACGTTAGTTAGATTAAGTCCTGAGAAGACCTTGTTCTGTGGGAGGGGATCAGCAGCAGCTGTGCCTCATTAAAGGAGGAAAAAAATGATGATTCCATGGACCAAGTGCAAGTCTCTTCTTGATCTGACCATGTGACTTCAGGTTCCGTCAGATCAGTTTAACTAGTTAAGACTTTGACTGGTTAGAGTAATTCCCCCGTTAGAAGATTTTCCCATGGCGAAATCGCCCGTGCCTTCCGCGCAAGGGGAGTTTTTTCGGGCTCGGTTTTGGAGAAACCGCTCGGGCTAGTCTCTCGTTCAGACATCCACGGGGCACTCACTCGGGGCGAGGCCCCGAGTGTGGATCCCCACCCCACGCGGGAGGCCAACGCTACATCCACCATCGAAGCCCCCGGAGGGGGATCCCACAAGGAGTTTTAGATTGCAAGGCCTTGGTAGGGCATTCGTTCAATGCACAATTTACGCACATACTTGCCTCTAACCAAAAACCATGAGATAAATCTTGGGCTTTCACCATACATCGTGCCATCTCCATGAGAGACATGTTCTTCCTCTCAACCACACAATTTACGCACATACTTGCCTCTAACCAAAAACCATGAGATAAATCTTGGGCTTTCACCATACATCGTGCCATCTCCATGAGAGACATGTTCTTCCTCTCAACCACACCATTTCGCTGAGGTGTGTATGGCACTGTACATTGATGCTGCCTTATGCCTTTTTTAGCCACATATGCATGAAATTCCTTGGACATATACTACCCCCCTCGATCTAAACGAAGGGTGCCAACTTTACATTCACATGCATTTTCAGCCATGGATACGAAGTGCCTAAAGCACATAAAAACCTCTAACTTCTCCTTTAATGGATACGAAGTGCCTAAAGCACATAAAAACCTCTAACTTCTCCTTTAATGGATACACCTAGCTATGTATGGAGTAATCATCAATAAAAGTGACAAAGTAGAGATATCCCCCAATAGATGGTGTCCTCATAGGACCACATATATCACTATGTATAAGTTGTAATATCTTAATAGCTCACAGATCCATCCTTTGGAAATGATGCCCGATGCATTTTACCATGAATACACCCCTCACATACACGTCTAGTAGGGGTCTCAAGAGTTGGCAACTCAAACACCATATCATGCCTTTGAAGGCATAACAAACTGCCATAATTCAGATGGCCAAATCATGCATGCCATAATTCTACATCACTCATAGCATGAGTCGTAGAGACTGAGCAAGCATCATGCTACAACTTCTCAAATACATCCATCTTGTATAGGCCATGAAACAAGGTACCTAAGGCAATGATAGAATAACCATCATTTCTATCTTGAACTGTACATATGTCATCCATAAATTTCACCATCAAGCCTGACAAGGCTAAGGCTGAGAAACTGACAGCGAGTTCTTCTTAATGTCTGGCACATATAAAACTTTAGAGAGAGTAAATAACCATCATTTCTATCTTGAACTGTACATATGTCATTTCTATCTTGAACTGTACATATGTCATCCATAAATTTCACCATCAAGCCTGACAAGGCTAAGGCTGAGAAACTGACAGCGAGTTCTTTTACGAGTTCTTCTTAATGTCTGGCACATATAAAACTTTAGAGAGAGTAAATGTGCCCCCATTTGCAGCAGCAGCAGCAGTGAGCACAACTTTACCAACTCCTTTGATAGGATATGAGGAACCATTTACACATGTGATGGTTCCTACACTTGGGACAGATTCCAGAGATGAGAACAAATTTCTTGTGAAGTAATGTGCTTACTAGCACCACTGTCAAAGTACCAATCATCCGATTCTGCCACTAACATATGCATACATCATGAACAAAAGAGTCATAATTGCAATGTACAGTCCATGCCCAATCATCTTGAGCAAAACTTGCATATTCCTTCTTCTCTACACTTGGTGCAGATGCATCAGCCATAGCCATGCCCGATTCTTTCTTTTTCTCCTTCTCTAGCTTTTTCTTGCACTCATTTATGTAGTGCCTTGGTTTCCTGCAATAGTGACACTTGTCCTTATTTTTATGCTTATCACTTTCTTTCTCTGCATCCTTACCTGAGGATTTTGATTTTGGCTTATATCCACCATGCGAGGAAGCTTTACCTTTGCCTTTCTGATTGGCAATAAAAGCTTGGTCACCAGCTCGCATAACAGATCTATTTTACCTAGATTGCTCTTCTTGCATGAGTACTGAAACCAGCTCATTAAATATAAGGGCATTTGGATTTCCCTTCATCATCAGTCTCATGAGTCTAAGGGTAGAGGCAAAACTCTGATAAGAATCCGACAATGCATTGAGAATTGTGGGCACTAATGTACTATCAGGATATATCTCATCCACACTAGCAAGTTGCTCCTTAAAATCTTTGATCTTGGTCAAGAAGTTGTCCATTGAGTCTCCCTCATTCATTCATGTGCTCAAACTCCAACTGTTTGCACAAATATGCAACACGTGCCTCATTGCGCACCTGGTATAATGCAGCAAGTGCATCCCATGCCTGTTTTGAAGTCTTACATGACCGAATATGAGGAATAATGCTTCGCTTCACCGAAAGTGTAAGCAATGCATGTGTCTGTGCATCTCTTCCATCCCATCTCGTTTGAGCAGCAGTGGGAGGTATTGGTGGTGCATATGGAGGAGCCACATCTGTATCAGATTCTACTTCAGATGTACCTGTAGCACCTGGTTGCACTGGTAGTTGTGAAACAGGACGAGTTTCACTACCACTGACCACATTCCAAAGGCCTTTAGCAACTAGTACATGTCTCATCATATAGGACCACAATGGGTAGTTAGTCCCATCAAGTTTGTCCTCAGCAGACATGTTGAATACATCAATACTGCAAGCCATGACTTTCTACCAAATGCAAAATCTTTCAACACACTGTAAGAACTCAGTATTCACTGAATGCAACCCTAGAAGGCTGCATTGAAGCACCTGCAAAGTGTATGAAAAATAACACAAAATAGAGAATAGAGTGTTACTGGCAAAAGTATGATGGTCGATGTTGTTAAAAACATTGTAGATGTTGCTGCACACCAAATCTTTACCGCTACTACACAGCCCAAACACCCAAAATTGAGCAGAACCAATCCAAAATGATGCCTCTCTAGAATGTCTGTCAGTGCCCAAAACGCACCCGAATCGCATCACAGACCCTGAAAATATTGTATACTTTGTATACAGCACACTACAGTATATACCTTCTTCTCTTAAGAGGGTATCTCAATTGGTGACAGAAAAATAGGGTCGTGAGGGGGGAGGCAGACTACTAGGTCAAGTGTCAAGGAAGCTAGCTCTGATACCAATTGTTAGAATTAGAGTTAGGGTTGCAACAATGCACACACACACAAGATAGAGAAGCTTGAGAGCACACAAACTCACTAGATTAGAATGAACAAATGTGTGCCAGATACAAAAGACAAGTACACACTCCAAAATGAGTAGATAAGAGGGTGAACATATGCACGGGGAAAAAAACCTCCTAGTGAGGGAAAAAGTGCCCCGACAGTCCTAAGTGTGTTCACACACATCACTACCATATAATGCTACATTCTTGGCCCCACTAGAGCTCCATTGCTGTAAATGACATAGTATTTTGCAACAACGTTGGTGGAAATTCCACCAGCTGGTACACATAATATGGTTTGGAGAACTTCCAGACATTTGAAGAATTTAAGAAGTCCTTCCTGAAAAGATTTAGGAAAGACCATAACGGAGGTGCTAGAAAAGCTCTAGAGGCTGACACAAAAAAAGAGGCCAATAAAAGACTATGTAGCTAAATTTTGAGCAATGCTAATGCGCTTGGATCATCCCAACCATCCTACTCCAGCCACATTGAGCCAGTGGTTTGTGAGAGGACTGAGGGAAAATCTCTAGATGGTAGTAGCCTCAGACGACTTGGATGCCCTTATGTTTGAACAAGTGGTGGCATATGAGAGATAAAGGGATCTTGAAGCAAACAAGCAAAGACCCCAAGAAGAAGAAGAAGAAGAACAAAAGGAAGAAACTTCATAATCGGATTCCGGAGGACACCTCAGAGTCAGAATCCAGTCAAGAGTCGGATGTTGTGGAAGCCCCGGAAAAAGAAAGGCAAGCAAGTGGTAAATGTTCAAGAATAACTAAAGGTTGCCCTCGCCAAGATTGCTAGAGGACATAAAGGATCCAAACTTAGACCAGATGTTTGGTGCATGAGGTGTAATAATCAAGGGCACGTGAAGGAGGAGTGGTGCAAGTTAAGGAACACTCCGCAAATATGTACTATTTGAGGGAGGAGCAATCACACTACCGAGACGTGTTACTATAATACCCAGAATAGAAATCCGAGAGTGATGGAAAGGCAACAGTAAGCTCCAGTTGTTAACGAGGTCACCATAGAACCTTAAGTTAACAGATCTTATGGAAGAGGAGAAAGCAGATTTGGACCGAGGGAAGCGTGTTTTTACTGCAATGGTCTAGGACATAGTCAAAATGATTGCCCCATCTTTCAGCGCCATCAGCAGTAGGAACTGCAAGAGGCAAGGCCGCAAAGGGAGGCAAACTCGACAGGAGCTGATGCAGCTATGAACATGGTAAAAGTAGACCATGGGGTAGGAAAAGGACAAGAGAAGCTAGCAACGATGATGGCTATGACAGCTTCACAAGGACCTATCAAGATGCCGACAGGTAGGAATGCCGTGTTGCTAGCTTCTCTTGTCCTTTTCCTGCCCCATGGTAAAAGTAGACCATGGGGTAGGAAAAGGACAAGAGAAGCTAGCAACATGATGGCTATGATAGTGGGCAGGGTAATAGAGGGTTTGAGAACAAATCACCATTAATGGGTGACACAAAGTTTAAGCTCAATCTCGACATTGTTAACTGACTCCTTTCCCTTTCATGAACACTCCATGCACCATTTTTCTCATCCACGTGCTTCTTTCTATAGTCTTTGATAGTGTGCCTCTTCTTGTCATAATAATAGCAACTCCCTTGGAATTTCTTCTTTGGATTCTTCTTCTTGTCATTAGAAGATGCCGCACCTTTGCCTTTAACATTGGCAAAAAATGCAGCATCACCACCATCATGGGTCCTTAGCCACATCTCCTTCTCAAGCAACATAGCACTAAATTCTTCAAATGATAGAGGTGTTATTCTAACATGAGTGTTTAGTGCCATAACCAAGCCATCATACTTTTGCGAAAGAATTTGGATGCACCTCTGGGCTAGTTCCTCACTTGTCATTGTAATCCCCAATAGCAGCCATTTGATCTCGTAGATTTTTAATCCATGTGATAAATGCTTCAGTGGCTTCTCCTTCTAGCAATAAGCTGATTCTCCAGGTTCTAAATCCTGGTCTAATTCCGAGTCTCATATTGATTCCTTAGTATGGTTCATGCCTCTGATGCCTTAGTTGTGTGTCAAATTAGAGTAAGAACAAAATCACTTATGCTGGTGATGATGGCACAAGGTATGTCAACATTGCACCTCTTCCACCATGCCTAAACTAGTGTAGCATCTAAAAGTGTGTTCACACTATTGTTGGGATTGAGGGCTCCCACTAGTTCCACATTCATTCCCAAAACAATGTCTAGAAGCTCATACGAGTCTAGAATGGCATTGATTTTGAATTTCTAG
Source organism: Cibotium barometz (assembly GCF_041138505.1). Taxonomy (NCBI): domain Eukaryota; kingdom Viridiplantae; phylum Streptophyta; class Polypodiopsida; order Cyatheales; family Cibotiaceae; genus Cibotium; species Cibotium barometz. The sequence continues at coordinate 6,665,851 of NC_141061.1, forward strand.
ATAGTGTAGTTTATCCCATCAAGCTTGCTTTCTTTGAAGGCTAGTGGAATGCACATGACTAATGCAGCGTCGTGTAGACAAGGTAGAAGCCATCACTCCTAGTATTCTATGCAAAGAAAGACTAGACTTTATGCACTATTTATGCTAAAATCACCTAAGCTTTAATACCATATAAGAATATAGCACAACAAAAAGATAGATACCAAAACAAAGTGCAATAGACAATGCAATAGATGAATGGAGAGAATTTGAAATTCTAAGATAAGTACAAATGTGATGGTGTTGTCCACCCATGCGCTCTCAAGTAGAGCTTAAATGGTGATCTTGATAGACTCTGGATGCTAAGAGGATTGCTTTCAATGCTCTTGTTCCTTAGGCCCTAGCCTTTTTAAAGGCACATTGGTTTGGTGTGGATACTCACAAGCATTCGATACCTTACCTTGTGATAACTATGTCTATATATAGTGTTGTAGGTGGTGTGGTAGGCACGTATACACAACTATGTCTATATATAGCATTGTAGGAGGTGTGGTTGGCAAGTATACACAACGTGGGCGGTTATGTTGTTGCATAGACATCGTCACCACCCTTAATGGAGCCAACTGACCCCTACCCATTAATAATGAACCCATATCATTAGGCCAGGGGCTCCCATCCCTAGACCCCTGCGCCAAGGGGGCCAACGGTGGTCTCCCCTGGGACCTCTAGCTAGGGCAAACACCTTGAGCCCTATCTAATGCTTAAAAGCCCCTAACCATCTCCTAAAACTATTAACGGTCACAATAACAACCCCATCGTTTAAGCTTGGGTTCCCACCAAAGACATGTGCATCAATGGCTTCTCCTTAGAATGAGGGCCTTTACAAATGTGCAACAAACATTAATGTGTGATACATGCTGAGAGGTAGGCATTGTGTATACTAATAATCTCCTCTTTGCGATGGTTTACATGTTGAGTTGAGATGTCTAATTTCGACACTTGGTGCATGCTTCAGTATTATGTGATGGATGAAAGGCTAAGAGTGGGCAAAAAAGAGCAAGCTCCACTAGATTTTAGATAATTCTAAAGGAGACAAGCCAACGTTTCCCTTATGGAAGGAATCCCAAACTTATGGAAGGGGACTTGAAGGATTAGTGGATGGACAAAAGGCTATCAGCAAAAGGCTAAGAGTAGGCATGGAAGAGAAAAGGCTGTCAACAAAAGGCTAAGAGTAGGCATGGAAGAGAAACCGCCATCTTACCTTGTAGGGGAAAGTTAAGAAATGTAAGGCAAACTAGCCGTACATAAACTAGGTCACTACTTTGAGAGTGACGATATGAATTCAAAACTACCATGTGAAATATAAGGGCTTACAAGTCACAACAATCTTGGGTAATGGTGAACCAGTGAAATATAGGGGCTTACAAATCATGATAATCATGGATGGTGGTGCTAGGGTTGGTCCCATTACCAAAAGTAGTGTTGGGAGAAAGGGCTAGCCAATATTGTGAAGTTGGAGATGATATGGCATTGCAAAAACCATGGGAATTTTTTAGAATCTCAAAATTAAAATCTTTGGCCTTAGTTTCCACCGCTCTTTATGGTGATGAATTTTTCTCAATAACCAAACTCTTATAACTTAGGCACACCACCCTAACTTAGGCAGAACCTACATTTGAGAGCTCTCACTCTACAATAAGGGCTAAAAACAAAACCTTAGCTGAAAGCAAAGAGAGATGCCAAGAATATCTTAGAAGAAAGTGTTAAGGTTAAAGATCTTAAAGATAGGTCCATGAGCACTTCAAAACGATGTGGGAGACCATTTCTTATACATTTTGAGAAAGCTACATTCTTAGTCAATTTGTAAACATAGAAGACCCATCCCTGAGTGGAGACCATTTTGCGAAGGATTCAGCCACTACTACAAGAACCATAGAAGTGAACATGTGCCTCCCATGCCATAAGATAATGGATGAGGAACATGAAAGCTCGGAGTTTGCTCCACTTCTAGAGCCTAAATACTCTGAAAATTGGTGGATGCATATCCTTGCAAACCATGGACATTCTTCTCACAAGGCATATCCTTATAGCCTAAATACTTCGAGAATTGGGTGCATATCCTTGTAGCCATAGATTCCTAAGCACTTTAAACATATGATTAAAGAGACCATTTCTCATACATTTTGAGAGAGCTAAAAGAACCCCTTACCCTGACCCTAACTGTAAGATTCCTCCCCCAGCCCCTCAAGATGTCCAGTTTCTCCCCCTGTAATCAATCCCCTTTTCAGAATAATAACAGATCTTGTTTCTACCTGTTTTGGCCTAGAGAGAGAAAATATTTTAGAGAGAGGTAACTCAGTTTTTAGATATCTTTGGATGGAAAAATATCCCTTATTATTAAAATGATTTCCCCTGAAACAGAAGTTCAAAAAGAACTTTTCAGTGTGCAATTGGAATAAATTAAAAATAGGTAAAAAGGACCATAGCTTGAGGGTCCAAATTTTCTAAAAATTTTGGATTAAGGTTCCTATGGACCAATAAGATTAATCCAAATGTAGGGAGGAGATAAATTTAAGAATAAAAGAAAAATCCCCCAAAAATGAGTAAATACTCACATAAGATGAAGAGTTGACTCTAAGGACAAGGTTTATTAGTTAAGAAAGAAGAGATATTTAGAGGAAATGATGCATTTTTGACACCTCAGTGTGGGGGAATTCCCCTCATGAAGGAGGCGCATATTTCACATGTGTGGATGAGTTTTAAACTCACAAATAATGAGATAATTTTATCTCTCCTCTCTCCTGTTTCAACTAGATCCAAAAAGTCAGCTAAACTGACCCAAAAATGGTCAAAAATTGACCAAATTGATCTGGAAAATTTTAGAATCAGTTTGCTTGGTTAGAGCTCATTTTTCCTATAAATAGAAACCTCCCTCTTTGTAAAAGGTTAATGGTGTTTATGCACTATTACTCTACTCCTCCCCAGAGTCAAATATATTGAATTCAATTGATAATTCAATTATTTTTGACTAAATCCTCTCCAAAAGAACTGGTGGCCACTCTTGTTACAAACAAGAGTAGAACCCTCAATCCCTCAAGCCAAAGGAAAGCTTACAAGTTCCATGTAAGCTTAATTCTACTTATTGTGAATTTTAAATCTATGGTTTTCTTAAATTTTATGCTTTGCAAATGTTTGAATTAAAATCTGATGCTATGGTTTTCTTAAATTTTATGCTTTGTAAATGTTTGAATTAAAATCTGATGCTATGCCTTGATGGAAAGGCCACCCCTTCTCTTTCAAAAGTGTTATTCCCATTAAAATTGAATTTATGCATAGAAAGATGCATAAAAGATTTATTTTTTTATTTCAAAAGAGTTATTCTCATTAAATTTGAATTTATGCATAGAAAGATGCATAAGGAAATTTATTTTTATTTCAAAAGAGTTATTCTCATTAAATTTGAATTTATGCATAGAAAGATGCATAAGGGAATTTATTTTTATTTCAAAAGAGTTATTCTCATTAATTTTGATTTTATGCATAGAAAGATGCATAAGGAAATTTATTTTTATTTCAAAAGAGTTATTCTCATTAATTTTGATTTTATGCATAGAAAGATGCATAAGGGAATTTATTTTTATTCCAAAAGTGTTAATTTCATTAAAATTGATTTTATGCATAGAAAGATGCATAAAGGATTTATTTTTATTTTAACAGCGTTATTTTCCTTAAAATTGAATTTATGTATAAATAGATGCATAAAAGGATTTTGTTGAAAGTGTTATTCCCACTGAAGTTGATTTTATGCATAAATAGATGCGTAAGAATCTTTATATCAAAAATTAAAAATTCTTTTAAATTCTATGTTTAAACGAATGTGATGAGAATAGATGTGATGAGGATCAGATAGATGTGAATGAATGGATGGATGGATGTGATATGAATAGAAGTAATGAGAATGTGATGTGGATAGAAGTGATGAGAATGTGATGTGGATAGATGTGATGTCATGTAAATCAGAATATAAATGAATGATATGGGATATGAGTGAATGTATGTGATGATAATGGATGTGAATGTGTATGAGAAGAATGGATGTGGATGTATGTGAAAGAATGGATATAGATGTGTATGTGAAAGAATATATGTGGATGTGAATGTGATGGATATGAATTGCATGTGATGTGATGGATGTGAATGGACGGAGGTGATGTGATGTAAAATGGATAGATGTGAATGGATGTGATGTCATATGAATCAGGATGTGAATGAATGATATGGGATGTGAATGGATGTGAATGGATGTGATATCATGTGAATCGGGATGTGAATGAATGATATGGGATGTGAATGGAAGTGATATCATGTGAATCGGGATGTGAATGAATGATATGAGATGTGAATGGATGTGATGTCATGAATCCAAGTCCAAATCCCAAATCTCAAAGATGTCGAGGAAAACTCAATACCCAATTTGTAGGAAGATCCTCAAGAAGCTTCTCGAAAAAGCAAACACCAAGGTGGTGGATATACGAGTCTGATAGCCAATCCCCTCCCTGTTGAGGATCTGGAGGAAATGCTAGCAGTGCTGGTGGCTATGGGTGGCGCTACACAGGCGGCGGCGGCCCTGGGAAGAACATGATGGTGCTCGGAGGATGAGGATGAGGATGAGGAAGATGATGTTGACGAAGATCTCCTTGCTCTCTCCACCAATTTGATACCCAAACAAGAGGGCTCTAGCTTCTTTTATACTTGGGGAGGGCCTTGGTTTGAGATATCCCCCAATAGATGGTGTCCTCATAGGACCACATACATCTTTATGTATAAGCTGTAATTTCTTAACAGCTCTCACAGATCCATCCTTTGGAAATGATGCCCGATGCATTTTACCAAGAATACACCCCTCACATACATGTCTAGTAGGGGTCTCAAGAGTTGGTAACTCAGACACCATATCATGTCTTTGAAGGCGTAACAAACTGCTATAATTCAAATGGCCAAATCGTGCATGCCATAATTCTGCATCACTCATAGCACTAGTTGTAGAGTCTGAGCAAGCATCATGCTGCAACTTCTCAAATACATCCATCTTATATAGGCCATGAAACAAGGTACCTGAGGCAATGATAGAATAACCATAATTTTTATCCTGAACTGTACATCTGCCATCCACAAATTTCACCGTCAAACCTGACAAGGCTAAGGCTGAAACTGACAACAAGTTCTTCTTAATGCCTGGCACACATAAAACTTTCGAAAGAGTAAATGCGCCCCCATTTGCAGTAGTGATCACAACTCTACCAACTCCTTTGACAGGATTTGAGGAACCATTTGCACATGTGATGGTTCCTGCACTTGGGACAGACTCCAGAGATGAGAACAAACGTTTTTGTGATGTAATGTGCTTACTAGCACCAATGTCAAAGTACTATGTATCCAATTCTGCCCCACTGACATGCATACATCATGAACAGAAGGGTCATAACTACAATGTACAATCCATGCGCAATCATCTTGAGCAAAACTTGCAGATTCCTTCTTCTCTGCACTTGGTGCAGATGCATCAGCCACCACAGCTCGATTCATTCTTTTTTTTCTCCTTCTCTAGCCTTTTCTTGCACTCATGTGTGTAGTGCCATGGTTTCCTGTGCAATAGTGACACTTGCCCTTCTTTTTAGGCTTATCACCTTCTTTCTCTACATCCTTACCTGAGGATTCTAATTTTGGCTTATAGCCACCATGCGAAGAAGCTTTACCTTTGCCTTTCTGATTGGCAACAAAAGCTTGGTCACCAACTCACATATTAGATTTGTTTTGCCTAGACTGCTCTTCTTGCAAGAGTACTGAAACCTCAAATATAAGGGCATTTGGATTTCCCTTCATCATGAGTCTAAGGGTAGAGGCAAAACTCTAATAAGAATCCGGCAATAATGCATTGAGAACTGTGGGCACCAATGTACTATCAAGATATATCTCATCCACACTAGCAAGTTGCTCCTTAAAATCTTTAATCTTGTTCAAGAAGTTGTCCATTGAGTCTCACCACAATGGGTAGTTAGTCCCATCAAGTTTGTCCTAGCAGACAACATGTTGAATACATCACTACTGCCAGCCATGACTTTCTACCAAATGCAAAATCTTTTACTCAGTATATTCACTGAATGCAACCCTGGATGGCTGCCCCAACTAATTAAATTACCTGCAAAGTGTATGAAAAATAACACAGAGTAGAGAATAGAGTGGAAAATAGCACAGAGTAGAGAATAGAGTGTTACTGGCAAAAGTATGATGGCTGATATTGTCGAAGACACTGTAGATGCTACTGCACACCAAATCTTTGCCGCTACATAGCCCAAACACCCAAAATCAAGTAGAACCAATCCAAAATGACACCTTTCCAGAACGTCTATAGAAACCTTGCGGTGCCCAAAACGTGCCCGAATCGCGCCACAAACCTCGAAAAATTTGTATACAACACACTACATTATACAGAAAAATAGGGTCGTGAGGAGGGAGGCAGACTACTAGATCAAGTGTTAAGGAATCTAGCTCTGATACCAATTGTTGGAATTAGGGTTAGGGTTTCAACAATGCACACACACAAGATAGAGAAGCTTGAGAGCACACAAACTCACTAGAATAGAATGAAAAAATGTATACCAGATACCAAAGATAAGTACACACTTCAAAATGAGTAGATAAGAGGGTGTACATATGCACTGGGGGGGGAACTCCTAGTGAGGAAAAAAGTGCCCCAGCGGTCTTAAGTGTGTTCCACACATCACTACCATATAATGCTATAGCCCTTAGAAGAAAAGCCTGCCACCATTGACATGACAATGTCATGGTTGCGGTATCAACCATTACTTCAAGGATTACCCCTTGCAATTAGTTTCTAACTCCATGGTCGAAGGCATGCCCTTCCTCAATGTCGAGCATTCAACATGGAAAGATATCGACTGTCCCGTTGAATGTAATCACACGAATGCAGGCCAAACTCAAGAAGGCCAAAGAACCAAAGCAATCCAATACCTTAGCTATTGAATGTGCCACATCCAAAAAGAAACAATGCTCTAAGCACATTGGCAAAGGTGATCAGGTTACCATCAGAAGTGGCTCAACAAAGACCACATCCTCCTCCTTAGGGAGTGATGATCGTGCCAAAATAGAGGAATCAAGCCAAACTACAAAAGCGACCGGTCGAATATCCCAACCCCACCATAGAGAAGCACCATCTTCAATAGGCCCAAGTACCGGTATGGGACTATCAGGCCCAACTCGAAGAAGAACCATTACCACCGCCAAACGCAGGCACACCCGAGGACACACAATCCCCCATAGACCTATTTACTCAACATTTAGGAAAAGAACCTGAACTTCCGTAAGCAGGTAAGAAAGGAGCATGGGCTTATGCTCCAGGACGAGGAAGATCCATTTGCCAACCTGATGTTAGCAAACAAAGATCTTGCCCCACCCATGCCTCCTGCCTCCTAACCCTTCATTGCCTATTCTAGAGGAGGTTAAGACCAAATCCCACTTTCACATCGAAAGCACTTGATGCAGACAGTGACACAAAGTCAGACAAAGACTTACAAGGTGCCTACACAAAAATTAATAAAGTATTTTACCATCTTATGGCACCCAAGTCTCAACCTAAAACCTTGTTGAACACGGACCAGATTGAACTTCCATACACCATATTTGGTCCAACCTATGAACCAGGCCTTGAAAATGAAGGAGTTCCTCCCAAATCCAAATGCCTATTGGAACCTTGTTACAAGGGAATCTGAATTTATGGAAGGACCTTAGGTATTGGATAGAATGAAAACTACAAGCTCCCATAGAGGAGGTGGACAACTCAAATTCCTCATATGAATTTGAGCCACATAGTCCTGAATTACTTCATGAGAAAGGCCCACAACCCAAAGGCGCACTGACAATTTGAGTAAATGTGCTGGGTCACTACTTTGAAAGTGATGACACAAATGCAGCCCTACCCATTTTCTACAAAGGAGATGAGATCACGGCCATCCTAGATGGGGATGCTGGCATAAGCGTCGTCACAAGGAAGTGCCGTGGGAAAAATGGGCAAACCACCCCCAGGTGACACTACATTGGTGTTAAGGCTAGCGGATGGGACAACCACAGAACCCTTTGGAGTATTGAAGAACCTCAAAATTTAAAGTCCTTGACATGAGCTTCAAACACACATTTGTAGTCATGGACTTTACTCAACAACCGAGTGGCTATGAAAGTATCCTGGGAAGGCCCTTCATGTGAGACTGACATAAATGGTTCATGACTGGGACACATATCATGTCTACCTCCACAAATGGGATCGAACGCTTAAAGTGAACCTATGTACATGGAAGGCACATCCCATGATGAAAGGTCCCTTCGCATAACATTCTGTAACCACATCCAAGACTAACGATCTCCTTGTTTGCCAAGCTTGACGCCAAATCCTTGATAAAACGAGTGGTATGGTTAGATTTTCCCTTTGGCAAAAATATACAAAGAAAGCATGCCTTGCTATCTCCAATAGTTAGCCACAATCTTTCGCATGGGAAACATGGGTCTCCCTAGGCAAACACTACTCGTGCCAAAATTCAGATGCTTAGTGAAAAATGGATACAAAGCCTTGGGTCTTTTACATAAATGATACATACTGTCTCTAACCCATTGGCTTGTAAGTTTTATGTGGTTCCACAGGTGATACCATAGAAGCAGTCATCCTTGGAGGGAGCTGGGTCAAAAACACCCAATCTACAGTCAACTCAACTAACAACACAGCTACCCTTGAGCATCCCAAGGGAAATGTAACGATGATCCTTTGGGACAGGGAGCCCACCATATCCGATCCTATGCCAGCACCACCAACTACTTCCACATAGGGCACTCTTTCACCCACAAACACTGATAAGTCTTCCACTGCAAGCCCACATATATCCTATGGTCCATACCAATCTCATATTCTTGGAGGCATGGAAAACTCTTAGAAAACCCACACTTACACCTAAAAGCGCTTATATTCAAATCTCACGTTAGATGCATCTAAACAGTGTTGGGTATTTCATTCCTAAAATAACCATTGGAAATAACCAATTGGAGTGCAAATTTCATGTCATTAATGCAGGAGCACTCCAAGGCTAGATTATAATAGGGAAATATTGGATTGATGCCACTCATTGCCAAATTAATTTGGCAAGAAATGGCCACCATGGAAGTCAATAGTAAACAAGCCACATTCCTCTTGTGTGTAGAATAGGAAATTATACACATAGCCTCACCCTCGACTACCCTCCACATTCAAGTCCCATTCTCATCACACTGGCAGTCTCCCTTGTTCCCACACCTCGTGCCTTACCAAAGCTGGTCGAAGGGGCACTATCGACATCATCCAACACAGACAATCAAGCCTTGTCATCCATAATCACCCTTAACCCTACATCCTCGACCATCCACACCATAAGCACCCCAATCTCTTAGCACTATCATAACAATCAATGGTGGGTGCCCAAGAATCTTTTTGCAGCTCAAGGATTATACGATGGCTATCAGAACTCTAGATCCCAAAATGGTCATCTCAAAAACACAAGAACAAAAAGCAAACCAAGAAAACAAAACCCATTCTTAAGCTAAACCTTCCACGTTGGCTAGTCCCCGACCACGTGCTAAGAGCACAACGCTACTATAAAGGCACCACTCACCTTCAGCTACCCAAGAATGTAACCTGTGCTCATCCAACCCAACAAGTCCCTAAGGAGTTGTGACAAAAGGCTAAATAGCCAAAAGCTAGGCACCCCCAAGCACAAAGAAGCCATTAATGATGGATGTTACTAACGTGCACAAAGAAGCCATTAATGATGGATGTTACTAACGTGCTCAAAGCTTAATAGGATTCCATGAAGGAAGCATGCACCTGTGGCTCCCAAAGCCACAATCAAAAGCTTGTCCTCAGCATTGATAACCTACTCAGCCTAAAGCCCCACTGCCAAAAAACCAAGAAGCCTTGTCAACCATAGGCCCTCATCACAGCGCAACGATGGGTACCAAAACATCTCTTAGAAGCCTGATGCTTCAATGATGACAACTACATTTTTTGGGTCCCACAGAATAATCCTCAAAAGTTGGCCCAATCCACAAAAATTGATCCGTACCTATCCAATCCACATAGCTGGTTTGGTGGCCAACTAGGAAGCAAGTCCCCTCTTCATCAACCAAATCCCACGGACTTGCCTACACACAAAGAATGGGCACTCATAAGCTCAATTTACCCATTCCTTTCAACAAAAAGAGCCTTGTCTACAAAGCTACAACCCATCCCTCCACTTCATCACTTACCAAACCTAGGGGCAGTGCCGTAAATGCCAAAGCTTATACAACCACTCAAAGACGACATCAAGGGTAAGCTTACAAATCTAGCCAAATGGGCTAATTAGTTCACAACCCTCTCTTGGGTGCTGACCAATAAACAACCTTCAAGTTCTCACCCAAGAGGAGGACCAAAAAAAAAAAAAAGAACGAAGAAGAATAGGAAGAGAGTGCAGACCAAACTCAAGCATCTCTAGGTGATTAGGCATGTCTAGGTGATTAGGACAAATGGGCACACCTTTTGCCCTATTGTCCATGCACAAAAACTACAATCCTCACTCGGCTCTGTCATTTGCACACACACCGCATAAAGCTTCATCATCGATAGCCATCCAGGTACATCTCTGGATGGGGGGACCATGGAGGGTGCAAGCCTGGTCAATGGCCTAGTCAATGATACGACCCATCGCCTAGATCTTCTTGATCACCCCAACTTCGACCTAATAAATGCACTTCATGTCGTTTTATCGATCCTACCTACAACTTCTTTTACTTCCATAATCAAAAGTTGCTACACCTCTGGATCCTTTCTCAACTACCACTCTCATCAAAATAGGATCCCATAGTCACCTCGCCACTTGCTTACTAACACCGTTGCTTTACTAACCCCTCATCAATACCACCATCTACTACTCATTAAGTATTTTGTGCTAATCTACTCATTCAAGTACTCTAATTCCTCCCATGAGGATGTTAAAGATCTAAAGGTGACAAAAAGAAAACAACAATAACAGAATAATGAGTACTACTGGTGGGTATATACAAAAAAATAAAAATCATAAGAGCCCATATATACGACATTAAGCTCAGGCTAAGGTAGTTTTCTATGTTCCTACCTCATCTTACAAAAAAAAAGTGCTCATTCAAGCGAGTAAGATGGAAAAGTGCCTTACAATAGGTCGGGCATGTGAAACCAGGTTGACCTATGAGAAGCGGTTATAATAGGCACCAACTCTTCAAATATAGCCAACACATCTCTAGTCTATATATACTACTGGTAAAACACGATGTTGTCTGCTTGAGCCTTGCAAGAATGCAACTACGGTATCATACTTTTCACCTATATAACTGATTAAAGCAAGTGAATCAATCAAATTCTAGATTTTGGCAACATAATCCATAATGCTGAGATTATTCCACATTATTGATCTCTGTCTTGAGTTGTAATTTTTGGCTTTTGAAGCACACTCATAGAGGCTTGCCAGACCCTCCCATAACTCCTATGTTGTACCATAACCTTCAACATATGGAATAATAGAAGAAGAAAGAGTCACGATAATAAGATAAATACCTTCTTAATATTTAGTTTCCATTCCTTGAGCTCTTCTTGATAAGCTTTCTCCATGCTTGCTACTTGCTTCAATGTAAGTCCAAAACATCTCACCTATGGGGTTTTTGGTTCAGCTCCATTCCCTTCTTCAACTAGTTCCCATAGATTGATTGACTCTAAGTAGAGCTTCATCTTATGCCACCATGTGTGTGGTCATTGTCCTTATGTAGCTTCTCCATAGCCGTGAGATTTGCATCTCCAAGTTTCAAATTATTATATTTCTTGTGACTTCTATCATACTTAAAAGCTGTGTAACTCACCTCTCTTCTCTAACGAACCCAAAGAAACTCTCAACCCCTCGATACCATGAAAAGATTTATGGAACTCACATACTCTCATAGGCCCATTACTCGTATGAGAAAATTGAATCTTTGGGTGCTTAAAAATCACATCAAAATTTAACACACAGTAGAAGCTAAAGAAAGTCTCATATGATGATTAGAGTTTATAATTAGCTCTCAAACAAGTGGGAAAAAATGGGAAAAAAAACAGCATTAGAGAGAGAAAACATGAGCAGTAGAGAGAGAAAATACACAATGGGAGATGCCCTTGATGTTTAACTAAGGATCTCTCATCTGAACCAGTTTTAATGGTCATGATGTCACCACCCTTGACAACTAATTGTGCGTCACACTTTCGTGTGTGCTTTTACATGCTCTTTAAAATCTTCTTCTTTTTTAAACCTTTGGTTTTAGTCCTTTGGCCTTCTTGGGGGGGCTACCATGGCCTTCTTACGCCTCAAGCTTCTTAACATTCTTGCTTTGGAGTTGAAGCTTGGGCTTTATTCTTATTTACATCATAGAATGTTCTTTTGGTTGCTCCCCTTGACTTAGCTTGGAGCCTTGTGATAGCAAGGAGGATTGTATGGATTAGTTCCTCTGGGGAGGATACTCCATAATGTTGTCCCTTGCATCTAAAGCATTGCATTGGTGGTGACTTATGTACCACATTATTGAGTTCTCTCCCTCATTTTTGCATCATGATGTCAAACAAGGAGGCATATTCTATGGTGGAGTGTGTTGTCTCTGGATACCCATAGGGATCATATTACTTGTATGGGTCTTGTTGCTCACCAAGTGTTGTTTTAGTAGTGCGGTTTGTGGAGAAACTCGTTGGGGTGGTAATATTAAAGGTGGGATGGAAACACTAGAGGTTTTTACATAGCTCTTAGTAAGGGGTTGGTAGTTGACTTGAACTAGAGCTTGTGCTGCCTTGGGGTTGAGGGGAGTACCTTGGCACCGACACCAAACCCTATCTCTCCTTGGGAATAAGTAAGGGTGTCTAGCTTGTGGATCTAGCTAGGGTTAACCTTGAGGTTTCCCTTGGGAATAAGTAAGGGTGTCTAGCTGGTGGATCTAGCAAGGGTTAACCTTGAGGTTTCCCTTGGGACTAGCTTAGCCAATGTTGTTGGCCTATCAATTAAGAACATATTATATACTTGGCCATGCTCATGTTCTTGAGACTGGGACCCTTTATGCTGATGGTTGGACTCCCTTATTTCTAAGGGCTTTGGATGATGCATCCCCTATCTCTTATTTTGTGTGGTGTTCGTCTTCTACATCCCTCACTTTTTTAGATTGTTTTGTAGGAAGCTCATTGCCTCATGGAAACACTTATCGTCTTCTACATCCTTTACTTTTTAAGATTGTCATTGCTTCGTGTGGTGAAACATTCAGCAAAGTCATAGTGTCTAGACCTGTAGAGGTGGTCAAAGCCTCTTACTCTTGAGACCGATAACATGAATCAATCCTTTCTCTCTCTGGGACTACATCTCATATGGAGATACTTTTCTCTAGGCAATGTAGTCCCATATTTTATCTCCTTCCTCTTGCTTGAGACCATAGATTTGTGCAATTGGGCTCCATTTGGCTCCATTGGTTGAGAATCCCACGAATAATGAAAGTATGTCTCAAGACCTCATAGTTGGTCTTTTCAAGCATGTCCTGATCTGTAACAAAAATGATGGGAATGCTGGGAACATTCCCAACTCTGGATCGATGCCAAGGGTTTCAAAGTGTGGCATCCAACATGGTTTGAGCACTTCCAATTGGGAGCATTCCCAACTCTATGGATCGAGGCTAATTGATGCCAAGGGTTTGAAAAATTGTGGTGTTTTGACATAGTTTAAGCACTTTTGGTGGCTAGGGTGAGCCTTGATGGTTCTAGCCTTGTTCCCACTTCCTCACTAGATCTTTTCTCAAAGAGAGGACCGTTACACCCTTTCCAGGATTTTGTGGCATTATATTCATTAAGCCTATTGGTGAATTTGGTGTTGAGAGGACCGTGGCGCCTCTAGTTTTAGGGGTTCTATGTCCCCCCTTGCCCCATGTTTATTTGGCTCATTTCTTCCCAAAACTTCTCGCTTAATGTTCAGTGAAAGGAGAGCCTTGTCTTCCAACACATGGAAGCACACCACTGAGTGCTTTGATGTTTGATGGGACCAAAAGTAGGGTGGGTTTACGAATGTATGGTTTGATGCACTATAGTTGACTAGATTGTTGTTTCAAATTAGCATAGACCTAGTTCACATCAAAGAGTTTCTCTCGGTAAATCATTTTAGCACCCCCCCTAAATCATATCTGAACTTAGACACGTGTGTATAATACCACCAAATTGCCAAAAAAAAATTCTTTTTTAGGTTCTTTGAACTTTTTTTTTCATGTGAACATGGCTCATGTCATGTCCAAGTAGACTCACTCTAATCCACACCTAATGGATCATAATGCTTAGGTTTTAGGAGTGGATTCCATTCCTAATAAATTTACTAAGCTATTCCTTATGTTGCATCTATGCAACAAGTTCAAGATCATGCAAATCATTAAGCAACCATGGTTTTTTCCCTTCCAAGATATGAATATAGAATGTCCTAATGTAAATAAACTTCAAAACAAAATAAAAACAATTAAAAAAATCTAAATCTCTAAAATTGTATGTTTTTTGGAAGTGTAACCTCTTAATTAACACGGAGTAATATTGGGTAATCCCTCGCTTGGAATGGACGATAAAATGGAGCAAAGACAACGCCAAATATATTCAATTCAAGGGCTTTCCTTAGCCTTGTCAAATTATGTGTCATTGGGCCTTGCCCCTTAAAGCTGTAATTGCAACTTCCCATGATGTGGGTGATCGCTAGCACTTGTTTTTCGTGACCTCACTCCGCTGTTTACATATAGCATGCTTCTTTGCCAATGGGGTGAAGAAAAATCTCCCTACGCCTAGATGGAGGCAGAAAGAGATAGCCTTTGCAATGTTTTTATCTCACATAAAGCGAGAGAAGAAGCAGCTCATGCAGGAGGGAAACCTACAAGCAAACCTTTCTAGCAAGCATCCATTCAATATAGCATACGTGCAAGCAAGAAAAGAGAAAAGAAGAATAAACTTATCTATCAAGCATCCATTCAATATAGCATCATGCATGCGAACAAGAACAGAGAAGAGAAGAACAAACCTATCTAGCAAGAATCCATTCAATATAGCATGCATAGAAGAAAGAATATCAAAAAAAAGAGCTCACAATTATTTTGTTGCAAGGGAATAAATGTGTATTGCTTAATGTCAAAATGACTTATATACAAAGGGAAGGTCACTTTCTATGTTCCAATGCCGTCTTAGAAAACATGAATGCATGTTCAAGTGGGTAAGATGGCAAAGTGCCTTACAGTAGGTCCAGCATCATGTGAAACCATGTTAACCTATGAGAAGCGGTTTAACATGCATGCCAGCTCTTTGAATATAGGCAACACATCTCTAGTTTGCATTATATAGTAGTAGTAATCACTTTGTAGTTTACATAAGCCTTGCAAGCATGCACCTACCTTATCATTCTCTTCAACTATATATTACCGATTTAATGTAAGTGAATCAACTGAATTTTGGATTTTGACAACATAATCTATACTGTTGAGATTCTTCCTAAGATGACACTTTTGCACTTATGCCACTCGAATGGTTGGTGAGATCATGGTTGATATGCTGCCAAGGTTATCAAGTTATCTCTTGAGTTGCATTTTCCTGGATTTTGTAGCACTCACATAGAGGCTTAGAGACCATCCCATAACTCTTATGATGTACTCTAACCTTCAACATACAAAATAATAGAAGAACAAAGAGTCATGGTAATAAGATAAATTACCTTCTTGTTGTTTAGTTGCCAGTCTTTGAGCTCTTCTCGATAAGCTTTCTCCATGCCTGCTACTTGTTCTAATGTAAGTCTTGAACCTCTCATCCGTGGGGTTTTTGGTTCAAGTTCATCTCCTTTTCAAATAGTGTTCATAGATCCATCAACTCCAAGTAGACCTTCATCTTGTACCACCATGTGTGGTAGTTGTCCTTATCTAACTTCTCCATAGCCATGCAATTTACATCTCCAAGTGTCAAACTCCTCATATTTGTTGGGACTTCTATCATACTTGAAACCTATATATCTCACCTCTCTTCTCTCACCAACCCAAAGAAACTCAACCTCTCAATTCACTCCTCACACAAAATATAAATTTTCTCACAAATACAATCTCTTAACACAAGGGAGCTACAAGTTGTGCTTTGACACCATGAAAAGATTTATGGAAACCACACTCTCATAGGCCCATTACTCATATGAGAAAATAATCTTTGGGTACTCAAATAATTCAAAAAATCACATCAAACTTGGAGAAATTATGCTATAAAGTTCTCTAAACATGTAGTAGAAGCGAAAGAGAGTCTCATATGATGATTAAAGTTGATAGTTAGCTTTCAAACAAGTGAATAAACAAAAAAAAAAAATTTAACATTATAGAGAGAAAGCATTAGTAGATAGAGAGAATTCATACGGAGAAATTGCCTAATGTCTAGCTTTGGAGCCCTTGTTCGAACCACTTTCAATGGTCATGATCGTTGCCCTTAACAACTTATCATACATTATGCTTTCTCTTGTGCTTTTGCATTTTCTTCAATATCGTCTTCCTTTTTGGACCTTTGGTGCTAGTCCTTTAGCCTTTTGGGGGGTTACCATAGCCTTGCACCTTAAGCTTCTTTGCTTTCTCGCTTTGCAGTTGAAGCTTGGGTTTTCTTCTTATTTGTAGCCTCGAATATTCTCTTAGCTGTTACCCTCATCTTAACTTGGAGCCCTGTGACGGCAAGAATTAAGGAGGATCGTATGGATTAGTCCTTCTTGTATACTCAACAAGTTAAGGTTTGTCTAATGCTTCAACCCCACCAGGGCGATTGTCACTCTATCCGGACAATCCTATAAGCATACTCAAATCCACACTTATAGCACAAGCCACTATAGGCATAGTCTATGGAGCATATTATTTGGATACCCATAGGGATCATATTTCTCTCCTATGGGTCTTGTTTCTCATAAGACATGTAACTATCATGTTTTAAATTCTCTGCATATGAAGGTAGAGCCACCAAGTGTTGTATTGGTGTGGTTCATGGAGAAGCTCATTGGGGTGGTAATACCAGAGGTGGGATGGAAACACTAGAGGTTTTCACACACCTATCAGTAAGGGGTTATGGTAGGTGAATGGGAACTAGAGCTTGTGTCGTGGGATTGAGGAGTGGCAGGTAGGGTTGTGGGATGGCTCTCGTGGTGCCCGAGTCCACCCTGTTGGTTTTCTTTCCTTGATACCAACAATGAGGAGTGGCAAGTAGGGTTGGTGGATGGCTCTCGTGGTGCCCGTGTCCCCACCACCTCATTCTACCCAATTGGGTTTCCTTGTTACCAACAATGAGATGTGTCATGCTTACCACTGGCTAAGCCTTAGCAACACAGACACTCCATGCTCATAAGGTTTTGCCAGTGAGCTGCACGTCGAACCATATCTCTCCATGGGGGAATAAGTCGAGGTGTATGGCTTGCAGATCTGGTTGGGGTTAACCTTGAGGTTTCCCTTGGGACTAGCCCTATGCTAGTGGTCTATCAGTTGAGCAGATTGTATACCAACTCATCCATGCTCATGTCCCTCACTAGGACCCTTCATGGTGGTGGTTGGACTCCCCTATTCGTAGGAGCTTTGGATGATGCTTCCACTATCTCTTGTTTTGGGTGGTGATGACTTCTATATCCCTCTCTTTTGCAGATTATCTAGTAGGAGGTCCATTGCCTCATGGAGTTATAGTGTCTAGACCTATAGAGGTGGTTATAAAGCCTCTACCTCTTGAGACTAATCATGAATCAATCCATGAGTGTAGATCATCTAGCCTTTCTCTTTGGGACTACAACTCATATGAAGATACTTGGCTCTGGCAATGTAGTCTTGTCTGGTATCACATTCCTCTTGCTTGAGGTTGTTGATTTGCGCAATGGGGCTCCATTTGGCTCCACTGGGTGAAAGTCCCACAAGCAATGAAAGTATATCTCAAGACCTCATAGTTGGCCTTTTCAAAAAAAGTGTCCACATGGTTTGAGCACATTTATGGTTGGGGGCATACCCAACTCGTACTAATAAGCACTAGTCATGGAAACCATGGATCCAAACCCATAATTAGTGAAGCTAAATGGTGTCCCTTGATAGCAAAACCAGAAATACTTACCTTAGTTAAAAAAGGATTGTTGAAAAGCTAAAGTTGTAAATCACATACTAGCAAGGAATTACAAAGAGACTAGACAGCTCTATTGCACAATTGAGAATGTTCATGATTTTATATCATGAGAGATTGGCTTACATACTTTGTAAGCATTTTCTCACTGGGTCGCTTGGGAATAAGTGACACGAGCTACGGTTGCTTTTTAGTCATATTTACACTAGGTTGCTTGGGAATAAGTGACCTGAGCTCCCCTTTCTAGTTATAAGGCTTTTACATGTGTTTGGTCTTGTAAGCCAGGTTCCTCATGATATAACCTTGTTGTACAAGCTGTGGGAGCATTTCAAGAGTATTTACAACATAGTAAAGATGTCACTATACAATATAATAAAGCACACTCCTTATAAATTAGATGCAAATGTTATACATTTGACAATAGAAGCATCCATGTTAGCTAGAATAATAGAGAGGATAGAATGAAGTAAAAGCACAGCAAAGGAAGATGCATATACTATAATAAAGTGAAAGAAACTTATAACTTTTTACAAGGAGCAATGCTTGAGGCTTTCAAGGTTTACAATCAATGATAACGAAAACTTAGATGGTTATGACATTCATAGAAAGAATTATATCTCAACACCCATAGTTACCATGATGGCAGAGCATATTCAATATGGGGCCATTCTTACAACTATGAATAGGGAAGGTGGTAATGCCACATCATTCAAACTGTACCCTACATAGCTCAAGTATGGCAGTATCCAAACACCTCTTACTAATGCATAAATGTAGACCGCAAAAATTGTAGAGGACTGTAGCCAACACACCTCCCACATATGCAGAAATGAAGTTTTCATCACCAATAAGAAGTGTTGATGCAATTATGCTTTGACCTAATCGTATATCTGCCAAATCAGCCTTGCATCCCAAGTGATATGTTAGGCTTCAAAAGCCTTAACTAATGAAACACACATTCGAGGAGAGACAAACACAGGTCAATGGCGAGAAAGACAATTGATAATGAAGTGCTTACCATTCATAGTTTTTCAATAATAACGTTATAGCAAAAGAACTTAAGAGATGGAGATCTGTGGGCCTAAAGTGTAGAGGGTACTTCCATTGACTTAATGGGCACTCGTTGTCAAAGTACGAAGACAGGATTCCTTTCTCAAAAATTGGTGTAGGGGAACATCCATTTTCCTTTTGTTATAAAAAGGCTCATGTAAGTTTGCTGAGTTAGTTTTGAGAAGTTCAAAACCAGAGGCGGCTACGATCAGTCAAAACAAGGGTTTCTAGGAGGAGCACATATTCATGGGGAGGGGGAGAGGAGAGATGCAAAGGGAAAGGTGAGAGCTCAAAAATCAACCAGCCAGCACTCAACCCATTCATTTCAACAAGATCTTTCAGCATCCTCAAAAAGAAAGGGGGCTGTATTGTTGTGCTTCCAGTAGATGTTAATGCCCATGATGCCCATCTCAAACATCTAATACGATGTAAGCAACAAAAGTGACCCAAAGTAAGCTACAATGTTTTGTTTCTTTATTTAGTGCTGGGCGAGAGTTCACAAAACTGCTTTTATAATTAACCCAGTTCAATGTACCTAATTATATAGGCTGTGCATGGTGTGAATTCCACGTATAATTCAACACTGCTTTCACAAGACCACACTTGCAACATCATTGAGCACAAAAATGATCACGCAAATATATTAACTCTCTTCTGGCCATATTAACCAACTCTTTCATTACCTTTTCTAATTCTCTTGCCAGAAGATTATAAAAACAAGCATCCAAACACCATTTCCTTTTTGCGCAAAATTGATACCTTCGGCTTCTAACAGCGTGTAATAGAATTTACTAATCAAACTTCACCCTTACAAAATATAAGATTCTGATCCGAAGTGGCCAATCCTCCTTGCATGTTCTTTCTGAGAGAGTTCTCACAAATCTCTCTAATGCAGACTCCTGGGTTACTTTGTGTGTGCGGCATGACATGATTCACCCATCAATATTAAGGAGCTGTCCACACACACCACCAAGCATATGAAGTTCAGTAAAATCACCGACAAAAACAAAGACGTGCCAGCAAGGAACATCAACATTTATCTAATGATGCCAGTCTACATTTAAAAATGTCAAAGATGCAACCAAAGATCCAAGGCTTACGCAATCAACTATTTTCGCTCTTCAATGTAGACAGTCAAATAGCTGAAAAAGAATTCAACCCATCAGGTTTTATATATATATATATATATATATATATATATATTTCAAGGAACATGCCCAAATTCACCTTATAAGAAAGTGCAATTTATAACCTCATGGTAGTCATCCACAAGAAAATAAACCATCAACTCCATCATGCATAGTATAGACTAGATACTACGACATCCCCACTAATGACATCAGTGCCCAATAGTGGGTGTAGAACTTGGTATTAATATACGCTCCCACACACACACTCCACGCGCACGCGCACATATATAAGAGCATACATTTATACAAAGGTTTGTGTACTGAGTTTCTGTCAGAGCTCCGAAGATACAATGCAGAATCAACCATAATGAAGCCTAGCACTAAGGGATCATATCAACAAAAAGGTAGTTGATAGGACATATGCACCACCAAAGATAGAAAGAATTAACACAATATCAATTGGCTCCAACTTGGACGAAAACTTCACAATGTGAAATTTGCATGTCCGCTAATACATCAAGTGTGCATATGTTGTCACATTAGTGCTTAAAGCGAAAGACTTAAACATATTAACTTGAGAAAACTAGATTAATGCTAATCCAAATGATCTAGCAAACAAACGAGTAGAGAGATGAGAGACGAAGCCCTAAGCCCTAATCTATTGTTTATTGCAAAAGATGATCATATATACAATGGTTCTTGGATCTAAACTCACATCCTACTCATGCATGCCTATCTATTGATGCATAAGGTGTCTCACTGAATCTTCTCTTCTGATCGAGATGCCTTGGTTGCTCTTGCCCTTGGTCTTGGCTCTGCAACGTCTATCTCTGAAACCACATGAATTACCCTTGACCTATCTTAATAGAGGAGACTCATAGCAAGTCGGATTCAGGTCAGCCATCCATTGCTCGGTCATAAAACATCAGCAAAAGGTCACCAAACACGTTCATATTGTGCCCAATAAATGTCCCAACCATTGGTGCACATTCTGGGCACCTCCCCCTAGCTAATAACATTGGACATAACAAGTGATTTACTCAACACTTGTACAATTCCATATCGTCATTTACCCATGCAGCCATGAAATCTGTCACCGTCTTGGTGATTTGGGCTCCTATGTTTCATATTGTCGGGAAAGCTATCTGCTCTTCATATTGTCGACAATACTCAGCTCCACGTATGGCCAATTCACGTTCGTGTTGTGATAGGCGTTCTTCATCTTCTCTACGGTACTGCTTGCTGGATTTTGAGCTCTTGCCGGTACCAAGCATCAATGCTCTCCATTGGTTACTGATGAGGTCGGGTATACTAAACATGATTAGCACTAGCAAATTGGATTAACGTTAACCAAGGGAGGGATCTAAAAAGGATCGACGAACACTAGACGACGAAGAACACCACCTCCTCTCAAATCAGAAGGAAGAGGTACAAGTTGCAATAATGGACACATCCAAAGCAAGTGATGTAGAAGCAGCACCGGGATCAATCCAGAAGAAGTTCTCAAGAAAGGGAACTACTAAGAAAAATGGTACCTCCTCTGTATCTGCAACAAGTATCGGTACCGTAGTAGACGACTCCTTTGAAGAAGAAACAACTGTAGGTAATGGTGAAGTAGGAGTCGGTGACACCAAAATGCCTGGAGAAGGGCTAGGAACAACCACCAATAGAGCAGTCACCGGAGAAACCACAAAGGTAGCAACTCCAAAATCCACCAAAGTAACGCTAGATGAAAATACTGTCCGGCGTAAAGATTCTCCAACAATAGGAGAAAGATGATCTTCAGATGATGAATCCTCCTTTGGAGGAGGAGGAAATGCAGAAGAGGCTCATCAAGGATAACCGAATTTGCCAAGGTTGAAGTCTGAACTAAAATAGACTCTAAAATAGTGGAAGTAACCACCAATGAGAATTCCATAGAACCCTTTGAAGATGTCTCCTCTGGAGCATAAGAAGCGGAATCCTTCTCTAAAATCATATCTTGTAGCATAGGAGGGGAACCCAGAGAAATATCATCAACACCATGGAGAGGGTAGGCATGATCATCTGCAATGTTAACGGAGGAAGAAATCAGTGGATGATCCTCATCCTCATCTGATGTGACCTTAACCTCTACTGAAGAAGTCATAGCTGTGGTCACTAGGATTGTGTCATGTGGAGAGGGAGAAAGAGAATCTGAAACTGACAAGGGAGCCACTTTGACCCTAGTCTCCTGATGTTGTCAGGCAATGCCTAAGTCCAAATACCGCCTTTGAAGTTCAAGCCACAACTAAGAGGCATCATAAGCAACAGATGAAAATTCCACCTGTATCGAAGGTAACAAAGATTGGATGATAACCAACCTGGCAGAAGCATCATCAACTCCCGATAAACAGGATCCAATAACCGAGGAGAAGCAACAACAACCCTAAGACAAGTAGCCTCCAAAGGTAACTAAGTCCAGTATGGCCAAATTTGGGTATCTAGAAGCCATCACCACCAAGAATCCAAGCGTCCTCAAGAAATACTAGAAGAGAGGGTATGTAGGAGATCCAGACACTGGAGAAGAAACTGTAGGAGGAGGAGCAAGAGAGAAATCTCCTAAAGTCATGTCCTCTGACAAGAAACCTTCTCTTAAGAAAGGGTATGAAAAAATCAGTAAATCCTCCTCTCAAGCTATGCACAGTAAGAAGAAAGGGAGGGAGGGTGGGAAACTGAAAGAAGGAAGATCTCTCCAAGATGTAGATCCATGTCCTCAGCACCTAGAAGAGGCCTCCAACAATCGAATCAGCATAAAAATCAACAATCTTTGCTTCTACGCTGAAATCTCTAGAAAACGCAGCAAACTGTCAAAGCCTCTGCTCCAAAACAGAAAACGCTACTCTCTTCTGCTTACAGGTTAACATTTTGCTCTGATACCATGAAAGAAAGTGGAAGCAATAGAAAAAACACAAGTGAAGGCCCAAGTACAAGACCTATAAATGCTAGAAACTGATGTTTATTGCTAAAAACTGAGCACGAGGGAAGCCCATAGGTGCTGTACAATGATAAGAAGCAGAAGCAGCTGCTAATGACCTCAAGTGGATACACAATAATGAGATAAAAATTAGGAGAAAGGGAGACAACCCTTATATACCCCTCATGAGAGCTCGTTAGCCAGCTATAGTAGGCCAACCAGCTATAGTAGGCCAACAACATCATAATAGCATAAAAATGCTATAAAAGGCATAAAAAACTGAGAAAATGCCTAAATAAATATGCATATGCAAGGCCTCATAAATGGCCAGTACAAGCATGAAAATGATGTAGACCATCTAGAGATGATATATTCCAACAAGGGAAGAGGGGGGGGGGGGGGGGGGGGGGGGGGGGGGGAGGGAGGGGAGGGGGGCCGAGGAGAGAGAAGAGAAGAGGAGGAGATGTAGCCCTAATTTATTGCTCTTGCAAAAGATGATCCTACTCGTGCATGCCTATCTATTGATGCATACCAAATAGTGTCTTGCTGAATTCACAACTTCGACTCTGACAAGAGTCTATTCACCCAACCAACTAGCCTAATAAGCACACAAGACACCTTGACACCATTACATCATTAAAGAGGATTAC
Source organism: Cibotium barometz (assembly GCF_041138505.1). NCBI lineage: Eukaryota > Viridiplantae > Streptophyta > Polypodiopsida > Cyatheales > Cibotiaceae > Cibotium > Cibotium barometz. Next base: position 6,689,827 of record NC_141061.1, read on the forward strand.
AATCATATGCTTGACTAGTACGACTAATATGTACGGGACATGCACAATTGACTCTAAAACACCTATGGTGCATAGTCACAAAAAAAACCCGTTTTGGTCTAGTGAAACTTGCGAAACGTTTTGTGACAAAACATTTTGTTCGCTTTTAAAAAGTCATTTTTTATTTCATTTTTTTCCTCCCAAAAAACGTGTATGACTATCAACTGCCCCCGATTTGCCCGCTGTGCGCTTCTGTCACCACCTCACCTTCGCACGAGTATGTTGTAAGTCTCCACGTTAATGCGCCCATGTCATGTGCAAGCATTGCCATGAACATTCCAGAGCTAATCCAGAAGGGGCAGCCAAGAAAAACATATTAGAGCAAGGATTTGGAGCACAAGGTGCAGGCCAGTGTGGACTTGGAGCAAGGCTTGAGGGCATGAAGAGGAAGGCCTGTCAGCTGTACCAGAATTAAGCAAGAAGCTGTCGACTGCTTACAGGAGTGGTCCACTGAACTGGAGAGCAAGGCGGCTACAGGCGTTACAATTTATAGGGATTTGTGCCCAATCGGTTGGCCGTCTACTGGTCAGCCAGCACTCCAACGTTCCTCAAGGCCATAAAAGGCCACGTGTGCTGTTCATTGGATTCATTCATTCCTCTAGGGAATGGGTCCTTACGGTCCAGCATTAGGACCAGATTTTGGGTGATGTTCACCTTTTGTATAAGGCAGCCTAGGGTTGTAGAAAAGTACCTTTTTCTTGTTGGGGTAAAGGCATAATGCCCACCCTTATAGTGTGTACAAGCCCATAAGTTATAGTACATAGTACACTTAGTACTTTTAATGTACTAAGTGCACTATGTGTACTAGTGCAATATACATGTGTGATAGGGGAGTCACACACTCATGCCTCATGAGTTGACTTATCCCCACAACTCTCTCTCTCTCTCCCTTGTTCTCTCTGTGCATGTCTCCCACATGAATCTCTAAACCCTAATTCTTCCCTCTCCCACACAACTGGCCCTTCAGCGTGAGCAGCGAGTGGATACACAGGCGACACACAACTAGTAGGCAGCTGAGCGTGGAGCGAAGAGGCGTTGGCGAACAGCGTGGAGCGAAGAGGCGTTAGACAAGTAAGCGAAGGCTTTAGTCAATCGCTGGTCACCGAGCGAAAACACGCGAAGCGAAGGCTACTAGGCCAGCGCGCACAACTCCCAGCGCCCGTCAACTGGCCGCGTAGCCAACAAATAGACGCCCAGCGCTTTTCAAGTTGCTTGTGAATAGGCGAAGGCAGCCAGGTATGCGTGTTGTTGCCCTTCTGCTGCACAAGAGCCTCCAACAACAAGAGGGTAAAGGACAACCATGAAGCTTCTGCCCAGGGAAAACGAGAAGCTTTTCTTGCATCAGGCATGCTTCCTTGCAAGTGGGAGGAAGATGCCCCCCCCTTCCTGCAACAACTAAAATCCCACCTGCAAATCAGAGAAAAATCAAAAAATTACAAGGTATTTTTCTCAATTTTTTTTTGGGACTTGCAATTGAGCAGGTACAATCAACAATTGAGCAGATACAGGTGTCGAATTGCTCAATTTTGAGCAAAATCGGCAAAATTGGGTGACATTGGTCACAATCAGGATCAATTTGCAGGACATTGGTCACAATCAGGATCAATTTGCAGGAAATTAAATGTCAAATTTGGGGCTTTTGATGTAATTGTGCAATTAAGCACTCATACATGCTGTATGATGTGAAAATTGGCACATTTGGGCAAAATTGCAGCAAATTGCAGTGCAAATCAAGGGGCTTTTGTGCCGATTTAGTTGATTTGCATGCAGACAATCGCATTTGATGCTGTGGATAATGTGTTGATGCCTTACAAGCACTCAATGTGCCTGTAAATCAAGGGGCTTTCATGTATTTGATGTATATGTGGCCAGGGGGAAGCATCGTAAACACTCTGGACATAGTTGCAAGCATTCTTTGCATTCGTGCATTCGCATTCGAGAATGCCGAGTTTGCAAAAGAATGCATTGAGGGTGGATGCATTCGCATTCGTGGCAGGTTAAAAAAATATTTTTTTTGGGCATAAATAGAATGTTCAAAGTCAATGCTTGAAAACACAATGAAAAACTTGAAAGCTTGAAACTTGAAATTGCAGGTCAAGTTTGCAAAGGGATGCAAACTGCAAACGTTTGCAACACCATGCATTCGCGAATGTTTGCAACTATGACTCTGGATGCCTTCATGTGCGTCAATGTACCATGTATGATCAAAAATTGATCTTAAATCAAGGGGCTTTTCAAGTTCGTATGCTTGTTGAGCTTGACAAAGCAGCAGGCAAGACATTTATGCCTTGAATCCTCAAAAATCAGCTTGCAGTCAAGGGGCTTTTGCCCAATTTCTGTTCGGAACTGTTGTATGCAGTGTTCGGGACTGTAAAAGTCTGATTTTCACTCATTTGGACAGCCAGGATAGCATTTATTGCTACTGTACCTGCTGGTACAGATTTGGCACAGCTTTGTGCAAGTTTTGGCATGGCTATACACTGTTTTGAGTGACCAAAAGGTTCAATTTCAGGTGCTGTATTTGCCGGTACAGGTTTGGTACATCATTGGTGAGCACTTGGTACTGTTGTACAGTACTTTGGAAGGGCAACAGAGCACATTTAAGGTGCTGTCCAAAATCTGCAGCAACCAGATTTTGGTGATTTCATCAAATAAAGTGGGAGAAAAGTTGCATTTGTGCTTCCGCAGTGGGAGATAAAGCTTGGGAGAAAAACTGTGAGCACTTTGTGTGCTTTTGGTGCAGTGTTTGCACATTTTCCAGGGAGTCAGGCATTGACAGGTTGCATTTTGCTATGGCAACCACAGGAGAGAGCTCTACATTGCTTCACATCAAGAAGCTTGAAGGCTCGCATAATTATGATATTTGGCAAACCCAGTGCTACAATGTGTTGCTCCAGAAAAAGCAGCACAAGCCTATCAAAGAAACGGGTGTAATGCCCGCTTCTCTTACTACTGAAGAGTGGGAAGATATGGATGAGCTGGCAAGATCTACTATCATATTGTCTGTGTCAGACTCTTTACTTTTCAGCATTCGTGAAGAGAAGACAACTTGGGGAATGTGGCAGAGATTGCAGGACTTGTATGCCCAACAAAGTGCCTCAAGCAAAGTGTATTGGTTGAAGAAACTCATAGGTCTTCAGATGAAGGAAGGGGCGTCTATGACAACCCATCTAAATGAGTTTAATGGTATTGTCAGCCAGGTCATTAATCAAAAGTTGGCAATGGACGATGAGTTCAAAGCCACTTTTTTGTTATGCACTTTGCCAGAGAGTTGGGACACATTCAGGACGGCCACTAGCAATTCGCATGCTATGCTGTCATATGCAGATGTTGAGGGTGCTCTTCTTCAAGAAGAGATGAACAGGAAAAACAACTCTGTTGGAAAGTCCAATGCAATGAATGCACGTGGGAGATCCCAGCAAAGGGGTAAAAGCCAAGAAAGGGGAAGGAGCAAGTCTCGCTCCAAAAAGGATTTGGAATGCCATTATTGTGGCAAGAAGGGACACATTAAAAAGCAATGCTACAAATGGAAAAATGATCAAAAGGAAAAGGGAAAAGGCAAAGACAAAGAGAAAGATGAAGCTAAAGATGTAAAGCCAAAGGGCAAAAGTGGAGTCAAGATTGAAGAAATCAATGTGTCACATGCAGGTGGCAGTGAGGATGAGGTCCTATTTACTTCTTCACTTGATGCCCATTCACTTCTTACAGGTGGTCATGGTATGCACTCATGGATCATTGATTCAGGTGCCTCCTTTCATGTCACAGGTTGCAGAGACTTGTTTGTCAGGTATACTGCTGGCAATGAAGGAGTGGTTTATTTGGGTGGCAGAGGTGATGTGAGGCTTGTGTTTTCAGATGGCTCACAGCTTATGCTCCATGATGTCAGGCATGTGCCTGAGATCAAGAAGAATCTGCTTTCTACTGGACAGCTTGATGATGCTGATTATGTTACCACATTTGGTAGTGGAAAGTGGAAGATTAGTAAGGGCTCACTGGTTGTCGCCAGAGGCTCTAAGGTGGACACTCTTTATTTCATGCATGCAGGTGTTTGTCACCATGCTAATGTAAATGCAACCGAGCTGCCGGAAATCTCTATGTGGCATAGCCGGTTGGGACACATGAGTGTCAAAGGAATGGAGCAATTGTCTCGTTTGGGTTACTTGCCTTCTCTAAAGTTTTCAAGTTTTCAGTTTTGTGAGCATTGTATATATGGTAGGCAACTACAGTGCCCCCACAAGAAAGCTCTTGGACAAAAAGATGCTCAGTTAGAGCTTGTGCATACAGATGTATGTGAGATGCCTCAGCTTTCTTTGGGAGGGGCAAAATACTTTGTGTCTTTTATAGATGATGCCACACGCAAGGTGTGGGTTTATCCTCTTCGTTTGAAGAGTGATACATTCTCAGTGTTTCAGAAGTTTGTTGCTCTTGTTGAGAATCAAACTGGCAAAACACTGAAAGCTTTGCATTCCGACAATGGTGGAGAGTATATGTCCAAACAGTTTCAGGACTTTTGTGATGCTAAAGGCATCAAGAGGGAGCTCTCTACTCCTTATGATCCTCCACAAAACGGGACAGCAGAGAGGATGAACAGGACCATACAGGAGAAGGTCCGTTCTATGTTGTCACATGCTGCATTACCTCATGGTTTTTGGGCTGAAGCTGTTATGACAGCCGTTCACCTTATAAACAGGTCACCTAACACGAGGCTTGGTGGGAAAGTGCCAGAGGAAGTATTGACAGGGAAGCCTCCGTCATACAAGCACTTGAGAGTGTTTGGTTGCGTTGCGTACGTGCACATACGCAGGGAAATGCGCACCAAACTTGATCCTAAGTCTCACAAATGCATATTCCTAGGATATGGTGACAGAGGTGAAATGGGGTATAGACTTTGGGATCCCATGAATAGAAAGATCATACGCAGCAATGATGTCATTTTTGATGAAACATGCATGTATAAGGAGCCTGCAAGGCAACAGGAGCCTGGCAGAGTCATCTTTGATGATGATGGACATCATGGACAACAACCAAGGGCTGTAAATCAGCCATTACAGCAGCAAAACCAGCCCTTAAATGGTGCTGAAAATGGTCCAAATGGACAGCCAGAGATGGCAGAAGATATCCCTATGGATATACCACAGTTACAAGAGATACCGGGCATGATTTTTCAGCCTTATGGCATGGAACAGGAGCCACCAATGGGTGATATGCAGGCTGGACAGCAACCTGCAAATGATGGTCATTGGGTACGGAGGTCCACAAGACCCTCCAGAGCCCCTGACAGGTTTGTTCCAGGGGTTGACTATTTGATGCTTACTGACTGTGGGGAGCCCTCATGTTATAAAGAGGCTTTACAGAGGGCAGACAAAGCTCTTTGGGAGCGTGCCATGAAGTCAGAGATGGATTCTCTTCATAAAAATGGAACATGGAAGTTGGTGCATTTGCCTGCAGGCAAGAAGGTTTTGCCATGCAAGTGGGTATACAGGCTCAAAGTTGCACCAGATGCAAAGCCAAGATACAAAGCCAGGTTAGTGGCTAAGGGCTTCAAGCAGGAATATGGTGTGGACTTTGATGAGATCTTCTCTCCAGTGGTCAAAATGACCACACTTAGAGCTGTGTTGGCTTTGGTTGCACATGATGATCTGGACTTGATTCAGATGGATGTGAAGACTGCTTTTCTTCACGGTGATCTCCATGAGGAGATATATATGCAGCAGCCAAAGGGTTATGGAGTAAGTGGAAAGGAGAAGCTTGTATGCAAGCTGAAAAAGAGTCTTTATGGGCTCAAACAGGCACCAAGGGAATGGTATCATAAATTTGATACATTCATGAAATCACAGCATTTCAGGAGAAGTGACATAGATCACTGCTTGTACACCAAGAAAGCTTTGGATGGCAGTCTATTGATTCTCATTTTGTATGTTGATGATATGTTGATTGCCGGGAAATCTCGTAAGGAGATGGATGCCTTGAAGCAGAGGCTGCATCAAACCTTTGATATGAAGGATTTGGGTGATGCAAATCACATCTTGGGTATGCGGATACTTCGGGACAGAAATCAGCATGTGTTGTATTTGTCTCAAAAGGAATACATTGGCAAAGTCTTGCAGAGGTTCAATATGGACGGGGGGAAGAAGACTAGTACTCCTTTGCCTCCATATGTGAAACTCAGTGCTATGGACAGCCCACAGTCAGATAGAGACAGGGCTGATATGGCCAAGATTCCGTATGCTTCAGCTTGTGGCAGTCTCATGTATGCCATGGTTGCTACTAGGCCGGACATTGCATTTGCAGTGGGAGTGGTTTCTAGATACATGGCCAACCCTGGCAAGAAGCATTGGGAAGCAGTGAAAGGTGTCATGAGGTACCTGAAGGGCACACAGGATATGTGCATATGTTTTGGCAAACAGGATGCATTAGTGCATGGTTACACGGATTCGGATTATGCCGGTCATCCAGATAACCGGAAGTCTACTACCGGTTATGTGTTTACATTCACAGGAGGTGCTGTGTCATGGATATCCAAGATGCAGAAGTGCACAGCCTTATCTACTACAGAGGCCGAGTATATTGCAGCCACAGAGGCTTGCAAGGAGGCATTATGGCTATCTCGGTTAGTGGTTGATTTGGGTTATACAGGGGATATTCCATTGTTGCATTGTGACAGTCAGAGTGCCATCCAGTTGGCAAAGAACCCTATCTTTCATGCAAAGACGAAGCATGTGGATGTGAAGTATCACTTCATCAGAGAGGTGATAGAGAACAAGCAAATTCAGCTTGTTAAGATTCATACGGATGACAACCCGGCTGATCTGTTGACGAAGAGTTTGCCTCCGGAGCGGTTTGCTCATTGCAAACACTTGATGGGCATTGGATGAGGCCATTTTCAGCCTTGATATGGCCTTGTATATTATCATGTACATGCTGATTTTTCTTTTCCTTTACTTAAGGGCACTTTGCCTTTAAGTGGGAGGTTGTTGGGGTAAAGGCATAATGCCCACCCTTATAGTGTGTACAAGCCCATAAGTTATAGTACATAGTACACTTAGTACTTTTAATGTACTAAGTGCACTATGTGTACTAGTGCAATATACATGTGTGATAGGGGAGTCACACACTCATGCCTCATGAGTTGACTTATCCCCACAACTCTCTCTCTCTCTCCCTTGTTCTCTCTGTGCATGTCTCCCACGTGAATCTCTAAACCCTAATTCTTCTTTCTCCCACAAATTTCTACTATATGACATATATTGAATTTCCAACATATCTCTCTCTCTCTCTACTCTCTCTTCATGTCTGTGTTTTGCAACAGCATGTGTCTGGTAGTGTTTAGGGCTGAAAGAAGACTTCCAGAGCTTCCGCGTGTTACAGCCCAGGCCCCACATCTGCCCACGCTGGAGACCCCAACGCCCCACATCTGCGCCCTGTGCCCCTTACTGCCGACTGGTGCCCAATGTGCCCTCTAAGCAATGAGCACTTGCCACTGCTGCCCCTCTTCTCACTCCTCCTCCTCCCCCCTCTTTGCCCTCCTTACCCTGATCTTCTCTTTCCTCTCTCTTCCCTCTACTATACACACACACACACACACACACACACATGAATCCAAGAACATGCCCAAATTCACCTTTTAGGAAGGTGCATGTTATATACTCATGGTAGTCAACCCACAAGACTATATAACTATCAACTCCATTATGCATAGTATGGACTAGATACTACGACATCCCCACTAACGTCATGAGTGCCCAATAGTGGATGTAGCTCTGTATCAAGATATGCTCTCACACACGCACTCCACACACACACACACACACATAAGAGCATATATTCACACAAAGCCCTTCGTACTGACTTTCTGTCAAACCTCTAGAGATGCAGGGCAGACTCAGCCATAATGAAGCCTAGCACTAAGGGAAGTAACAAATAGAAAGAATTAGTACAGCAAATAAGTAGTTGATAGAGCAAATGCAACACTAAAGATAGAAAGAATTAGCACAATATCAACTGGCCGCAACTCGGACGAAAACTTCACAATGTGAAATCTGCATGTCCGCTAATACGGCTGAATTATATACCTAGATGAATCCAGGAACATGCCCAAATCACCTTTTAGGAACGTACATACATACATACATACATTTATAGACTTGGTTATTAGTCAGATGTATGCTACAAACGTTGTCACAATAAATGACGACGACCCTATACATGAGCTCACCCATATCACCAAGTAGCTTCTAAAACCAAGCTGCCCTGCCTACGCCACCACCTGAGACCATTGCTTTGCCTGGTTGCTTTCACACAAGCAACCGCCACCAACATATGGCCTGCTATATGTTGCAGAAGATCGCCCGCCTGGCTGCTTCCACACACGCAGCCGCCATGTGTATGTGGACTGCTCCACGCTGCAGAGGGTCGCCCGATGCTCCCTGCAGTCCAGCCCAACGCACAACGCTTCTTGCCAAAAACCAAGAGAAGCGCCACACGCCACCATGCTCCTGTAGCTAGCCCACGTGAGGGAGAGTACATTTAGGGTGTGATCACCAAGATGATGCGCCACCACACGACACCACCCTTCGGAATCCGCCACCCTTTTCTTTATAAAGAGGCGCCTTCACCTGCTTTTCTCCAAAAACTGAAAGCAATAGCAAAAACGCATCTTCCAAAAAGTAAATAATATTTTAAAATCATCTAAGGTTTTAAAACCTTATAAACTCAAAATCCCTTTTTGTCCCTTTCACACTTGGGCCTATCCACACATGGGTTCCCTTTTCATATCTACACAGATGCCATTCACACTGTCCATCCCGTGCCCGTGCTCACCTGCTTTCCGTCTAGAGAAAAACACACGGTCGTAACCACATGGGGTATACAAATGCAAATTGAGGTGGTAGTGTCTTCGACATGAGATCTACTAGTGGCTGTATGTTCTCTTTTGGAAGTGTTGTTGTGAGTTGGAGCAACAAGAAACAATCGACAATTTCCTTGTCGAGTGCAGAGACAGAGTATAGGGATGCTAGTATGGTAGCTTGTTAGGACGACGATGGCATGGTCTATGAGACAAGCCGGGCGTGAAGATGTACAGCAGCTTCGACGCGATGGGTATCCGGGATGAGCTCCTACAGGGCATCCACGCCTACGGCTTCGAGAGGCCCTTGGCCATTCAGTAGCGCACTAACCATCCCATCATCTAGAACTGCGACGTTATTGTCCAGGCCCAGTTCGGCACTAGCAAGACCTCTGTGATTGCTCTCGCCATCTACCAGATCATCAACACCTCCGTCAGAGAGTTCTCTATTTTTTCTCTCTCTCTCTCTCTCTCTCATCATGGATTGCAAGCTCTGATTGGGATACAGAGGATCAAGCTAAGATGCACAGGATGATGTTCTTGGAAGAGATGTGTTGTTACTCTTCGTCTTGGGCTTATGCGTATTCAAGGATTGCTTGACACGTCCTCTATCTCTCTCTCTCTGGGTTGTGGCAACCGTGATTGGATGGTATATCTGTCATGGAAAGAGGACATTGGTTTTCGAGAGGAAATAGGACTTTGAGGAAACAAGCCTATGGTTTATGGGATACAGGTCTTTGGTTTATCGGATACAGGTCTTTGGTTTCATGTGGAAAACATGTCTTTGGATTCATGTGAACAGGTTGTAGTCTTCTCGAGGTTACATGCAAGCTGTGGCTATAGGGAAGGACATGTGGTATGGTACAGCCCTGCTGCTATTTGGGAAAAGGTTTGAGAGATCCATGGTAGAGATGGAGAAGACCTTTTCAAGCAGGGAGATGTTGTACAGGTGTGCCTTCTCTATGGTATGCTGGGCTGTAATAACAAGAGTTCTCTTTTGGAAGTCCTGGGTGAAACTATAAGGGATCCTATTGGTGGAGGATTCGACAAGTTGTACTTTGTACTCAAATTTGATCAAGTAAAGAAATTCCGCAAGGGGCGTCACTACGTTTTGGGGCCAATCGGTGTCTGTGTAATTTTTGCAAGAGCATTCTAGCTGTTTGTTTCCTTTTCCAGGTCCCCATAGGTGATGAAGTGTTTTGTGTGCGAGTGTTTGTTTCACCGCACATCAAATTTTTGAAGGCCAATTTCATGGTTCCATTGCCGGGATATCATCGACTTTCTCAAGGAGGCGAGCCCATGGTTGTCACATCAAAAGCTTCAACATGTGGCAAGTGAAAAGGAAGTGCAGAAGACAATGCAAGATTGTGACTTTGCCTATATGAGGTGAAGAGCAAAAGTTGAAGATGAAGCTCAAGAGAAAAGACACCAAGGACAAGAAGTAGTCAGCCAGGAACAAGAAGTAGTTGAAGCGTTATGGTGCAAGAGATGGGTTGAAGGCTATGGCTTTTGACACTTTGTCACCGGTGGTATCTTCACGGAGGCTTCATGGGTTCGAAAGGCAATTTCTTTCTATGTTTAGCAGTAGTGATCTACTATGCTTCATCAAGGACTTGTGCTTACCACTCGGGTGGAGTGCAAGCAGGTTTTGGGTGCCTAAGGATGTATCAGATGAGGCTCAGATGGAAGTGGAGGAACTTGATGAGGTTCTAATTCCCTCGCAGATATTGGCACATAAGGAAAGAAAGGTACGAGGTAAAGTTTCCCGTCGCTATCTCGTGAATTTCAAGAATTGTTCACCGATGTCAATGGAGGAGGGTGACTTAGCAGATTCACCTCAGGTATTGCAATTTTATCTTGATGCCTTTTGAGTGGGAGCCGACTCTTGTTACGGCTCATTCAGGTTCAGCAGAGCATAGGTCTGGAGCATTGCCTGATGCTCAAGAGGGGGGGTAGCACCTCCGCTCCCTTGTTACACAGACACGCTCAGTTTTCATCTAGAAGTCGCTTGGTGACATCTTTGTATTCACCCGAAGGTACTGGAGGCTGACAGTACATCTGCTTATGGGACTTCTATGATATTGTGTACTAGTCACATGAGATGTTGGCCGCACCATGCACTATAACTGCAACTATGGATGGTTTTTGCCTTTGGAACTAAGGTATGACTGTGGAAGATTGGGACATTGATCTTTGTCATATGGATCTGGCTGTTCTTGACCAAGGTGTTGGTCAATTGGATATTGAGATGATGCTATTTGTGGAGTTGGTCTCCTTTGGAATGGCATGTTTTGGTTGAGCTCAAAGTTTGCGGAAATCTGAGCTAACACTTCGAGACTCTATGAAGGGCATAAGTCTTGCGAGCAGTCCTAGAGTTGGTTTGGTTCATGGATATATGGATCGAACTCTATTTGTGCATGTATGCATACACTTTTTGAGGTATTATTTTATTCTGGTGCCATTGGATCCTGGTAACCTTGAGAATACATTGGGTAGTACTCTGGATTGTGTCATGTGATGCATGTATATTGGTATGATACATCAAGTACTTTATTATGTTCATGGATGCATCACTGGGTGTGACTCTTGCGGGATGGCCACGAGACATATGTGGAAAGTACTTACTGGATGTATAGTTTAGATGCATTGAGTGCTTTCATATGATCATGTTGTACCATCAATCGTGGGTCCTGCGAGATATTCATAGGTGTAAGGCTTGCGAGCAACCCTTGGACTGTTATTTTGGAGTAGGTAGAGCATCTTGAGGAGCATGTTGTTTGCGAATGCATATATGTGTCATACATATGTTTGTCATATGTAGAATGATGCATGGTTTTGTTTTTGGCTAGCACAGATTACGTGTTTCCACTTGGTTTTAGACTTTTGCTGCAATTTCTCAAGGAACAACCAAGAGTTGTTTGTCACTTTGATGTGACGGTGAGGCCTTATTGTCCAAGATGATTGTTTCATCACCCAAATGCACTAGCGGGGCATTGCTTTTGTCATATGGAGAATCTTTGCTCATATGATGCCTTACTGTATTATTGAGTGCAATTGAGGACGCTTGCTTTTTTTTCAAGAGGGGGGACGCTTGCTTTTTTTTCAAGAGGGAGATATGTTACGACCCTGTGTTTTTCTCGGGACAGAAAGCAGGTGAGCACAGGCATGGGATGGACAGTGTGAATGGCATCTGTGTAGATATGAAAAGGGAACCCATGTGTGGATAGGACCAGGTGTGAAAGGGACAAAAAGGGATTTTGATTTTATAAGGTTTTAAAACCTTAGATGATTTTAAAATATTATTTACTTTTTAGAAGATGCGTTTTTGCTATTGCTTTTAGTTTTTGGAGAAAAGCAGGTGGAGGCGCCTCTTTATAAAGGAAAGGGTGGCGGATTCCGAAGGGTGGTGTCGTGTGGTGGCGCATCATCTTGGTGATCGCAGCCTGAATGTACTCTCCCTCACGTGGGCTGGCTATGGTGGCGTGTGGCGCTTCTCTTGGTTTTTGGCAAGAAGCGTTGTGCGTTGGGCTGGACTGCAGGGAGCATCGGGCGACCCTCTACAGCGTGGAGCAGTCCACATGTAATATGCGAAAGCTTCGGAGAAGGATCGGTAACTTCAATACTCAGAATTCAGCACTCTTTTCGCGACGGAAATTAACGCACAAACTGAAAGGAGATGTGCAGAAAATAGAGAGGGAGGGAGAGGTGGAGAGGGCACAGTATTGGGTCCCAATTACCACGGATGGTGTATTTGCTTTATTAGAATGATGAGAAATCTGAAAGAAAATACAGCAATCTTGAACCTTTTCTTGGCTGGGAATACCTTGCCCTTGACCTGAATCCTTCACCCCTTTGCTTAGCACCCTCTTGGCTTTGTCTAGCCTCTTATGCTTGAGCTCTTGGTGGAGAATTAGATGAATGATTGGGATTCTGGGCAATTCTATTTATACTACCCCATCAGGAGCAGTCGGCCAGCATTTAATGTCCCACGACTGTGAATATTCAGCAATAAATGCTGAATAAAATCCCATAAAATGCTGCTTTTTTTTCCTAAAAGGCTGGGCAGATTCCAGAGGGCTGGGCACAGCCTTTGCCCACAATCCAAGGGCTGGGCAGCCTGTATGGGCTGCCCCATACATGCCCTACAGCCATATAAAGGCTGTAAACTCCTGGAAATTGCCTTATCTTTGCCCTAGGGCTGTCCTACAGCCCCTCCATGGCTGGTGGGTTCAGCCTAGGCCTTCCTCGCCCTCATGGGGGTGATTCCCCACCATTCCCATGCCCACACTAAGATCCGGGGTAGCCCTATGGGCTGGCCCCTTGTCCTAACCACTATCTACTCAGTGATCTGGCATCCGGTACCATACCGGATACACAGAACCACTGATATCATTCTAGAGGGAGATTCACAGCGCGGACTGGCACTGTTTCATGTGCAGGACAGTGCACACCTGACCTTAGACTCCTGTGCAGGACAATGCACACCTGACCTTGGAGATGGATCCCTGGCTGACTCGTCCCGGACTGGGCTCACATGGGACCAGTTCACCATCCCAGGTCCTGCACCTTCTGTACAGAAATGTCGTGGCATCCAAGTGCGGGATGCACGTGACATCCCCTTCTGCTTAACTTGACGGAAGCTGCATAGCCTCTAAATAATCCGTCGATAACGCCGGATAGTCTTCAAAAAACTCTTTGTCGAGCCATACCGCTTCATGAGTTCCTCGGTCCTGAAACTTCGTGAGGAACTGTCGTAGTCTTCGGCCTGAGCCATGCCCTGATGCAGAGGGATCTGTTCTGGAACCATAACTTCTACTTCATCCACAATGTCTGGTTCCGCTTTGTCTTTGACCTCTGAAGGGGGTGGACCTGCATATGGCTTTAACCAACTGACATGAAATACATCGTGCATAGTCCAACTCAGAGGTAGCTTTAACTGCATAGACACCTCATTAATCTTTTTCCGGATGGGAAAAGGTCCGAAGCTCCTGAAAGACAACTTTGGGCATCGCTTGCCCACCTGCTTCAATCTTTGCTTCATAATCCGAAGATAAACCCAATCCCCTTCCGAAAACTTCATATCCCTTCGGTCTTTATTATCCTCTTGCGCTTTAGCCAATCTGTCCTTTACTGACTCTAAAATCTCCTGGTAAGACTCCGTCACTCTGTTCGCCTCCGATACTGAAGACGAAGTCCTGGTTAACAACGACTGGAAAGGTCTTCCAAACGCTGCCTCATATGGAGTCCTACCAATAGCTGAAGAAAAAGAGTCATTCAAAACAGCTTGAACTAAAGGCAAATACGATTCCCACTTACCTTGCTGATTGTGGACATAACACTTCAGCACATCAAAGGCCAACTAGTTGTATATCTCTGTCTGGCCGTCTGTCTGTGGATGGAATGCATTGGAAAAATTCAACTTAGTACCAAAATTATCAAACAATGCCCTCCAAAAATGACTGGTAAACTTGGCATCTCGGTACGACACTATGGTTCTAGGAATCCCGCCAATCGGGTACCAATGCCGAATGAATAACTGGGCAACATCCTCGGCGGTCACATTGGCCCTGCAAGGAATAAGCCTATAACAAATTTGCTAAACCTATCAACAATAGTTAAGCACTGCGTATTACGCTTACTCGGACTGGGAGACAGATTCGTGACAAAGTCCATGGAAATGTCTTGGAAAGGACCCTCAGGAATTGGCAAGGGCTGTAACAACCCTATCTTCTTTCCACGAGGAGCTTTCACCTTTTGACAAATGTCACAGCGGTGTATATATGTAAACACATCACGCCTCATCTTTGGCCAATAGTATTGCCGTTCTAATTTCTCCAGAGTCGAATTCATGCCCCTATGACCACCTTTAATGGCGTCATGGGCATCATGGAGAAGAGTTGCCCTGAATGACTTCATGACACATAGTCGGCCTTTGTAGAAAAGCCAACCATCGCGTATTACAAAATGGCATGGTCCTGTGGCTTTCAATGCCTGTTCCCACTGTGTACCAAATTCCTCCGAATCCGTGTACGTGTGCTTCATGTCCTCTAGTCCTGTACCAACAAGGTCAAGTCTAGTGGTCTGAATCGTAGACACTTGTCCCTTCTTGCTCAAAGCGTCGGCCACTGGATTGGCCTTTCCTGAAAGGTACTCAATCATACCACCGAACTGCTGGAATATCTGACTCCAGCGGTGTTATCAATCACTCCACTGTGCACTTGGCATCGTCTGAATCCAGCTTAATGCCTGATGGTCAGTGCGAACCTCGAAGTCACGCCCATACAGGAAATGTTTCCTATGTTTCAAGGCCTGTATCACTGCTAGGAGTTCACGATCATAAACTGAGTAGTTCCTCTCGACAGCAGTAACTTACAAGACATGTAAGCTATTGGATGACCATTCTGTTGCAATACACCTCCAATTGTGATGTTACTCGCATCGGTGATCACTTGAAATGGTTTGTCCCACGAGGCAAGTGCTAAACAAGGCGCTTCTGATAAAGCCACCTTGAGGTTCTGGAATGCCTGTCAAATCCCCACGGATCCCCTCGTGATCGATCTTGGTTCGAAACTCGAATCCTGCAAATAAACGAACAAACAAACAAGCAAGGGGGTGCAGGCCTGACTCACCTTCCAACCATGACAGCCGTGGGCAAGCCCACAGTCTTGGCTGTCACCACCGAGCCACGAGCTGAGCTAACTAGGTTGACGTACCGACCAATCTCCTCCTCGCGACGTCCCATACCGCCGCAAAGCTGCCCTCGCGAGCCTCGAGATTGCTGCCGGCTTCGGCTGCATAAAGCAGGTGCACGTCTGCACTAGATCCAGGCTCCAAGACCATAGAGCTCTCACAAACTCGCGAGACTCTCTACAATACAATAACTAACCTCGGCCACCCTTTTTATAGGCTCTTGTCCACACTTGGCCGCCCGCCCGTCCATACTTGGGTGCCCGCCCGTTAGTATATCCCTAACTCAGCTCGTAAATCAGCCTGCCTAGTTCCAAGCTTCCCCAAGCCTCGAAACTAGTCTTGCATGCGTATAGCACACGGTAGATACCCACTGTGCACATGACATACTCCCCTTCCTCTAAGAGCTCACTCGTGAGCTCACTAAAAAGCCAGGGTAATCTCTTTGAAGAGAAGTCAATGTCTCCCATGTAGCGTCCTCCTCAACACGTTCCTTCCACTTGATCTTGTATTCCGTGATAAGCGTATGACGCAATCTTCGTTCACGAAAGCCAAGAATCTTTTCAAGTTCGTGCGGAACAAATGTCATGTCCTCGACATCTATAATTTCTTGAGAAGTAACTAACTGATCTACTCCACCCAGTACTTCCTTAAGTCTACTGACATGAAAGACAGGATGAACTTTCACATGAAAAGGCAAATCCAATTCATATGCAACTGAACCAATCCGTCGTGTAATACGAAATGGTCCACAGTATCTAGGGGATAATTTCGGAGATCTACCTATTCGTAAAGTCTCGGAATCTTTCGGAACTCGCAAATACACCATCGTTCCTTCAGAGAACTCTCTAGGTGAACGATGTCTATTAGAATAAAACCTGTCTCGGTCTTGAGTACTTCTAATAGATTTCTTCACAGCTTGTAACATTTCCTGCATATCTTGCAAAAAATTACGTGTTGCATCATGCTGAAGTCCTGAGAATCCTACTGTAACAGGTGATCTTGGTTGAAAACCATACATAAGCATGAAAGGACTAAACCCTGTACTCGTATGCTTAGTACTGTTATAAGCAAATTCTAACATAGGAAGATAATCCTCCCATGAACTTTGTCTTTTGGATACATATGCTCGAAGCATATCCTCCAAAATCTGATTCACTCTTTCAGTCTGGCCATCAGATTGAGGATGATCTAAGGAACTCAAATTCAAAGTTGTTTCCAACTTCTCAAAAACAAGTTTCCAAAAGTCACTCGTAAACTTAGAGTCTCGATCACTGACTATGTCCTGCGGTAACCCGTACAATCTAAACAATTGCTCAATAAACTGCCGAGCTAATTGCGTAGCTGTAATAGTCTTCCGGGTCGGTAAAAATCTAGCCATCTTTGTCAAGCGATCTACCACAACCCAAATAGAATCGTGGCCTTGATGTGTTCTTGGCAATCCGGTAATAAAATCCATGGAAATACTTTCCTCCCACTTATTACCTGGGATTTGCAAAGGATGCAACAACCCAGCCTGTCTAAAGCGTTCAGCTTTATTTGCCTGACAAATCTGACACTTGAGAACATAATCTTCTACATACCCTTTCATCTTCGGCCAATAAAAAGTGTGTTTCACTAATGATAGCGTCCTGTGTATCCCAGGGTGTCCAGCAGAAGAGGCGTCGTGACACTCCCTCAGAATCTTGGATCTAATGTCCGGGATCTGTGGTACACAAATTTTGTCATTACGGAATAGTAAACCATTCCGAATCATCCACTGACCTCCTGCAGCCTGAATGGTAGACTGCTCAGTCATCGAGTCTTGGTCAATCAATGAGCTCCCGTCCTGGATCTTCTGCCAAAATCGACCAAAATAACTATCAGTCCTGCAAAGCCCTCTCAATGACTGAAATAAGTCAGTAGAAATCTCGGTGAACGACAAAGTATTCCCCTCTCTAATCCGACTAAGCGCATCTACAATATTATTCATGGACCCTTTCCGATAACGGATCTCAAAATCAAAATCTTGCATTAACTCTACCCAACGAGCTTTCCTTCCTCTCAAATCATCCGCATCACACACATACTTGATTGACTGATAATTAGTCAATACCACAAACTTGGAGCCATATAAATAATGTCTCCAAACCTTGAGAGCATGAATCACGGCATAAAGCTCCTTCTCAAGGGTTGGCCAACGAGATTGAGTGTTGTCTAGCTTTTTACTTTCAAAAGCAACCGGTCTACCATCTTGAAATAAAGCAGCGCCGATAGCATAGTCACTGGCATCAGTTTCAAGAACATAAGGCCGACTAGGATCAGGCAATGCTAAGATAGGTGCTTCCTTGACTTTATCTTTCAAAAGTCTAAAGGCAATATCCAAATCGTTATTCCAAGTGATAGGCTGATTGGACTTACGTCCACGACCTTTCAATAAGTCGGTCATCGGTAGTGTGAGCTGAGAGTACTCCTGTACAGATTTCCGAAGAAAGACGACAAAACCGAGAAAAGAACGAAGTTGTTTCACTGTTCGTGGTATAGGCCAATCCAAAACCTTCTGAACTCGGTCATAGTCAATGCTCAATCCATCTCTAGTGATCTTGTGTCCCAAGTAAATGATGTCGGTCATAAAGAACTCACATTTACTTAACTTAGCATACAGTCGATTCTGTCTTAAAATAGATAAGACAATCGTGAGGTGTCTGACATGATCCTCAAGAGTACGGCTATATATCAAAATATCATCCAGGAACACCACCACAAATTTTCCCAAATGTTCACGAAAAAGATCGTTCATCATTTGCTGGAGCATTGGTTAACCCAAAAGGTAATACGAGAAACTCGTAATGGCCATACCTAGTCCGAAAGGCGATTCTTTCGACATGCCTTTCATGAATACGTATCTGGTGATAGCCAGTACGTAGATCTATCTTCGTGAAATATTTCGCTCTTGCTAACCGCTCAATTAGGTCATCTGATCTAGGGAGAGGATAACGGTTCTTAATTTTCAACTTGTTCAATCTCTTGTAATCTATACACATTCTCCAAGTATTGTCCTTCTTTCTCCTAAGCAACACAGGTGCACCCCAAGGTGATTTACGTGGACGGATCTGATCCATCCTCAAATAATCTACGAGTTGTTTAGCCAACTCATCTTCCTCAGCTTGGCTCATCCTATAAGGTGGAATACTCACAGAATGAGCACCAGGGATCAAGTCAATACGATGATCTACTGCCCGTTCAGGTGGTAAACCCGATGGCAATTCCTTAGGAAAGACGTCTTGAAACGAATCAAGTATCTTCTGTAATTCTTTGCTTTCAAACACACTTAATTCATTCACATCCATGGAAGGGATGAGAAAAGAAGAAAGTGGAATCAATACACAATGGAAAGCGGTATACAACGAAGAATCCATTATATTTCCAAAATCAATTGTATTTACAAGAGGTCCCTGAGAGGGATGGATACAATCACCTAAAATACTATACTTGGTGTCCCTATGCTGAAAAGAAAAAATATGACTAGACCAATCTATCTGGACATCAAGAGTCTTAAACCACTCAATCCCTAATAACAAGTCTACATTTTCCAGATGCATAACATAGCATTCCAGAGTATCTTTATAGTCCTGAATCTGGATTGGAAGCATCTCCACCTTGCGATCCCAAACTTGTCTTCCCGCAGGTAGACGTACCACATAGGTATGGTCGCTGAGTGTCATATCAAGACTAAATTTTTGCACAAGTTTGTAGTTAACAAAGTTATGCGAACTGTCAGGGTCTAACAGAATGTGAATTTTATGGCCACTCACTTCTCCATAAACTCGGAGAAGATCATGCATGCCAAATACTTTAGAATTGAACAGACAATCAGAACAAGTACTAGGGCGAGAAAGTACAGTAATTGACGTACCTGTCAACGACAACTGGTTAGCTGCCTTTGGCTTGGGTCCTGCGTTTGACTTGGTGCCCTTTTGCTTTGGACACTTGTTACGCATGTGTCCTTTTTCTTCGCAGATAAAACAACGTTCTTCCTTCTTGAGCTTCAAAGCCCTAAGGAGTCGTTTCTTCTTGGCTGGTGTCGAACTTGTATTCTTCGAAGGTTGGTCCGAAGACTTGCCTTCTGTCTTGTTAGCCATAGGTGCGGAGAACTTTCTTTTATGCTTGTTCCCTTGCTCGGTAACGGGTTTTGACTTGGAAGAGACCATCGTATCATCATAGATACGAGCTGAATGAATGGCCTCGTCCAAAGTTTTACATTTGTTATTTTTAACCTGTAATCGGTACGAGTCTGGTAAACTAGCTACAAAAAACCCCAAAAGAGTAGTGGGATCCATCTTTGTAGCCTTCATCTGCAAGTCACGAAATTTCTGGAGGTAGACCTCATAAGTGAGGTGCTACGAGGTCATGGTCAAAGCTGAAAACCGAGCAACAACATCGTAGTCATCCTCTTTCTTGAGGAATTCTTTCTTGAAAATATCTTCAAATTGTGCCCAAGTCGTTGGCTTAGGGTTCAGTTCCTTCCACCAAAGCAAAGCTTTGCCGGACAGGAAATCTACTGCTAACTGTATCTTCTTTCCATCATCATATGGATAAAACTGAAAGTCAACTTGCCACTTGTGTAGCCACGTGTCCACGATCTCCTTGGTTCACTGCTTTTGCTCGCCCCCGAACGGTTCCGGAGTAATGTTGGGACCTAAAGCTGAAGCCAAGGTATCCATTCCCGAGAAAGTAGAGAGGGTAGTGGTCAAGAGAGCGATGGAGTTATGCAAAGCCTGCATCTGGGCTGCGATTTGTGCCTGACGTTCCGTTGAAGAAGCTTCGAGAGCTACTTTGCACTGTCGCACCAGCCTGCATGTGCGCCTGCGCGCCAGCCGGATGCGATACCTGTGCTGGGCCGCCTACAGGGCCTGGCTGGGCACCTGCGTAGGCCTGGGCGCAGCCCGCCTGGCCTGGGCACCAGCCCGCCTGGCGTAGCCTAGGCGCCTACGTGGCTTGGCTGCCTGGCCGCCTGGCGTAGGCCTGGGCTCGCCTGGCTACACAGGCCTACATGGCCTTAGGCGCCTGCCTACAGGTTTTCTTGCGGCCCAAAACGCACACCCGCCAGCAACGCTTCAAGCAATTCTGCGCTCGCTCTTTCTCTCATGCGCCAAAAAGCAACGAAAATCAACATGCTTTTTGCTGCTTCTTTTTTTTTTTCTGTTTTCTCTCATGCGACTGCACAACACGACTCCCCTTCTTTGCAAAGCAATCAACCCTTACTAATCCTACCATCTCCCATCAACATGGGGTTCTTTGATGAAGAAAAAACACATACTAATCTGAAAACTGCAGTATGCACAGAAAAAAAAACAGCAAGCTTTTTAACACATACCGTTCTTCGACCTCTTCTTCTCTACCTACCGACTATCTCGTTCACGAGGTATGCTCTGATACCACTGTCAAATCCCCACGGATCCCCTCGTGATCGATCTTGGTTCGAAACTCGAATCCTGCAAACAAACGAACAAACAAACAAGCAAGGGGGTGCAGGCCTGACTCACCTCCCAACCATGACAGCCGTGGGCAAGCCCACAGTCTTGGCTGTCCCCACCGAGCCACGAGCTGAGCTAACTAGGTTGACGTACCAACCAATCTCCTCCTCGCGACGTCCCATACCGCCGCGAAGCTGCCCTCGCGGGCCTCGAGATTGCTGCCAGCCTCGGCTGCATAAAGCAGGTGCACGTCTGCACTACATCCAGGCTCCAAGACCATAGAGCTCTCACAGACTCGCGAGACTCTCTACAATACAATAACTAACCTTGGCCACCCTTTTATAGGCTCTTAGCCGGTCATCGGGCGTCCACACTTGGCCGCCCGCCCGTCCATACTTGGGTGCCCGCCCGTTAGTATATCCCTAACTCAGCTCGTCAATCAACCTGCCTAGTTCCAAGCTTCCCCAAGCCTCGAAACTAGTCTTGCATGCGTATAGCACACGGTAGATACCCACTATGCACATGACAATGCCTCCAACGCTCGTGGAGTCATTCGAATCTTTTGCCTTCTTGTTTTCACCCCCTTTAGCAGATCGGTGAGATCTGCCGAGAGGTCAAAAAAACTTGTCGATGTGAGTGGAGTATGCCTGGCATATACCCACAAATGATCTAATGTCATAGGCTGTCTAAGGTACTTTCCAATTGACAATCTCGGCCACTTTAGCCGGATCAAGTCGAATGCCTTCAGCACTAATTATATATCCCAAGTAATGCACCTAGAATAGATAAAATTTTGACTTCTTTTCATTGACATAGAGCTCGTTGCTTTCCAACAACTTAAGGACTTTCTCCACATCAATGTCATGCTGTTCAACCGTCGCTGAAAAAACTAGTATGTCGTCCAAAAATATGAACACACACTTTCCAATCAAATCCCGGAAAACACGCATCATCATGCGGTTAAATGTAGCTGGGGTGTTCGTCAAGCCAAATGGCATGACCACAAATTCATAGTGGGCCCGTTCTGTACGGAAGACTGTCTTGGGAATGTCCCCCTCCACAATCCGCACCTGGTGGTACCCACTCTTTAAATCCAGTTTTGAGAACACCTTTGCTCCATTCAGCCTCTCGAGAATAGAATATAATCAATTCGAGGCATCGAGAATCTACTCTTGATAGTCAGCTGGTTGAGTGCACGATAATCGACACACAAACGGAAAGACCCATCTTTCTTCTTGACAAATAAGATCGATGCTGCAAATGGCGACACGCTGGGGCGGATGAAGCCAAATTGCAACAATTCTTGGAGTTGGCGGTCCAACTCCGATTCCATTGCCTTGGAAAGGCGATACGGAAACTTCCTCGGGGGTTCCGAGCTTGGGAGGAGGTCAATCTTGTGGTCCTCCAGTCTGGACGGGGGGACCTGGGGAGGGAGGCTGTCCCGAATAAAAATCTTTTGGAACTTTTCATGGAGAACCGAGTACTTCTCAGAAGCACTGGCCACCGTCTAGGCTGTCTGGATGTAAATCATCGCACACTGTGCGCCTTTCCTGACTGCTCGCTTAGCTTGCAAGTGGCTTATGAGCGAAAAGTTCACAATTCCTAGCTCACACTTAATGGTCACTGGGACGTTTGACACATTCCAATTGATCTGGAACGTGTGCTTGCCCCACTTGACATCAGGGAGAAACTTGTGAAACCACTGAATACCCAAAATTATGTCTGCTCCTACAAGAGGGGGCACCATAAACTCACGCACAAACTCTATGCCCTGAATCACTAACTTAGCACCTAGAGCTTCATACTTGACGCTCGTTGTCATACCTGTGCTAAAATCCTCAACCTGTTTGTCCACCGAAGTCAGCTCGAAACGGGCACACCTAGCGGCCTATTCCGTGACCACATCCTCCGTGCTGCCGCCGCTGTCAAACAAGACGACTCTCTGGCCACCTATGTAGCCAAAGGACTTGAGCAATTCGTTGCGCTCATACTCTTGGTCATGGGCGTCCTTCTGCTTATCTTCGAGCTCCCGGCTAATAATTGCTCCAACTGAAGCACCGGGGTTTGAAGAACTAGGGGTAGCCGCCGCTGGGGTCTATGTGGGAGCTGAGCTCACCACGGAAGCTGTGGAGGCGGCGGTGGCAGGCTTTGGAGGCTTCTTAAGACAATCCCGAGAAGTATGTCCTTTTGCATGCCAAAAGAAACATCTACCCTCCTCCTTGTACTGAGAAAGTTCCTCAGCACTTAACTTGCCACTTGTCTTGCCTGCGTCTGCTTTCTGGTCTAGAGTAAGCTTAGACGCATTGTTCGAGTTCTTGGAGCCAGAGACTCCCGGGCTCTGTCCTGGGGAAGACCCCATCTGGTTCTGGCTTTTGCCCCCCGAGGCGGTAGCCCTGGGAGAAGCCGGCTAGGAAGACTTGGGCTTGCCACCATTGTGTTTCATTTTTGCACTCTGCGCAAGCGAGAGTGCGTCTTCAAAGGTGGCTGGCCTAAACATACGCACCTCCCATTGGATTTGCGTGTCCAAGCCATACAAAAACTGCCCTTTCTTGTCCGTATATCAGATAAGCCTAATTACAGACATAAGGTAGAAATTTTATTGGCAAACTGAAGGACTAGTTGCGCGTTCTGACGCGCTCCCCTGAACTCGTCTTCGGGTCGCTCAAGGTAGTGAGGCGGTAGAAACCGCTCGCGGACAAACTCGTCCCACACATAAGCTGCCATACTTGCTCTGGTGTGGGCATGAGTCCACTGAGTCCACCAAGGAATGGCCTCACCTTCCAAGTACCAACCAACTGGCTGAGATCACTCTGTCAGTATCTGTTTTTCTAACTGCGGCAAAGTAAGCTTCAAATTGATGTAACCATGAATAAAGAGTTGTGGGATCGAGTTTACCATTATACTTACTGGAGTTCATTTTCTCGGGAAAATGATTCGAGGGCACCGCCGGTGTCAATCTAGCGTCCAATGCTCTGAGGTAACGCTCGTGTTCCACGCGTCGCATGGCGTCGTCTTCTCGTTGTCGGATCTCCAATGCACGCATATCGTCTTCTCGTTGTCGGATCTCCAATGCACGCATCTACAACTAAAGCAAGGAGCTTGGCCGCGAGAGGGTCCCTGTGTCGAGGATCTGGTATCTAGGATACGGAAGAAGAGGGAAGAGGAGATGGAAAACGCGACGCTGGAGAGCGGGTACGCTCCTCCAAAGCCAAGATCTGTGCCTTCTGCTAATCTAACTTGGCTGTCTGTTCTGCGATTGCTCGCATCATCTGCTGGAATATGTCTGTGACACTCAAGCCTGGGGCCCTAGCTGGGCTGCCAAGTGCACTCTGGTCCCATGGTTCTTGGTCTCTCTCGTCGTTGAAGCTCGCCACAGCAGGAAAATGCAATTCCTTTCCGAAACGCAATTTGACCATCCACTATCTATGAGGGAGACTTCCGGAGGCTTCCGGAGGCTTCCGGAGACTAAAAACCAACTGTCCTTCGAGGGATAGGAGTCACTCCGAAAGGGGTAGTCCACCGCCGTCTAACAACCAACCACACGAGCGAGAAAAAATTCTGGTTTCTTTGCTGAATCTTTGTACTTGAAGTAGGCTCTGATACAACTGTAATATGCGGAAACTTCGGAGAAGGATCGGTAACTTCAATACTCAAAATTCAGCACTTTTTTCGCGACGAAAATTAACGCACAAACTGAAAGGAGAAGTGCAGAAAATAGAGAGAGAGGGAGAGGTGGAGAGGACACAGTATTGGGTCCCAATTACCCTCTATAGGACCCCCACCACAGATGGTGTATTTGCTTTATTAGAATGATGAGAAATCTGAAAGAAAATACAGCAATCTTGGACCTTTTCTTGGCTGGGAATACCCTGCCCTTGACCTAAATCCTTCACCCCTTTGCTTAGCACCCTCTTGGCTTTGTCTAGCCTCTTATGCTTGAGCTCTTGGTGGAGAATTAGATGAATGATTGGAATTATGGGCAATTCTATTTATACTACCCCATCAGGAGCAGTCGGCCAGCATAGAACCAGGCAGCCAGCATTTAATGTCCCACGACTGTGAATGCTGAATAAAATCCCATAAAATGCTGCGTTTTTTTCCTAAAAGACTGGGCATGATTCCAGAGGGCTGGGCACAGCCTTTGCCCACAATCCAAGGGCTGGGCAGCCTGTATGGGCTGCCCCATACATGCCCTTTAGCCATATAAAGGCTGTAAACTCCTGGAAATTGCCTTATCTTTGCCCTAGGGCCCCTCCATGGCTGGTGGGTTCAGCCTGGGCCTTCCTGGCCCTCATGGGGGTGATTCCACACCATTCCCATGCCCACACTAAGATCCGGGGTAGCCCTATGGGCTGGCCCCTTGTCCTAACCACTATCTACTCAGTGATCTGGCATCCGATACCATACCAGATACACAGATTCACTGACATCATTCTAGAGGGAGACTCACTGTAACACGCGGAAGCTCTGGGAGTCTTCTTTCAGCCCTAAACACTCTTGGAAAACCATCTGATGCAAAACGCAGATATAGAGAGAGAGTAGAGAGAGAGATTTTCTGGAAATTCAGTATATTCATATGGTACAAAAAGGTACCCTAATCTACAGCCATAGGCTGCCTTACATAAAAGGTGGGACACACCAAAATCTCCTAGTCTAGACCCACACCCAAAGTGGGAGTGAATGAGTTCAACGATGAGCATCCATGCTATTTATAGTCACTTGGGAATATTTGGGCTGCTGGCCGACTGCTGGTTGGCCAGCCGACTGTCCTCTTTATGTCCATAATCACCGCCGTCTGGTCCTCATGCAGCCGACAGCACTCCTCTGCTCCCGACAGCCTCCAACGCAGCCAACAGTCCTTCTTCATGCTTTTGCTCCCATCCATACACTGCCAACTAGCACTTTGTGCTCCATGTCCTAGTTCTAATACTCTTTATCTGGCTGCCTATTATGGATCAGCGTCTGAAGATTGTCCATGGCATTGACCATGCACATGACATCCCCCTCCGCTAAACTTGATGACGGGATTCCAACCTGTTCTTGGATGACTGTCATCATCCCAATCTTTTCCCGAAGTCCCTCTGTCATCCATCCATCCCTGGCAACCCTTTTTCTCTGAAAACCCGGCCTGTTCTCCAAACTACTCTGTCACCGACTAAGATCTATGCATCTGGTTCCATCAAGTCCACAATCCGTTCCTGCCCTGACTCTGAACACTGTCTTGGTCTTCATTCCTGAGAAATGAGTTTGGCACTCTCACATCACCCTTGGAGGATAAACCTCCCTTAGGACCGTTGCCCGAGAACCTATCTGGCTCACAGGACTGTCATCCCCTTTGGCACTGTGGAACACCACCAACAAACCTCCTGGGAGCTCTTCCCGATTCTGTGCTCCTTGCCTTGGGCTTCGTTTCCGTGTACTTTCCTATACCTTGGACATGTACACCATCATCTGGGACTGAATCAGTGTTTAGCTTTGTTGAGCCTGATGCTCTGATACCAATGTAACATGCGGAAGCTCTGGGAGTCTTCTTTCAGCCCTAAACACTCTTGGAAAACCATCTGATGCAAAACACAGATATAGAGAGAGAGTAGAGAGAGATAGATGTGCTGGAAATTCAGTATATTCATATGGTACAAAAAGGTACCCTAATCTACAGCCATAGGCTGCCTTACATAAAAGGTGGGACACACCAAAATCTCCTAGTCTAGACCCACACCCAAAATGGGAGTGAATGAGTTCAATGATGAGCATCCATGCTATTTATAGTCACTTGGGAATATTTGGGCTGCTGGTCGGCCAACCGACTGCCCTCTTTATGTCCATAATCACCGCCGTCTGGTCCTCATGTAGCCGACAGCACTCCTCTGCTCCCGACAGCCTCCAACGCAGCCGACAGTCCTTCATCATGCTTTTGCTCCCATCCGTACACTGCCAAATAGCACTTTGTGCTCCATGTCCTAGTTCTAATACTCTTTATCTGGCTGCCTATTCTGGATCAGCGTCTGAAGATTGTCCATGGCATTGACATGCACATGACACTCACAACGCAGACTGGCACTGTTTCATGTGCAAGACAGTGCACACCTGACCTTAGACTCCTGTGCAGGACAATGCACACCTGACCTTGGACATCTGAGATGGATCCTTGGCTGACTCGTCCCGGACTGGGCTCACATGGGACCAGTTCACCATCCCAGGTCCTGCACCTTCTATACAAAAATGTCTACGTGGCATCCAAGTGCGGAATGCACGTGACATCCACATACACGTGGCGGCTGCGTGTGTGGAAGCTGTCAGAATACGCAGCGGAGATGATGACCAAATCTAGGAACACAAGAGCAAAAGCAAAAACGCAGGCAGAAAAACAGCACAAGAGAGAGAGAGATGTAGCTACGCGTGTAACTCTGCTCTGATATACACAAGAAGATCCCGAGGAATGATACAAATAAGGTATGGGGGCTGGGGTCCTATATATACCTCCCTGGAAGGGCAGTCGGCCAGCACTAAAGTGCCCACGACTGAAGAAAGAGGTCCCACGACTGCATAAATGCAGTCGGCCAGCAAACTGGTGCCCACGACTGATGAAAAACAGTCGGCCAGCAGCAAGAGTGCCCACGACTGATCAACACCCAGCCAGCCAGCACTGTACTACTCTTGGCACCCTCTGGCAGCCCTCCCAAGCCTCAGAAAAAATGGAAAAAATACGGAGAGTGGGGAAAAATGGGAAAACACCTCATAAGGGCGGGCACACCCACAACAAAGGCCCTGGTGTATAAAACTGGACAGGAGATGCCTTCTAACGCCCCCTCTCAGCTCCTGGCTGTGAAACCAACCACTGGGAGCTGGGGTGCCGCCTGAGCAAATCCTGAGAGAGCGACTTCGTGAAGAGGTCCACCGTACTGTCCTCCATCGAACAGAACTCCAGCAAGATGTCATCAGCAACGATCTGTTCACGAACAAAGTGCCTCGGGATGACCATGGGTTCCTCCAGTGGAAGCCCAAACCTGCAATGTAACCTCCTCCTGCTCCGTAAAACTGCTCCTGGGCCATAAGTAGATCTCCTCGTGTCCGAATCTCCTCCCCAAACCGAGTCACTCCAACCGTGGAGTCGAACTCCATCCAACAATCCCCCTCCTGTGTACAAGAGTCCATGATCCTTCGCATGCCGCAGAAACCACAGGAAACGCAATCCTGCCTCCCAAAGAGACATCTGCAACCATGAGCTCAACCGCCTCATCAGGAAGCTCCCGTCCAATCTGGTGTCCATCAACCAGATCAATGAACCATACAGCTTCTGAATCACAGAGACATCACACTGCTCACAAGGATCAACACCTGTTACGATACACAAACAAGTCCTGGAAACCTGATGAAACCTGTCAACCACCCCCTCTGAATCCGGAACCACAAAGCCTAGAGAAACCACCTCCTTCTGCAAGTAAGCACCTGCCACCTGCCTGGCTTTCCGAAAGGTCCCCGTGGAAAGAACATCCTCATCTACTGGAAGTTCTATGTCCCGAACACGACGAGACATCAGAGCATAAGTGACCTGTTCAGCTTCCTCTGACTCACGAACACAAGAACTACCAACATCAGTACTGGAAAGTTCCTGCCAACTGCTGCCATCTACTGGCAAGCTATCCATTACCTGGTCTCGGAAAGCCCGCACCTGCAGCGTATCCACACTTGAGTAGCCATTACCAAACTGCCACTCATCACAATCCTGAGGACCTAGGAGAGAGAGTGCTGAAAGCCTGTAGACTCCATTCTCCACTCCACCTTCCCAAACCACTTGGCATGTTGCTTTGTCCCGGAGAGCAACAAAATGCTCATCAAACTCCACCCGTACGCCAATCTTGCAAACCTGATGCACTGACAACACATGAAAACCAAGTGCCGGAACATACAACACCTGGGAGGAATGCTTCCCCCCTCTGCCATCGGGAACTATCTCCATCCTGCCCTCACTGTGAACTGGGATAGTGGACGTATCACCAGTAAGTATATGACCAGAAAGCCTGCAGAGATCCTGTAAACCGGAACGGGAAGGAGTCATGTGCCTGGAAGCACCACTATCGAGAATCCACTCCCGAGTATCCGTTGCGGAGAGTCCTCCAATCTCCTCCCTACCTGAAGAAAATGAAGCATCGGTGTCCATCACCTCCAGGTGCACAAAAGCCGGAGTCTTCATGATTGCTGCTGAGGAGTCTTCACCCTTCTCGGTCTTCCGCTTGGGACACTGCCTCCAGTAGTGGCCTTTCTCGCCACAATCATTACAGGTCCTCTCTGCCTTCAGTTTCTCGCGGTCACTAACGGACATCTTCTCAGAAGACTTCTCCGACGAAGCCTTCCCCTTGCCCGTGTTACGCAGCGGAAGAGTAGGAGATGCATCACCATCGAGCTCCACGAACACCCCCAACGGGCACTGCAGCATCCCTCCACCGGGCTCCCATTGTAATATGCGGAAGCTTCGGAGAAGGATCGGTACTTCAAAACTCAGAAAACAGCACTCTTTTCGCGACGGAATTAACGCACAAACTGAAAGACGATGTGCAGAAAATAGAGAGAGAAGGGGGAGATGGAGAAGGACACAGTATTGGGTCCCAATTACCCTCTGTAGGGCCCCCACCACGGATGGTGTATTTGCTTTATTAGAATGATGTAAATCTGAAACAAATACAAAGTACTTGACCTTTTCTTGGCTGGAAAACCTGCCCTTGACCTTCAGTCCTTCACCCCTTAGCTTTAGCAAACCCTTGGCTGTCCTGGCCCTTGAATGCTTGATGCTCTTGGTGAATTATGAGATGAAAACATGGATTATGGGCTGGGGTATTTATACCCTCCAAAGCATCTAGTCGGCCAGTTCTTAAAAGCTCCACGACTGGGTTCCATGCAATAAAATGCTTTCACACTCTATTAAATACTGTCCAGCCTGCGCATGCATTCTGGGACAGCTTCTGGCTGCTGGGCATGCTGCGCATAGGTGTGGGGACTGCCCCTACACCTGGCCGACTGGCTGGGCAGGGTTTCTAACCCTGTCGGCTGCCTGTCCAGCAGCCCTAGGGCTGGCCGACTGCCCTTCCAGCCCAAGCCATGGCTGGTGGGCACAATGTGGGCCCTCCTGGCCCCTTGGGGGTGGTTCTATACCTCCCCCATGCCCATACTAAATATGCCAATGCAAAACCTTGCCCTGGGGTAGCCCTATGGGCTGGCCCCATCTCTACATGCAAACTACATGCCTACAGAGGCCTGGCATCCAGTTGCAAACCAGATACTCAGCACATCTGACATCATTCCAGAGGGAGACTCACAGCGCGGACTGGCACTGCTTCTTGTGCAGGACATTGCACACCTGACCTCGGACGACTGAGATGGATCCCTGGCTGACTCGTCCCGGACTGGGCTCACATGGGACCAGTTCACCATCCCAGGTCCTGCACCTTCTGTACAGAAATGTCTACGTGGCATCCAAGTGCGGGATGCACGTGACATCCCCTTCTGCTTAACTTGACGGAAGCTGCATAGCCTCCAAGTAATCCGTCAATAATACCGGATAGTCTTCGAAAAATTCTTTGTCGAGCCATACCGCTTCATGAGTTCCTCGGTCCTGAAACTTCGTGAGGAACTGTCGTAGTCTTCGGCCTGAGCCATGCTTGAAACGGTGCAGAAGGATCTGTTCTGGAACCATTACTTCTGCTTCATCAATGATGTCTGGTTTCGCTTCGTCTTTGACCTCTGAAGGGGGTGGACCTGCATATGGCTTTAACCAACTGACATGAAATACATCGTGCATAGTCCAACTCGGAGGTAGCTTTAACTGCATAGACACCTCATTAATCTTTTTCCGGATGGGGAATGGTCCGAAGCTCCTGAAAGACAACTTTGGGCATCGCTTGCCCACTTGCTTTAATCTTTGCTTCATAATCCGAAGATATACCCAATCTCCTTCCGAAAACTTCATGTCCCTTCGGTCTTTATTGGCCTGTCGAGTGTAGGCCTCTTGCGCTTTAGCCAATCTGTCTTTGACGGACTCTAGTATCTCCTGGTAAGACTCCGTCACTCTGTTCGCCTCCGGTACTGAAGACGACGTCCTGGTTAACAACGACTGGAAAGGCCTTCCAAACGCTGCCTCATATGGAGTCCTGCCAATAGCTGAAGAAAAAGAGTCATTCAAAACAGCTTGAACTAAAGGCAAAAACGATTCCCACTTACCTTGCTGATCGTGGACATAACACTTCAGCACATCAAAGGCCAACTGGTTGTATATCTCTGTCTGACCATCTGTCTGTGGGTGGAATGCACTGGAAAAATTCAACTTAGTACCAAAATTATCAAACAATGCCCTCCAAAAATGACTGGTAAACTTGGCATCTCGGTCTGACACTATGGTCCTAGGAATCCCACCAATCGGGTACCAATGCCGAATGAATAGCTGGGCAACATCCTCGGCGGTCACATTGGCCCTGCAAGGAATAAGCATCACAAATTTGCTGAACCTGTCAACAATAGTCAAACACTGTGTATTACGCTTACTCGGACTGGGAGGCAGATTTGTGACAAAGTCCATCGAAATGTCTTGGAAAGGACCCTCAGGAATTGGCAAAGGCTGTAACAACCCTATCTTCTTTCCACAAGGAGCTTTCACCTTTTGACAAATGTCACAGCGTTGTACATAAGTAAACACATCACGCCTCATCTTTGGCCAATAGTATTGCCGTTCTAACTTCTCCAGAGTCGAATTCATGCCCCTATGACCACCTGTAATGGCGTCATGGGCATCATGGAGAAGAGCTGCCCGGAATGATTTCATGACACACAGCCGGCCTTTGTAATAAAGCCAACCATCGCGTATCAGAAAATGGCATGGTCCTGTGGCATCCAATGCCTGTTCCCACTGAGTACCGAATTCCTCGGAATCCGCGTACGTGTGCTTCATGTCTTCTAGTCCTGTACCAACAAGGTCTAGTCTAGTGGTCTGAATCGCAGATACTTGTCCCTTCCTGCTCAAAGCATTGGCCACTGGATTGGCCTTTCCTGGAAGGTACTCAATCATACCACCGAACTGCTGGAATATCTGACTCCAGCGGTGTTGTCGATCACTCCACTGTGCACTTGGCATCGTCTGAATCCAGCGCAATGCCTGATGGTCAGTGCGAACCTCGAAGTCACGGCCATACAGGAAATGTTTCCAATGTTTCAAGGCCTGAATGACTGCTAGGAGTTCACAATCATAGACTGAGTAATTCTTTTCGGCGGGCAGTAACTTACGAGACATGTAAGCTACCGGATGACCATTCTGTTGCAATACACCTCCAATTGCGATGTTACTCGCATCGGTGATCACCTGAAATGGTTCGTCCCACGAGGCAAGGGCTAGACAGGGCGCTTCTGACAAAGCCACCTTGAGGTTCTGGAATGCCTCCAACGCTCGTGGAGTCATTCGAATCTTTTGCCTCCTTGTTTTCACTCCCTTTAGCAGATCGGTGAGGTCTGCCGAGAGATCAGAAAACTTATCAATGTGGGTGGAATATGCTTGGCATATACCCACAAATGATCTAATGTCATAAGCAGTCTGAGGTACTTCCCAGTTAACAATCTCGGCCACTTTAGCCGGATCAAGTCGAATGCCTTCGGCACTGATTATATATCCCAAGTAATGCACCTGGAACAGATAAAATTCTGACTTCTTTTCATTGACATAGAGCTCGTTGCTTTCCAGCAACCTAAGGACTTTCTCCACATCAATGTCATGCTGCTCAACTGTAGCTGAAAATATGAGTATGTCGTCCAAAAATATGAACACACACACTCCAATCAACTTCCGGAAAATACGCATCATCATGCGGTTAAATGTAACTGGGGCGTTCGTCAAACCAAATGGCATGACCACAAATTCATAGTGGGCCCGTTCTGTACGGAAAGCTGTCTTGGGGATGTCCCCCTCAACAATCCGAACCTGGTGGTACCCACTCTTTAAATCCAATTTAGAGAACACCTTAGCTCCATTCAGCCTCTCGAGAATATAGTCAATTCGAGGCATCGGGAATCTGCTCTTGATAGTCAGCTTGTTGAGTGCACGATAATCGATACACAACCGAGAAGACCCATCTTTCTTCTTGACAAATAAGATCGGTGCTGCAAATGGCGACACGCTGGGGCGGATGAAGCCAGCTTGCAACAATTCTTGGAGTTGGCGGTCCAACTCCGATTCCATTGCCTTAGAAAGGCGATACGGAAACTTGCTCGGGGGTTCCGAGCCTGGGAGGAGGTCAATCTTGTGATCCTCCGGTCTGGACGGGGGAAGCTGGGGAGGGAGACTGTCCCGAAGAAAAATCTTCTGGAACTTTTCATGGAGAACCGAGTACTTCTCGGAAGCACTGGCCACCGTCTGGGCTATCTGGATGTAAATCATCGCACACTGTGCGCCTTTCCTGACTGCTCGCTTAGCCTGCAAGTGGCTTATGAGCGGAAAGTTTGGAATACCTGGCTCACATTTAATGGTCACCGGGGTGTTTGACACATTCCGATCAATCTGGAACGTGTGCTTGTCCCACTTGACATCAGGAAGAAACTTGTGAAACCACTGGATACCCAAAATTATGTCTGCTCCTACAAGGGGGGCAACCATAAAGTCACGCACAAACTCTATGCCCTGAATGACTAACTTAGCACCTAGAGCTTCATACTTGACGCTCGTAGTCATACCTGTGCTAAATCCCTCAACTTGTTTGTCCACCGGAGTGAGCTCGAAGCGGGCACGCCTAGCGGCCTCTTCCGTGATCACATCCTCCGTGCTGCCGCTGTCAAACAAGACAACGACTCTCTGGCCACCTATGTAGCCAAAGGACTAGAGCAATTCGTTGCGCTCATACTCCTGGTCATGGGCGCCCTTCTGCTTATCTTCGAGCTCCCGGCTAATAATTGCTCCAACTGAAGCACCGGGGTTTGAAGAACTAGGGGTAGCCACTGGGGTCTGTGTGGGAGCTGTGCTCACCACGGAAGCTGTGGAGGCGGCGGCGGCCTTTGGAGGCTTCTTCGGACAATCCCGAGAAGTATGTCCTTTTGTGTGACAAAAGTAACATCTACCCTCCTTCCTGTACTGAGCAAGCTCCTCAGCACTCAACTTGCCACCTGTCTTGCCTGCCTCCGCTTTCTGGTCTGGAGTAAGCTTAGACGCATTGTTCGAGTTCTTGGAGCCAGAGGCTCCCGGGCTCTGTCCTGGGGAAGACCCCGTCTGGTTCTGGCTTTTGCCCCCCGAGGCGTTAGCCTTAGGAGAAGCCGGCTGGGAAGTCTTGGGCTTGCCACCATTGTGTTTCATTTCTGCACTCTGCGCAAGCGAGAGTGCGTCCTCAAAGGTGGCTGGTCTAAACATACGCACCTCCCATTGGATGTGCGTGTCCAGGCCATACAAAAACTGCCCTTTCTTGTCCGCATTAGATAAGCCTAATTGTAGACACAAGGTCGAAATTCTATTGGCAAACTGAAGGACTGGTTGCGCATTCTGACGCGCACCCCTGAACTCGTCTTCGAGTCGCTCAAGGTAGTGGGGCGGTAAAAACCGCTGCTTAAGGTCACGGACGAACTCGTCCCACCCATAAGCTGCCATACCTGATCTGGTGTGGGCATGAGCCCACTGAGTCCACCAAGGAATGGCCTCACCTTCCAAATACCAACTGGCTAAGATCACTTTGTCAATATCTGATTTCCTGACTGCGGCAAAGTAAGCTTCAAATTGATGTAACCATGAATACAGAGTAGTGGGATCGAGTTTACCATTATACTTACTGAAGTTCATTTTCTCGGGAAAATGATTCGAGGGCGCCGCCGGTGTCAATCTGGCGTCCAAAGCTCGGAGGTAACGCTCGTGTTCCACTCGTCGCATGGCTTCGTCTTCTCGTTGTCGAATCTCCAATGCCCGTATCTGCCTCTCAAGCAAGGAGCTTGACTGCGGCTGTGACCCCTCGAGAGGGTCCCTGTGACGAGGATCTGGTATCTGGGGTACGGAAGGCGAGGAAGGAGGAGATGGAAAACGCGACGCTGGAGAGCGAGAACGCTCCTCCAGAGCCAAAATCCGCGCCTTCTGCTCATCCAACTTGGTTGTCTGGTCTGCGATTGCTCGCATCATCTGCTGGAACATGTCTTGTACACTCAAGCCGGGTGCCCTAGCTGCGCTGCCTGGTGCACTCTGGTCCCATGGTTCTGGTTCTCTCTCGTCGCCGAAGTTCGCCATAGCGGGAAAATGCAGTTCCTTTCCGGAACGCAATCTGACCATCCACTATCTGTGTGGGAGGCTTCCGGAGGCTTCCGGAGGCTAAAAACCAACCATCCTCCGAGGGACAGGAGTCACTCCGAAAGGGGTAGTCCACCGGCGTCTAGAAATCAACCACACGAGCGAAAAAATTTTCTGGTTTTCTTTGCTGAATCTTTGTCCTTGAAGTGGGCTCTGATACCACTGTAATATGCGGAAGCTTCGGAGAAGGATCGGTACTTCAAAACTCAGAAAACAGCACTCTTTTCGCGACGGAATTAACGCACAAACTGAAAGACGATGTGCAGAAAATAGAGAGAGAAGGGGGAGATGGAGAAGGACACAGTATTGGGTCCCAATTACCCTCTGTAGGGCCCCCACCACGGATGGTGTATTTGCTTTATTAGAATGATGTAAATCTGAAACAAATACAAAGTACTTGACCTTTTCTTGGCTGGAAAACCTGCCCTTGACCTTCAGTCCTTCACCCCTTAGCTTTAGCAAACCCTTGGCTGTCTTGGCCCTTGAATGCTTGATGCTCTTGGTGAATTATGAGATGAAAACATGGATTATGGGCTGGGGTATTTATACCCTCCAAAGCATCTAGTCGGCCAGTTCTTAAAAGCTCCACGACTGGGTTCCATGCAATAAAATGCTTTCACACTCTATTAAATACTGTCCAGCCTGCGCATGCATTCTGGGACAGCTTCTGGCTGCTGGGCATGCTGCGCATAGGTGTGGGGACTGCCCCTACACCTGGCCGACTGGCTGGGCAGGGTTTCTAACCCTGTCGGCTGCCTGTCCAGCAGCCCTAGGGCTGGCCGACTGCCCTTCCAGCCCAAGCCATGGCTGGTGGGCACAATGTGGGCCCTCCTGGCCCCTTGGGGGTGGTTCTATACCTTCCCCATGCCCATACTAAATATGCCAATGCAAAACCTTGCCCTGGGGTAGCCCTATGGGCTGGCCCCATCTCTACATGCAAACTACATGCCTACAGAGGCCTGGCATCCAGTTGCAAACCAGATACTCAGCACATCTGACATCATTCCAGAGGGAGACTCACAGCGCGGACTGGCACTGCTTCTTGTGCAGGACATTGCACACCTGACCTCGGACGACTGAGATGGATCCCTGGCTGACTCGTCCCGGACTGGGCTCACATGGGACCAGTTCACCATCCCAGGTCCTGCACCTTCTGTACAGAAATGTCTACGTGGCATCCAAGTGCGGGATGCACGTGACACCCATCTCCCGGTGAGCTGCCTCCCAAAACACCGGCCGGAGGAGATGATTATGACAAGGTGCCACTCTAGCCTATATATGGCTCTTCAACTTCCCATGCTTCCACTTATGGGATAATCCAAGGCACCTTCTAGCCATAGATCACATGCTCGAAATCGCCAACCTTCCAACACCCTCCCTCGATTCGAGCTCCGCAAGCCATCGAGGCGCGAGGGGATCACCCAAGACCACACACGCCTGAGCCACCTAGGACCACACACGCCCGGGCTCTGATACCATGTCAGAATACGCAGCGGAGATGATGACCAAATCTGGGAACACACGAGCAAAAGCAAAAACGCAGGCAGAAAAACAGCACGAGAGAGAGAGAGATGTAGGCGTGTAACTCTGCTCTGATATACACAAGAAGATCCCGAGAAATGATACAAATAAGGTATGGGGGCTGGGGTCCTATATATACCTCCCTGGAAGGGCAGTCGGCCTGCACTAAAGTGCCCACGACTGAAGAAAGAGGTCCCACGACTGCATAAAT
Organism: Cibotium barometz; assembly: GCF_041138505.1. Lineage (NCBI taxonomy): Eukaryota > Viridiplantae > Streptophyta > Polypodiopsida > Cyatheales > Cibotiaceae > Cibotium > Cibotium barometz. Next base: position 6,726,879 of record NC_141061.1, read on the forward strand.
GCAGTCGGCCAGCAAACTGGTGCCCACGACTGATGAAAAACAATCGGCCAGCAGCAAGAGTGCCCACGACTGATCAACACCCAGCCGGCCAGCACTGTACTGCTGTTGGCACCCTCTGGCAGCCCTCCCAAGCCTCAGAAAAAATGGAAAAAATACGAAGAGTGGGGAAAAATGGGAAAACACCTCATAAGGGTGGGCACACCCACAACAAAGGCCCTGGTGTATAAAACTGGACAGGAGATGACTTCTAACAGAAGCAGCCAGGCGGGCGATCTTCTGCAGCATATAGCAGGCCATATGTTGGTGGCGGCTGCCTGTCACCAGCCTGGACATTTCCCAGTATGAAAGGGGTCAGTACCAATTGGGATATTTTTATAGGTAAAGATTATGGAAGGAAGATTGGGACATGTGGCAAGAAAGTGGACCAAAGTGAGACAAGTGGCCTGACACTTGTTATAAAGTGGATCAAAGTGAGACAAGTGGCCTCACACTTGTCACTTCAGCTATTGTGTTGCTCTCCACTTGTCATTGTAGCCTTCTCTTGCCATTTTAGCACATGGGAGGCCCAAATCTAAAAATTGGAGTCCTCTCTCTTCATTAATAGAGACTCTCTTGCTGCACACTAGCCTCTACCACCGTTACAAGCTGCCTAATGATGGCTACTCTCTTTCTCTCTCTTTGAAGGCTGCCCATGAAGAATACCGGCTGTTGGGGACTGTTTTGGAGGCTTCCATCGCGAAGAAATACTGAAGGCAAGGGTATTTAATCATTTATTATGATTTTTGGCCATTGTACTTGTTGTACCAGCCTTTATACTTGCTATACCAACCATTGTACCGGCTGTACCAATCCTTGTACTTGTTGTACTTGCTGTATCGACTATACCAACCACCGTACCGGCTGTACCAACCATTGTACCTACTGTACCAGCTGAATGGAGAGTTGTACTTGCTGTACCAGCTCTATTGCATGAAGACCCGTGGTTTTTGGGGAAGAAATATATGGATTATGTTGTTGGCTCGGCATTTCTACAGCCTATGTTTCGGCTCAGTTGCCTTGTGTTGGGCTATGTTATGGCATTTGTATATGGATAATCCGGCATCTCCCATGGGGAGAGTAAGGCCCTTAAAGCTTGTACATGATATTATTCTCCTTGGATAATAAAATACTCCAAGGGGGGGGGGGGGGGTCGGCCCATTCCGGCCTCTATGTGGTGTCACACGAGCAAGCTCCATTTTCAGCATTTGTGGATGTTTTGTCCAACTTTTATGTTTTATGCAAAGTGATGATGGATATGTGTTAAGGTTGTGGCCATGTTTAAATGTTTTAATATGCATTGATGGTATCAACAAGTGTGTCAAAGACCCCAGTCCCCCAGGCACTGTTGCGAGTCTCACTGCCTGTGTGAAAGCAGCCATGCGAAGCAATGGTCTCAAGTGGTGGCGGAGGTGGGGCGCCGGTGGACGACGATGGCATGGCCTATGAGACAAGTCGGGCGTGAAGATGTACAGCAGCTTCGATGCGATGGGTATCCGGGATGAGCTCCTGCGGGGCATCCACGCCTACGGCTTCGAGAGGCCCTTCGCCAATCAGTAGCGCGCTAACCGTCCCATCATCTAGAACTGTGACGATATTGTCCAGGCCCAGTTCCGCACCAGCAAGACCTCCATGATCGCTCTCGTCGTCTGCCAGATCATCAACACCTCCGTCATAGAGAGTTCTCTATTTTTTTCTCTCTCTCTCTCTCTATCTCTCATCATGGATTGCACGCTCTGATTGGGATATAGAGGATCAAGCTAAGATGCACAGGATACTGTTCTTGGAAGAGATGTGTTGTTACTCTTCGTCTTGGACTTATATCCGTATTCAAGGATTGCTTCACACGTCCTCTATCTTTCTCTCTCTGGGTTTTGGCAACCGTGATTGGATTGTATATCTGTCATGGAAACAGGACATTGGTTTTCGTGAGGAAACAGGACTTTGGTATCGAGGAAACAAGCCTATGGTGTACGGAATACAGGTCTTTGGTTTATCGGATCCAGGCCTTTGGTTTCATGTGGAAAACATGTCTTTGGATTCATGTGAACAGGTTGTAGTCTTCTCGAGATTACATGCAAGCTGTGGCTATAGGGAAGGGGCATGGTACAGCCCTACTACTGTTTGGGAAAAGGTTTGAGAGATCCATGGTAGAGATGGAGAAGACCTTTTCAAGCAAGGAGATGTTGTACAGGAGTGCCTTCTCTATGGTATGTTGTGCTGTAATAACGAGAGTTCTCTTTTGGAAGTCTTGGGTGAAACTATAAGGGATCCTATTGGTGGAGGACATTGGTTTTCGAGAGGAAACAGGACTTTGGTATCGAGGAAACAAGCCTATGGTTTATGGGATACAGGTCTTTGGTTTATCGGATACAAGCCTTTGGTTTCATGTGGAAAACATGTCTTTGGATTCATGTGAACAGGTTGTAGTCTTCTCGAGGTTACATGCAAGCTGTGGCTATAGGGAAGGACGTGTGGTATGGTACAGTCCTACTACTGTTTGGGAAAAGGTTTGAGAGATCCATGGTAGAGATGGAGAAGACCTTTTCAAGCAAGGAGATGTTGTACAGGTGTGCCTTCTCTATGGTATGTTGTGCTGTGATAACGAGAGTTCTCTTTTGGAAGTCTTGGGTGAAACTATAAGGGATCCTATTGGTGGAGGACATTGGTTTTCGTGAGGAAACAGGACTTTGGTAACGAGGAAACAAGCCTATGGTTTATGGGAGTTGGTTTATCGGATACAGGCCTTTGGTTTATCGGATACAGGCCTTTGGTTTCATGTGGAAAACATGTCTTTGGATTCATGTGAACAGGTTGTAGTCTTCTGGAGGTTACATGCAAGCTGTGGCTATAGGGAAGGACGTGTGGTATGGTACAGCCCTACTACTGTTTGGGAAAAGGTTTGAGAGATCCATGGTAGAGATGGAGAAGACCTTTTCAAGCAAGGAGATGTTGTACAGGTGTGCCTTCTCTATGGTATGTTGTGCTGTAATAACGAGAGTTCTCTTTTGGAAGTCTTGGGTGAAACTATAAGGGATCCTATTCGTGGAGGATTCGACAAGTTGTACTTTGTACTCAAATTTGATCAAGTAAAGAAATACTGCAAGGGGCACCACTACGTTTTGGGGCCAATCACTGTCCGTGTAATTTTTGCAGGAGCATTCTAGCTCCCCCTATTTGTTTCCTTTTCCAGGTCCCCATGGGTGATGAAGTGTTTTGTGTGCGAGTATTTGTTTCACCGCCCGTCAAATTTTTGAAGGCCGGTTTCACATGTGGTATCGCTCTGCCAGACTCCTAAAAAAGTCCATAATCAACAGTGGACTTTTATGTATCTAAGAATCCTAGGGACCTACATAAATTGTTTCCTTTTCCGGGTCCCCATGGGTGATGAAGTGTTTTGTGTGTGAGTATTTGTTTCACCGCCTGTCAAATTTTTGAAGGCCGATTTCACATGTTGTATCTCTCTGCCAGACTCCTAAAAAAGTCCATAATCAACAATGGACTTTTATGTATCTAAGAATCCTAGGGACCTACTCACGAGTCCAACATCATAGCTCAAATCTGGACTAGTAATGGTCATATAGATTAAGCTACCCACTACATGCGCATGTGCATAGTTGGGTCCTCCAAAAGCTCACATGTATCTACACACAGCTTAGTGTTATGCTCCAATGGCACTAAAATAGACTTGCAGCCTATAATACCCTACTTAGACAACATGTCCAAGTCATACTACGTGATCTCACCACCTCTATACCGAGAAAATACCGTAGCTCACCCAAAGTCTTTCATTTCAAACTTCTACTTCAAAAGCATCCTAATATCATGTATGTCAGCATCACTATCACTAGTGATAATCAAGCCATCCACATAGATGACTAACAACATGATCCCTTCATCCACATAGATGACTAACAACATGATCTCTCTGTCTGTCTTTTTCACATAAAGTGAAAAATCCGCATTGGATATCGAAAATCCAATGGTGTCACATACGCGAAAGTTATGTGTCTTCTTTCAGCCCTAAACACCTTCCCATAAGAACATGTAGATGCAAAACACAAACAAGAGATGAAGAGAGAGAGAGAGAGAGAGAGAGAGAGAGAGAGAGAGAGCTGTATTTTTAGTATATTCATAATGTACAATAAGATATAACTCTTCGCAACCTAGGCCTACCTAAAAAGGTAATCTTGACTCTAAAGAGTCCTATTATGATCCAAATCCCTAAAGGAATGAATGAATAATGGTTCAATGGCAAAAGCCTTAAATAGGCATGTGGATACCCACTTCTATTGGCTGACTGTTGTCGGCCAGTAACAAAAATGCATAGAATATTCTCCTTGTTGCCAACCAACCCAGTAGCACCTCTAGTGCCCTACTGACCAATTCTTGTATCCACAGGATGCCTTTTGGGGTCCCCTATGCCTTGCTCATGCCCTAATTCCTTTGTTTATCTGTTGCCCTTCAATGATTAGATGTGGGATGAGCATGTCCATGACATCCCCTTCTACTAAACTTGATGACGGGATTCCAACTTCCAACCCTGGATGACCGTCAACATCCCTTTGTCTTCGCATGGACTTCCCAAACCTATCATCCTTTGCTTCTTGGCAACCTTTTCACTAAAAACCTTGCCCTATCTCCAATTCCACTCCAAATCTAACAGATCTATGAATCTATTCCACTTTGTCCCCTTTCCTTCTAGCCTTGTCCTTGAACACAAACATGAATCCTTCTTTTTGAAGACTAGTCCAAGACATGCTTGGCTCCACCCCTTGGATGAATCTCATCCCTTGGCGTGCTCCATAAAAGCCTCTCAAGTACCCTTGGCTATTGACTCTCATGAAACGCTCTCCTTGGGTTTGCCTGACCAACCAGCTTCAAGGAGTCTTGACTCAAGCTACGTTACTCTCCTTGGATTGTGCACCTTCATCTAGGACACTATTAGTGTTTAGCATTGTTGAACCTAAAGCTTTGATAACAATGTCACATGAGTAGAAGCTCTCTGTCTTCTTTTAGCCCTAAACACCTTTCCATAGCTAAAATATCCCGCATAGGACGCTGCAACATGGCACCCAATGTAGTAAAGCTGGACCGGCGGGAGAAGTGGTGGATGATGATGGCTCTACTTCTCCTGTGGTGACGCGGGCGTGGGCAAGGGCAACAACGTCGAGGGCGCCGGGCTCTGCATAGCTGGTTAGAAGTATTCCAGCTTGTGGTTTTTGATAGATGGTATTTACCAAAGTGGTTTGGTGGTTGCAGGCTCCTTATTCTATTAGCTCACTAAGTGATAATTGAGTTCACCTTAATCTAGCCCACAAAATGAGATTCGTGCATGAATTAGCTCCTTTTTCTCAAGTAAGATGGAGTTTAACTAGGGTGTGAAGGAACAAGAGCGCAAGCTAACTCTAGGTGCAGAAAGAAAAGATGGCAATCATAATGAAATGGAAAATGAAAATAAATGAAAGCAATGAACAAGTACTTACATGTAGACCAAGATAGCTTGACTTGATTGATGTGACACACAAGAAAGTACATCACTCTTATAGAGTGAACACACACACTCAAGTACCATATGCTTATGGGATAACTCCCAAAGTGACACGTGGCACTCTCTCACACAAAGACTCACAAATACACACTCTTTGACTATGATTTCCTCAACATCCCTCCTCAAAGCAGAGTGTGAGACCCAACACGCGAGGAGTAGACCGATCTCCCCTCTACCGCAATACTGCAAAGAGCAAGTCCAACTATCCAACACCTCCTGTGTGATAGTGACTTCTGAGTTAGCTTGCGACCGGCAATTAGAACCATCACTCGTCACCCCCCCTTTACTCTGAACTGGGAGTCAATACATCATATCAAAGAAAAACCAACATACATTTTTGGGAGACAACCCAGGGCAGAGGACCCTTATTTACCATCACACATCACACTATTTATTTCATCCATTTTATGCATCATGCAAGGGCTGTTAGAAATAATGTCCTGACATTATTATGGGCAGTGGCCAATGTATTAGGACCGGCCGGGCACTTTTTACTCACTTTAAGTGAGGTTTTTTCCCCGCGCCCAATAAGGCGCCCAACTTACCGTTATGTGAAACGGGCACCAGTTAGGGCTATTATATGCCCTAAGTTTTGTAACAAACTTATCTTCATTATTTTGAGCTCCATCGTTTTGCTCCTTGCCTCCACACGTTTTGTTCTGTTTCTTCGTGTGCTCCACACCGTCTCTCACACTCACAATTGGTATCAGAGCAGGTTGTTGTTCCTGCTCCCGCCTTCCCTACTGCTGGTGAAGCACTTTCGTCGCGAAGAAACAGGTCTATTGTGCTGGTCGCCTGCTTCTGGTGCTGAAAAACAGGTCGCCCTCCTTCTACAGACCTGGGCGACTGCTTTCTGTGTGTCTCGGGCACTGTTCTGGTGCAAAAAGCAGTGCTGGTCGTTTTTCTACAGGCCGTACAGCATCTGTGCAGCACGTGTGGCTGCTGGTTGCTGTTTTTCTGTCCGTACAGGTCTGTACGACCAGTTTTGGTGCTGTTTTCTGATAGTACAGCAGTCGTACAGCAGTCGTACAGCCCTATCTGCTGTTTTCTGTCTGTACAGTTCTGTACAGCACCTGCTGGTTGCTGTTTTTCTGTCCGTACAGCCTTCTGTACCGTCTTCTGCATCCGTTCTTACCTCAGCAATCTGCAGCAGCAACTCCGGTGAGTCTACCTGCTGAATTTTGGAGCTTAACTGTGAATGTTGTCAGCAAATCAAGTCAGAAATTTGGGGCTTTTGCTGTTTTTGTGTTGCTGCACAATCTGTGACAGCTCCCACAGGTTTTTTGTGGGAATCAGAGAAATTTGAGCCACCAGAAATTTGGGGCTTTTGTTGCTGTGCTGTCTATCTGTGTGAAACAGACAGTCTCGAGCAATATTTGTGGACTCTTGTGCAGTCAGTCTCTTTTGCAGGTTACAGTTTGCTCTCATGGCACAGAACACTGCTGATGTGTTTGGGTTTTTAGCCCAGGAAGATAAGTTGGATGGAACCAACTATTCCCTGTGGAGCTTTATGCTCAGGAATCTGCTAGTTGCAAAGAATTTGTGGAATTATGTAAGTGGAGCTGAGGCAAGGCCTATGCATGTGGCCCCAGCTACCCCTCCACAACATGCTTCAGCAGGTTGTACTACCAGCTCCTCAGGCACCTACACAGGAACAAACTAGGTGGGATTCCAGGGATGCTCAGGCACTCTCTTTGATTGCACTTTCAGTTAAGAGGTCCATTATTCCGCATATCCGTTCATGCAGGACATCTCAGGCTGCATGGGATACTTTGGAGCACATGTATCAGGCTCGCAATGAGGCTAGAGTTGCCTTTTTGAAGCGGGAACTATCACACTTGTGCATGGATGAGGGTGATTCTATGCAGGATCATCTTACGAATATTCAGGATTTGAGAGAACAGCTCTTGAATATTGATGAAATCATTTCTGATGCTGAGATGGTCACCACTACACTTAACTCTTTACCGAGCTCTTATTTGGGTTTTCATACATCTCTTCACTTGTCCATGAGGGGTAATCCAGTCCCTCTATCCTTTCAGGATTTGGTTGGACTTTTGCTGCAGGAAGAGCAGACTCGGAAAAATGTCATGCAAAGAAGTGGTGAGCAAGCACTCTTTGCCAAGAACAAGGGCAAAGGAAAATCTGGTGCATATAAGCCTAAGTCAGTGTAACTCGCGGCGGCAGTGCTCGGGGGACTAGGGCCTTTGACACACTTGTTGATACCATCAATGCATATTAAAACACTTAAACATGGCCACAGCCTTAACACATATCCATCATCACTTTGCGTAAAACATAAAGCTGGACAAAACATCCACAAATGCTGAAAATGGAGCTTGCACGTGTGACACCGCATAGAGGCCGGAATGGGCCGACCCCCCCCTTGGAGTATTTTATTACCCAAGGAGAATAATATCATGTACAAGCTTTGAGGGCCTTACTCTCCCCACGGGAGATGCCGGATTATCCATATACAAATGCCATAACACAGCCCAACACAAGGCAACCGAGCTGGAACATAGGCTGTAGAAATGCCGAGCCAACAACATAATCCATATACCTCCGTGTGGGTACTGATTCTTCCCCAAAAACCACGGGTATTCATGCAATAGAAAGGGTACAGCAAGTACAACTCTCCATTCAGCCGGTACAATGGCTGGTACAACCGGTACGGTGGCTGGTACAGTTGGTGCGGTGGCTGGTACAGCAGGTACAGCAAGTACAAATGCTGGTACAACACATACAATGGCTAGAAATCATAATAAATGATTGAATACCCTTGCCTTCAGTATTTCTTCGCAATGGAAGCCTCCAAAACAGTCCCCAACAGCCGGTATTCTTCATGGGCAGCCTTCAAGTGAGAGAGAAAGAGAGTAGCCATCATTAGAGAAGCCTTCAACGGTGGTAGAGGCTAGTGTGCAGCAAGAGAGCCTCTATTAATGAAGAGAGAGGGCTCCAATTTATAGATTTGGGCCTCCCATGAGCTAAAATGGCAAGAGAAGGCTACAATGACAAGTGGAGAGCCACACAATAGCTGAAGTGACAAGTGTGAGGCCACTTGTCTCACTTTGATCCATTTTCTAACAAGTGTCAGGCCACTTGTCTCACTTTGGTCCACCTCCTTGCCACATGTCCCAATCTAAGAGATGGGTCCTTCCATAAACTTTATCTCTAAAAATATCCCAACTGGTAGACATTCTGTCATAGACACTTTGCCAACTCTTGGTATCTGCTCAATTCCAGATGTAATGACGCGAACAGAATTTCCATCGAAGTCGGGCCAAAAATAGTAACTCTCCTAAATTTTAGGAGTGTGGTCCTTTGTATTCTAGGATAATCCCCCATTCCCAAAGCTTGTACTTTCCAAATATTCAGACATCATGGAGTCCACCAGACCCCTTTCAGACTGGGAAATGTCCAGGCTGGTGACATCCTCCCCAGCTTCTTAAAAGTTGTCCGCAACTTTAAGCTTCAAGCCATATGTTCAAGATATAATCATGTCCCATCGATTGGGCGAGACGAGACAGTCTCAAAAATCCAATATAACTGAAGAATCCATGTCCCAAAGAAATGGGTGAGACTAAATAAGTCTCTATAATACCAATATCAAAATCATGTCCCAAAATAAATGGGCGAGACAAAAACAGTCCCATAAGTTCAGATATCATAATCATGTCCCAAGATAAATGGGCGAGACAAATCAGTCCCATAAGTCCAGATATCATAATCCATGTCCCAAGTAAATGGGCGAGACAAAACAGTCCCATAAGTCCAGATATCGTAATCCATGTCCCAAAAATGGGCGAGACAAAATAAGTCTCCTGCCAATAAGGCATCGGTCCACATGATCCTTGGCATAGATATAAGTTCCGTGCCAACCAGGCGTCATGTCTACTTTACCACTTGCACTCCGTGTTGGTACTCTGACCACACACCTTGGATGAGAGGTGGGCTCAAGTAACAAGATAAAACAATCACTCGCAGGCATAGATAACCTGGAGTTCCATAAGCATTTGTGCTACTTGAAAATATTCCGCCTGCCATCATAACACACCATGTGTGCATGGCCGGAATCCACACGGGCACCGCCCGAAAGTCCACAAATGTCTTGCCATGTCCTTGGACTCATATGCATCCACTCATATGATCCATACACATGCCCAGGTATAATACATACATGCATCCGCATGTTTCTAGGCCTGACACGCATCCGCATGTCCCTAGAATATAGGGGTTTGTGACATTCCCCCCGGCTTCTAATCAGTTGACCGCACCTGAAAAGCCTCCAGATAGGCCTCATCCACTCTGTGCTAACCACACACCTTGGAGTAGAGGTGGAGTTTATCCATAAAAGCATCATATCCATGAGATATCCAAAGATTTCTTCTCTATAAACTCGGACAGATTCGTCCATAGAAATTGCTTGTGAAGCCCAATATCTATATAAATCTCGTCCAAGAAAGAAATCTCCATAGATATATTCCATCCCAATAAAAGGAGCCATGAAAAGAATTCATCCCATTAAAGGGAGCCATAAACAATGTTTCCCTGAAACCATCTCAAGGCAAACAACACCACCTTTCTCCTTGCATAGCTATACAAGGGTTAGTGAACATCAAAAACACTTCATAGCAAAAGCACTAACTTTGCAAACTCAAAGTATACTTAGCTTTTCTTTGCCAGGTTGGTCATGAAGCCAAAAGAAATATCTCGTCACCATATCCATAAGATATCCTGAGAGTAAGCTTGATAATATAATCCACAATATCCATATGGAAAGAGTGCTAAACGTGTGCACATAAAGCCAACTCCATACTTCCAAGATAAATTTTGTGAATTCATAAATCCTTAGATCAACAAGCTGTCTACTGCTCATGCTCTTGCTTCATAAGCTATGAAGCGGCTGGCCATGCTTAACAGCAATGATGGTAAGTGTGGTCCCCACTTGAGATCTTTTCTCTTCCTTATTGATAGAAGGAAGCCTCCGCTTCCAAGAAAGCCTATGCTCTGATACCAATGTAACTCGCAGCGGCGGTGCCCGGGGGACTAGGGCCTTTGACACACTTGTTGATACCATCAATGCATATTAAAACACTTAAACATGGCCACAGCCTTAACACATATCCATCATCACTTTGCGTAAAACATAAAGCTGGACAAAACATCCACAAATGTTGAAAATGGAGCTTGCACGTGTGACACCGCATAGAGGCCGGAATGGGCCGACCCCCCCCTTGGAGTATTTTATTACCCAAGGAGAATAATATCATGTACAAGCTTTGAGGGCCTTACTCTCCCCACGGGAGATGCCGGATTATCCATATACAAATGCCATAACACAGCCCAACACAAGGCAACCGAGCTGGAACATAGGCTGTAGAAATGCCGAGCCAACAACATAATCCATATACCTCCGTGTGGGTACTGATTCTTCCCCAAAAACCACGGGTATTCATGCAATAGAAAGGGTACAGCAAGTACAACTCTCCATTCAGCCGGTACAGCCGGTACAATGGCTGGTACAACCGGTACGGTGGCTGGTACAGTCGGTGCGGTGGCTGGTACAACAGGTACAGCAAGTACAAATGCTGGTACAACACATACAATGGCTAGAAATCATAATAAATGATTGAATACCCTTGCCTTCAGTATTTCTTCGCAATGGAAGCCTCCAAAACAGTCCCCAACAGCCGGTATTCTTCATGGGCAGCCTTCAAGTGAGAGAGAAAGAGAGTAGCCATCATTAGAGAAGCCTTCAACGGTGGTAGAGGCTAGTGTGCAGCAAGAGAGCCTCTATTAATGAAGAGAGAGGGCTCCAATTTATAGATTTGGGCCTCCCATGAGCTAAAATGGCAAGAGAAGGCTACAATGACAAGTGGAGAGCCACACAATAGCTGAAGTGACAAGTGTGAGGCCACTTGTCTCACTTTGATCCATTTTCTAACAAGTGTCAGGCCACTTGTCTCACTTTGGTCCACCTCCTTGCCACATGTCCCAATCTAAGAGATGGGTCCTTCCATAAACTTTATCTCTAAAAATATCCCAACTGGTAGACATTCTGTCATAGACACTTTGCCAACTCTTGGTATCTGCTCAATTCCAGATGTAATGACGCGAACAGAATTTCCATCGAAGTCGGGCCAAAAATAGTAACTCTCCTAAATTTTAGGAGTGTGGTCCTTTGTATTCTAGGATAATCCCCCATTCCCAAAGCTTGTACTTTCCAAATATTCAGACATCATGGAGTCCACCAGACCCCTTTCAGACTGGGAAATGTCCAGGCTGGTGACATCCTCCCCAGCTTCTTAAAAGTTGTCCGCAACTTTAAGCTTCAAGCCATATGTTCAAGATATAATCATGTCCCATCGATTGGGCGAGACGAGACAGTCTCAAAAATCCAATATAACTGAAGAATCCATGTCCCAAAGAAATGGGTGAGACTAAATAAGTCTCTATAATACCAATATCAAAATCATGTCCCAAAATAAATGGGCGAGACAAAAACAGTCCCATAAGTTCAGATATCATAATCATGTCCCAAGATAAATGGGCGAGACAAATCAGTCCCATAAGTCCAGATATCATAATCCATGTCCCAAGTAAATGGGCGAGACAAAACAGTCCCATAAGTCCAGATATCGTAATCCATGTCCCAAAAATGGGCGAGACAAAATAAGTCTCCTGCCAATAAGGCATCGGTCCACATGATCCTTGGCATAGATATAAGTTCCGTGCCAACCAGGCGTCATGTCTACTTTACCACTTGCACTCCGTGTTGGTACTCTGACCACACACCTTGGATGAGAGGTGGGCTCAAGTAACAAGATAAAACAATCACTCGCAGGCATAGATAACCTGGAGTTCCATAAGCATTTGTGCTACTTGAAAATATTCCGCCTGCCATCATAACACACCATGTGTGCATGGCCGGAATCCACACGGGCACCGCCCGAAAGTCCACAAATGTCTTGCCATGTCCTTGGACTCATATGCATCCACTCATATGATCCATACACATGCCCAGGTATAATACATACATGCATCCGCATGTTTCTAGGCCTGACACGCATCCGCATGTCCCTAGAATATAGGGGTTTGTGACATTCCCCCCGGCTTCTAATCAGTTGACCGCACCTGAAAAGCCTCCAGATAGGCCTCATCCACTCTGTGCTAACCACACACCTTGGAGTAGAGGTGGAGTTTATCCATAAAAGCATCATATCCATGAGATATCCAAAGATTTCTTCTCTATAAACTCGGACAGATTCGTCCATAGAAATTGCTTGTGAAGCCCAATATCTATATAAATCTCGTCCAAGAAAGAAATCTCCATAGATATATTCCATCCCAATAAAAGGAGCCATGAAAAGAATTCATCCCATTAAAGGGAGCCATAAACAATGTTTCCCTGAAACCATCTCAAGGCAAACAACACCACCTTTCTCCTTGCATAGCTATACAAGGGTTAGTGAACATCAAAAACACTTCATAGCAAAAGCACTAACTTTGCAAACTCAAAGTATACTTAGCTTTTCTTTGCCAGGTTGGTCATGAAGCCAAAAGAAATATCTCGTCACCATATCCATAAGATATCCTGAGAGTAAGCTTGATAATATAATCCACAATATCCATATGGAAAGAGTGCTAAACGTGTGCACATAAAGCCAACTCCATACTTCCAAGATAAATTTTGTGAATTCATAAATCCTTAGATCAACAAGCTGTCTACTGCTCATGCTCTTGCTTCATAAGCTATGAAGCGGCTGGCCATGCTTAACAGCAATGATGGTAAGTGTGGTCCCCACTTGAGATCTTTTCTCTTCCTTATTGATAGAAGGAAGCCTCCGCTTCCAAGAAAGCCTATGCTCTGATACCAATGTAACTCGCAGCGGCGGTGCCCGGGGGACTAGGGCCTTTGACACACTTGTTGATACCATCAATGCATATTAAAACACTTAAACATGGCCACAGCCTTAACACATATCCATCATCACTTTGCGTAAAACATAAAGCTGGACAAAACATCCACAAATGTTGAAAATGGAGCTTGCACGTGTGACACCGCATAGAGGCCGGAATGGGCCGACCCCCCCCTTGGAGTATTTTATTACCCAAGGAGAATAATATCATGTACAAGCTTTGAGGGCCTTACTCTCCCCACGGGAGATGCCGGATTATCCATATACAAATGCCATAACACAGCCCAACACAAGGCAACCGAGCTGGAACATAGGCTGTAGAAATGCCGAGCCAACAACATAATCCATATACCTCCGTGTGGGTACTGATTCTTCCCCAAAAACCACGGGTATTCATGCAATAGAAAGGGTACAGCAAGTACAACTCTCCATTCAGCCGGTACAGCCGGTACAATGGCTGGTACAACCGGTACGGTGGCTGGTACAGTCGGTGCGGTGGCTGGTACAGCAGGTACAGCAAGTACAAATGCTGGTACAACACATACAATGGCTAGAAATCATAATAAATGATTGAATACCCTTGCCTTCAGTATTTCTTCGCAATGGAAGCCTCCAAAACAGTCCCCAACAGCCGGTATTCTTCATGGGCAGCCTTCAAGTGAGAGAGAAAGAGAGTAGCCATCATTAGAGAAGCCTTCAACGGTGGTAGAGGCTAGTGTGCAGCAAGAGAGCCTCTATTAATGAAGAGAGAGGGCTCCAATTTATAGATTTGGGCCTCCCATGAGCTAAAATGGCAAGAGAAGGCTACAATGACAAGTGGAGAGCCACACAATAGCTGAAGTGACAAGTGTGAGGCCACTTGTCTCACTTTGATCCATTTTCTAACAAGTGTCAGGCCACTTGTCTCACTTTGGTCCACCTCCTTGCCACATGTCCCAATCTAAGAGATGGGTCCTTCCATAAACTTTATCTCTAAAAATATCCCAACTAGTAGACATTCTGTCATAGACACTTTGCCAACTCTTGGTATCTGCTCAATTCCAGATGTAATGACGCGAACAGAATTTCCATCGAAGTCGGGCCAAAAATAGTAACTCTCCTAAATTTTAGGAGTGTGGTCCTTTGTATTCTAGGATAATCCCCCATTCCCAAAGCTTGTACTTTCCAAATATTCAGACATCATGGAGTCCACCAGACCCCTTTCAGACTGGGAAATGTCCAGGCTGGTGACATCCTCCCCAGCTTCTTAAAAGTTGTCCGCAACTTTAAGCTTCAAGCCATATGTTCAAGATATAATCATGTCCCATCGATTGGGCGAGACGAGACAGTCTCAAAAATCCAATATAACTGAAGAATCCATGTCCCAAAGAAATGGGTGAGACTAAATAAGTCTCTATAATACCAATATCAAAATCATGTCCCAAAATAAATGGGCGAGACAAAAACAGTCCCATAAGTTCAGATATCATAATCATGTCCCAAGATAAATGGGCGAGACAAATCAGTCCCATAAGTCCAGATATCATAATCCATGTCCCAAGTAAATGGGCGAGACAAAACAGTCCCATAAGTCCAGATATCGTAATCCATGTCCCAAAAATGGGCGAGACAAAATAAGTCTCCTGCCAATAAGGCATCGGTCCACATGATCCTTGGCATAGATATAAGTTCCGTGCCAACCAGGCGTCATGTCTACTTTACCACTTGCACTCCGTGTTGGTACTCTGACCACACACCTTGGATGAGAGGTGGGCTCAAGTAACAAGATAAAACAATCACTCGCAGGCATAGATAACCTGGAGTTCCATAAGCATTTGTGCTACTTGAAAATATTCCGCCTGCCATCATAACACACCATGTGTGCATGGCCGGAATCCACACGGGCACCGCCCGAAAGTCCACAAATGTCTTGCCATGTCCTTGGACTCATATGCATCCACTCATATGATCCATACACATGCCCAGGTATAATACATACATGCATCCGCATGTTTCTAGGCCTGACACGCATCCGCATGTCCCTAGAATATAGGGGTTTGTGACATTCCCCCCGGCTTCTAATCAGTTGACCGCACCTGAAAAGCCTCCAGATAGGCCTCATCCACTCTGTGCTAACCACACACCTTGGAGTAGAGGTGGAGTTTATCCATAAAAGCATCATATCCATGAGATATCCAAAGATTTCTTCTCTATAAACTCGGACAGATTCGTCCATAGAAATTGCTTGTGAAGCCCAATATCTATATAAATCTCGTCCAAGAAAGAAATCTCCATAGATATATTCCATCCCAATAAAAGGAGCCATGAAAAGAATTCATCCCATTAAAGGGAGCCATAAACAATGTTTCCCTGAAACCATCTCAAGGCAAACAACACCACCTTTCTCCTTGCATAGCTATACAAGGGTTAGTGAACATCAAAAACACTTCATAGCAAAAGCACTAACTTTGCAAACTCAAAGTATACTTAGCTTTTCTTTGCCAGGTTGGTCATGAAGCCAAAAGAAATATCTCGTCACCATATCCATAAGATATCCTGAGAGTAAGCTTGATAATATAATCCACAATATCCATATGGAAAGAGTGCTAAACGTGTGCACATAAAGCCAACTCCATACTTCCAAGATAAATTTTGTGAATTCATAAATCCTTAGATCAACAAGCTGTCTACTGCTCATGCTCTTGCTTCATAAGCTATGAAGCGGCTGGCCATGCTTAACAGCAATGATGGTAAGTGTGGTCCCCACTTGAGATCTTTTCTCTTCCTTATTGATAGAAGGAAGCCTCCGCTTCCAAGAAAGCCTATGCTCTGATACCAATGTAACTCGCAGCGGCGGTGCCCGGGGGACTAGGGCCTTTGACACACTTGTTGATACCATCAATGCATATTAAAACACTTAAACATGGCCACAGCCTTAACACATATCCATCATCACTTTGCGTAAAACATAAAGCTGGACAAAACATCCACAAATGTTGAAAATGGAGCTTGCACGTGTGACACCGCATAGAGGCCGGAATGGGCCGACCCCCCCCTTGGAGTATTTTATTACCCAAGGAGAATAATATCATGTACAAGCTTTGAGGGCCTTACTCTCCCCACGGGAGATGCCGGATTATCCATATACAAATGCCATAACACAGCCCAACACAAGGCAACCGAGCTGGAACATAGGCTGTAGAAATGCCGAGCCAACAACATAATCCATATACCTCCGTGTGGGTACTGATTCTTCCCCAAAAACCACGGGTATTCATGCAATAGAAAGGGTACAGCAAGTACAACTCTCCATTCAGCCGGTACAGCCGGTACAATGGCTGGTACAACCGGTACGGTGGCTGGTACAGTCGGTGCGGTGGCTGGTACAGCAGGTACAGCAAGTACAAATGCTGGTACAACACATACAATGGCTAGAAATCATAATAAATGATTGAATACCCTTGCCTTCAGTATTTCTTCGCAATGGAAGCCTCCAAAACAGTCCCCAACAGCCGGTATTCTTCATGGGCAGCCTTCAAGTGAGAGAGAAAGAGAGTAGCCATCATTAGAGAAGCCTTCAACGGTGGTAGAGGCTAGTGTGCAGCAAGAGAGCCTCTATTAATGAAGAGAGAGGGCTCCAATTTATAGATTTGGGCCTCCCATGAGCTAAAATGGCAAGAGAAGGCTACAATGACAAGTGGAGAGCCACACAATAGCTGAAGTGACAAGTGTGAGGCCACTTGTCTCACTTTGATCCATTTTCTAACAAGTGTCAGGCCACTTGTCTCACTTTGGTCCACCTCCTTGCCACATGTCCCAATCTAAGAGATGGGTCCTTCCATAAACTTTATCTCTAAAAATATCCCAACTGGTAGACATTCTGTCATAGACACTTTGCCAACTCTTGGTATCTGCTCAATTCCAGATGTAATGACGCGAACAGAATTTCCATCGAAGTCGGGCCAAAAATAGTAACTCTCCTAAATTTTAGGAGTGTGGTCCTTTGTATTCTAGGATAATCCCCCATTCCCAAAGCTTGTACTTTCCAAATATTCAGACATCATGGAGTCCACCAGACCCCTTTCAGACTGGGAAATGTCCAGGCTGGTGACATCCTCCCCAGCTTCTTAAAAGTTGTCCGCAACTTTAAGCTTCAAGCCATATGTTCAAGATATAATCATGTCCCATCGATTGGGCGAGACGAGACAGTCTCAAAAATCCAATATAACTGAAGAATCCATGTCCCAAAGAAATGGGTGAGACTAAATAAGTCTCTATAATACCAATATCAAAATCATGTCCCAAAATAAATGGGCGAGACAAAAACAGTCCCATAAGTTCAGATATCATAATCATGTCCCAAGATAAATGGGCGAGACAAATCAGTCCCATAAGTCCAGATATCATAATCCATGTCCCAAGTAAATGGGCGAGACAAAACAGTCCCATAAGTCCAGATATCGTAATCCATGTCCCAAAAATGGGCGAGACAAAATAAGTCTCCTGCCAATAAGGCATCGGTCCACATGATCCTTGGCATAGATATAAGTTCCGTGCCAACCAGGCGTCATGTCTACTTTACCACTTGCACTCCGTGTTGGTACTCTGACCACACACCTTGGATGAGAGGTGGGCTCAAGTAACAAGATAAAACAATCACTCGCAGGCATAGATAACCTGGAGTTCCATAAGCATTTGTGCTACTTGAAAATATTCCGCCTGCCATCATAACACACCATGTGTGCATGGCCGGAATCCACACGGGCACCGCCCGAAAGTCCACAAATGTCTTGCCATGTCCTTGGACTCATATGCATCCACTCATATGATCCATACACATGCCCAGGTATAATACATACATGCATCCGCATGTTTCTAGGCCTGACACGCATCCGCATGTCCCTAGAATATAGGGGTTTGTGACATTCCCCCCGGCTTCTAATCAGTTGACCGCACCTGAAAAGCCTCCAGATAGGCCTCATCCACTCTGTGCTAACCACACACCTTGGAGTAGAGGTGGAGTTTATCCATAAAAGCATCATATCCATGAGATATCCAAAGATTTCTTCTCTATAAACTCGGACAGATTCGTCCATAGAAATTGCTTGTGAAGCCCAATATCTATATAAATCTCGTCCAAGAAAGAAATCTCCATAGATATATTCCATCCCAATAAAAGGAGCCATGAAAAGAATTCATCCCATTAAAGGGAGCCATAAACAATGTTTCCCTGAAACCATCTCAAGGCAAACAACACCACCTTTCTCCTTGCATAGCTATACAAGGGTTAGTGAACATCAAAAACACTTCATAGCAAAAGCACTAACTTTGCAAACTCAAAGTATACTTAGCTTTTCTTTGCCAGGTTGGTCATGAAGCCAAAAGAAATATCTCGTCACCATATCCATAAGATATCCTGAGAGTAAGCTTGATAATATAATCCACAATATCCATATGGAAAGAGTGCTAAACGTGTGCACATAAAGCCAACTCCATACTTCCAAGATAAATTTTGTGAATTCATAAATCCTTAGATCAACAAGCTGTCTACTGCTCATGCTCTTGCTTCATAAGCTATGAAGCGGCTGGCCATGCTTAACAGCAATGATGGTAAGTGTGGTCCCCACTTGAGATCTTTTCTCTTCCTTATTGATAGAAGGAAGCCTCCGCTTCCAAGAAAGCCTATGCTCTGATACCAATGTAACTCGCAGCGGCGGTGCCCGGGGGACTAGGGCCTTTGACACACTTGTTGATACCATCAATGCATATTAAAACACTTAAACATGGCCACAGCCTTAACACATATCCATCATCACTTTGCGTAAAACATAAAGCTGGACAAAACATCCACAAATGTTGAAAATGGAGCTTGCACGTGTGACACCGCATAGAGGCCGGAATGGGCCGACCCCCCCCTTGGAGTATTTTATTACCCAAGGAGAATAATATCATGTACAAGCTTTGAGGGCCTTACTCTCCCCACGGGAGATGCCGGATTATCCATATACAAATGCCATAACACAGCCCAACACAAGGCAACCGAGCTGGAACATAGGCTGTAGAAATGCCGAGCCAACAACATAATCCATATACCTCCGTGTGGGTACTGATTCTTCCCCAAAAACCACGGGTATTCATGCAATAGAAAGGGTACAGCAAGTACAACTCTCCATTCAGCCGGTACAGCCGGTACAATGGCTGGTACAACCGGTACGGTGGCTGGTACAGTCGGTGCGGTGGCTGGTACAGCAGGTACAGCAAGTACAAATGCTGGTACAACACATACAATGGCTAGAAATCATAATAAATGATTGAATACCCTTGCCTTCAGTATTTCTTCGCAATGGAAGCCTCCAAAACAGTCCCCAACAGCCGGTATTCTTCATGGGCAGCCTTCAAGTGAGAGAGAAAGAGAGTAGCCATCATTAGAGAAGCCTTCAACGGTGGTAGAGGCTAGTGTGCAGCAAGAGAGCCTCTATTAATGAAGAGAGAGGGCTCCAATTTATAGATTTGGGCCTCCCATGAGCTAAAATGGCAAGAGAAGGCTACAATGACAAGTGGAGAGCCACACAATAGCTGAAGTGACAAGTGTGAGGCCACTTGTCTCACTTTGATCCATTTTCTAACAAGTGTCAGGCCACTTGTCTCACTTTGGTCCACCTCCTTGCCACATGTCCCAATCTAAGAGATGGGTCCTTCCATAAACTTTATCTCTAAAAATATCCCAACTGGTAGACATTCTGTCATAGACACTTTGCCAACTCTTGGTATCTGCTCAATTCCAGATGTAATGACGCGAACAGAATTTCCATCGAAGTCGGGCCAAAAATAGTAACTCTCCTAAATTTTAGGAGTGTGGTCCTTTGTATTCTAGGATAATCCCCCATTCCCAAAGCTTGTACTTTCCAAATATTCAGACATCATGGAGTCCACCAGACCCCTTTCAGACTGGGAAATGTCCAGGCTGGTGACATCCTCCCCAGCTTCTTAAAAGTTGTCCGCAACTTTAAGCTTCAAGCCATATGTTCAAGATATAATCATGTCCCATCGATTGGGCGAGACGAGACAGTCTCAAAAATCCAATATAACTGAAGAATCCATGTCCCAAAGAAATGGGTGAGACTAAATAAGTCTCTATAATACCAATATCAAAATCATGTCCCAAAATAAATGGGCGAGACAAAAACAGTCCCATAAGTTCAGATATCATAATCATGTCCCAAGATAAATGGGCGAGACAAATCAGTCCCATAAGTCCAGATATCATAATCCATGTCCCAAGTAAATGGGCGAGACAAAACAGTCCCATAAGTCCAGATATCGTAATCCATGTCCCAAAAATGGGCGAGACAAAATAAGTCTCCTGCCAATAAGGCATCGGTCCACATGATCCTTGGCATAGATATAAGTTCCGTGCCAACCAGGCGTCATGTCTACTTTACCACTTGCACTCCGTGTTGGTACTCTGACCACACACCTTGGATGAGAGGTGGGCTCAAGTAACAAGATAAAACAATCACTCGCAGGCATAGATAACCTGGAGTTCCATAAGCATTTGTGCTACTTGAAAATATTCCGCCTGCCATCATAACACACCATGTGTGCATGGCCGGAATCCACACGGGCACCGCCCGAAAGTCCACAAATGTCTTGCCATGTCCTTGGACTCATATGCATCCACTCATATGATCCATACACATGCCCAGGTATAATACATACATGCATCCGCATGTTTCTAGGCCTGACACGCATCCGCATGTCCCTAGAATATAGGGGTTTGTGACATTCCCCCCGGCTTCTAATCAGTTGACCGCACCTGAAAAGCCTCCAGATAGGCCTCATCCACTCTGTGCTAACCACACACCTTGGAGTAGAGGTGGAGTTTATCCATAAAAGCATCATATCCATGAGATATCCAAAGATTTCTTCTCTATAAACTCGGACAGATTCGTCCATAGAAATTGCTTGTGAAGCCCAATATCTATATAAATCTCGTCCAAGAAAGAAATCTCCATAGATATATTCCATCCCAATAAAAGGAGCCATGAAAAGAATTCATCCCATTAAAGGGAGCCATAAACAATGTTTCCCTGAAACCATCTCAAGGCAAACAACACCACCTTTCTCCTTGCATAGCTATACAAGGGTTAGTGAACATCAAAAACACTTCATAGCAAAAGCACTAACTTTGCAAACTCAAAGTATACTTAGCTTTTCTTTGCCAGGTTGGTCATGAAGCCAAAAGAAATATCTCGTCACCATATCCATAAGATATCCTGAGAGTAAGCTTGATAATATAATCCACAATATCCATATGGAAAGAGTGCTAAACGTGTGCACATAAAGCCAACTCCATACTTCCAAGATAAATTTTGTGAATTCATAAATCCTTAGATCAACAAGCTGTCTACTGCTCATGCTCTTGCTTCATAAGCTATGAAGCGGCTGGCCATGCTTAACAGCAATGATGGTAAGTGTGGTCCCCACTTGAGATCTTTTCTCTTCCTTATTGATAGAAGGAAGCCTCCGCTTCCAAGAAAGCCTATGCTCTGATACCAATGTAACTCGCAGCGGCGGTGCCCGGGGGACTAGGGCCTTTGACACACTTGTTGATACCATCAATGCATATTAAAACACTTAAACATGGCCACAGCCTTAACACATATCCATCATCACTTTGCGTAAAACATAAAGCTGGACAAAACATCCACAAATGTTGAAAATGGAGCTTGCACGTGTGACACCGCATAGAGGCCGGAATGGGCCGACCCCCCCCTTGGAGTATTTTATTACCCAAGGAGAATAATATCATGTACAAGCTTTGAGGGCCTTACTCTCCCCACGGGAGATGCCGGATTATCCATATACAAATGCCATAACACAGCCCAACACAAGGCAACCGAGCTGGAACATAGGCTGTAGAAATGCCGAGCCAACAACATAATCCATATACCTCCGTGTGGGTACTGATTCTTCCCCAAAAACCACGGGTATTCATGCAATAGAAAGGGTACAGCAAGTACAACTCTCCATTCAGCCGGTACAGCCGGTACAATGGCTGGTACAACCGGTACGGTGGCTGGTACAGTCGGTGCGGTGGCTGGTACAGCAGGTACAGCAAGTACAAATGCTGGTACAACACATACAATGGCTAGAAATCATAATAAATGATTGAATACCCTTGCCTTCAGTATTTCTTCGCAATGGAAGCCTCCAAAACAGTCCCCAACAGCCGGTATTCTTCATGGGCAGCCTTCAAGTGAGAGAGAAAGAGAGTAGCCATCATTAGAGAAGCCTTCAACGGTGGTAGAGGCTAGTGTGCAGCAAGAGAGCCTCTATTAATGAAGAGAGAGGGCTCCAATTTATAGATTTGGGCCTCCCATGAGCTAAAATGGCAAGAGAAGGCTACAATGACAAGTGGAGAGCCACACAATAGCTGAAGTGACAAGTGTGAGGCCACTTGTCTCACTTTGATCCATTTTCTAACAAGTGTCAGGCCACTTGTCTCACTTTGGTCCACCTCCTTGCCACATGTCCCAATCTAAGAGATGGGTCCTTCCATAAACTTTATCTCTAAAAATATCCCAACTGGTAGACATTCTGTCATAGACACTTTGCCAACTCTTGGTATCTGCTCAATTCCAGATGTAATGACGCGAACAGAATTTCCATCGAAGTCGGGCCAAAAATAGTAACTCTCCTAAATTTTAGGAGTGTGGTCCTTTGTATTCTAGGATAATCCCCCATTCCCAAAGCTTGTACTTTCCAAATATTCAGACATCATGGAGTCCACCAGACCCCTTTCAGACTGGGAAATGTCCAGGCTGGTGACAGTCAGAATCAGGACAGCCATCTAGTAAAGAGAAGGATGATGCACAGAAACCTAAAAAGAAGGGTAAGTGCCATTACTGCAAGAAAACAGGTCACTATATTCATGAATGTCCTAAGAGGATAGCCAAGGAAAAGAAGAAAGAGTCTGGTAATTCAGTTGAAGACTCTTCAGATGTGGATAACAAGAAAGATGATGCCACAGTCAATCTTGTGGAAGAGGATTGGTGCTTCTTTACTTGCAGCTATGATCCCTTAAATGAGGTTCATTCACTCAGTGTGAGTGAAAGTGGTGATGTATGGTTCTTTGACAGTGGTGCCTCAAGGCACATCACGTCCAGAAAGGATTTGTTTGGCAAGATGGTACCTTCTTCATGTGGCAGAAAGGTTACGTGTGCAAATAATGCTTCTTATCCAGTTCAGGGCACAGGGGATGTTATGCTTACAGCCATTAATGGCTCAGAATTTCTCCTTCAGGATGTATTGTATGTACCTGGGATAAAGAAGAATCTTCTCTCAGTGTCTTCTTTTGCAAAGAGAGGGCTGGTTGTTTCCTTTGAGGATACTAAATGTATGGTCCGTGACAGGGAAAGTGACTTTGCTTTGGTTGCTACAGGGACCTTATGTCGCGGTTTGTACCGTCTTGATCCTTATGAGAGGCACAGTGCATGTGTTGTTTCTACCTTTACATCTGCTATGCAGGATGCAGAGTTGTGGCATGCCAGGTTTGGGCATGTAAATTATGGCAGTCTCATGGCACTTCAGAAGCTGAAAATGGTAGATGCCCTACCTAATTTAGAGACTCCTCCCAGACATGTGTGTGAGGGATGTATTTTGGGAAAGATGCATCGTCAGGCTTTCAAAAAGGATAGAGTTGTTAGAGCTGTCCGCAAATTGCAGCTCATTCACAGTGATGTATGTGGTCCAATGAGGACACAATCCTTGGGAGGTCATTGGTATTTTGTTACTTTTATTGATGACTTTTCCAGATATGCTTGGGTGTATGCTTTGAAGAACAAATCTGATGTCTTTATGCATTTCCGACATTATGTCAACATGGTTGAAAATGCAACAGGACAAAAAGTGCAGACTCTCAGAATTGACAGAGGGGGGGAATACTTATCTAAAGTATTTGATGCTTTTTGTTTAGAGAAGGGCATAGTACACCAGTGTACTACACCATATACACCTCAGCAGAATGGTGTGGCCGAACGAAAGAATAGGTCACTCATGGAGATGGCCAGGTGTATGCTGAAAGCAAAGGGATTGCCACATAAGTTTTGGGTGGAAGCTCTTATGTGTGCCACTCATGTGTTGAACAGGTGCCCTACAAAGGCA
The DNA here is from genome assembly GCF_041138505.1 of Cibotium barometz. NCBI lineage: Eukaryota > Viridiplantae > Streptophyta > Polypodiopsida > Cyatheales > Cibotiaceae > Cibotium > Cibotium barometz. Next base: position 6,751,533 of record NC_141061.1, read on the forward strand.
CTCAGATCTGTTACACCCTATGAAGCTTGGTTTGATCGGAAACCTAGTGTTGATTATTTTCATGTGTTTGGTTGCTTGGCTTATGCACATGTACCACAGGAGCTTCGTGGGAAGCTTGATGATAAAGCCATAAAGTGCATATTTGTTGGCTACAGCAGTCAAAGTAAAGGGTACCGTCTCTATAATCCTGTCACACGCAGGATTTTTGTGAGCAGAGATGTTGTTTTTGCAGAGAATTCAGCACAACCCATTGCTGAATTTAAATTTCAGCAACCTCAGGAGTCTTTTGATGTATTTGAAGGGTTGATACCCATTGGCATAGGAACCACAGCTGATATACCGGCTGAATTTCAGAATTTGCAGCCACCACCTCGTGTGTTTGATGCTTTAAATCAGCCCCAGGCTGAGCCTAACATACAGCAAGCAGAAGAGGATATTGTTGTACAAGAGAGGACAGCTTTGCAAGAAGCTAGAACCATTCCTCGTTGGGCTATACAGACTCTTCAAGAGAGTAAACTTGCTGCTCCATTACCAGGTAGGACACGTAGGAGTACACGTGAGGCTGAAAGCTCTCATTTTTCAGAGTCAGCTTGGGTGAGTTCTATTATGGATGAAGAGGAACCTGAGAGTTTTGAAGATGCAAGTGAAAATCAGCATTGGATGCAGGCCATGCAAGCTGAATTGGATTCTATTGTTAAGAATCATACATGGGATTTGGTGGATTTGCCTCCTGGCAAGAAGGCAATTGGTACAAAGTGGGTTTATAAGGTTAAACGCAAACCAGATGGTACCATTGACAGGTACAAAGCAAGGCTGGTTGCTAAGGGCTATGCTCAGAAAAAGGGCATAGATTATGAAGAAACTTTTGCCCCCACTTCTCGGATGACCACCATCCGTGTTGTTCTTGCTATGGTTGCACATTATGGCTGGTTTGTACATCAGTTGGATATAAAAACAGCCTTTTTGAATGGTGATCTTGAGGAAGAGGTTTATGTGATACAACCTCTTGGTTTTGCTATGTCTGGTCAAGAGCACAAGGTGTGCAAGTTGAGGAAAGCTTTGTATGGCTTAAAACAAGCACCGCGTGCCTGGTATGCAAAGATTGATGCATTTTTGACTAGCCAAGGGTTCACCAACAGTCCAACTGAAAGCACCCTCTACATCAAGAAAGATGGGGGGGATATTTTGATAATCATTCTTTATGTAGATGATATGTTGCTCACAGGTACTGATGCGGATAAAATTTCAGATTTTAAGTCCGAACTCAAATCTGCTTTTGAGATGTCAGATATGGGTATGTTGCACTATTACTTGGGCATACAGTTCATACAAAGTGAGAAGGGTATCTTTATGTTACAGTCGAAGTATGTACAGAGACTGTTGGAAAGATTCAAATTTCAAGATTGTAAGCCTATTTCCACTCCTATGGAACCAGGGCTGAAACTTACAGTACATGATGGCAGTGAATCTTTTGATGCTATTCTCTATTGTCAGGCTGTTGGGTGCCTGATTTACTTGTGCAACACAAGACCGGATATTCAGTATGCAGTATCCCAGGTGAGCAGATATATGCACAGCCCACGGATGCTTCATTGGCAAGCTGTAAAGCGTGTGTTTCGTTACTTGCAAGGCACCAAGTCTTATGGCTTGATGTTTCCCAGGGGGGGTGACTTGCATTTACATGCATACAGTGATTCAGATTGGGCTGGTGACTTCGACACAAGGCAGTCTACCAGTGGTAATTGTTTCTTTTTGGGACACTCATGCATTTCATGGTTGAGCAAGAAACAATCTACAGTAGCTACCTCGTCTTGTGAGGCTGAGTACAGGGCAGCTTTCACAACGACAGTGGAATGTGTTTGGCTACGCAGACTCTTGGCAGATCTTCATCCTTTATTGGAGGAGCCTACTCCGATTCTCACTGACAGTCAGAGTGCTATTGCAGTAGCACGGAATCCTGTGTTTCATGCACGAACGAAACACATAGAGATACATTATCATTATGTCAGAGAAAGACTTCATGCAGGGGAGATCAGCATGATCTATTGTCCAACACATGACAATGTCGCAGATATTTTCACCAAAGCTTTACCTCGAGAAAAGTTTGAAGCTTTCCGCAAAGCTTTAGGCTTACTTCCTTTTGGTGGTATTAGGACCGGCCGGGCACTTTTTACTCACTTTAAGTGAGGTTTTTTCCCCGCGCCCAATAAGGCGCCCAACTTACCGTTATGTGAAACGGGCACCAGTTAGGGCTATTATATGCCCTAAGTTTTGTAACAAACTTATCTTCATTATTTTGAGCTCCATCGTTTTGCTCCTTGCCTCCACACGTTTTGTTCTGTTTCTTCGTGTGCTCCACACCGTCTCTCACACTCACAAGGGCAGAGCACCCATACATACATCGAAGAAATCAGAAACAATAATCATTGTCATCCTCATCGAGGGTGACATGGGCAGTAAGTGCATGAATGTTGTCAATCGCGGGAATCTCGTCTGGTGGATCAGCAACCGCGCAACAAGATTAGCATGGTGTTGTTCTTGTTCTTTCTCCTCCTCCTTGAGGCAATTGGCTTCAATATGACTTTTCCGCTTACAGTATCTCCATATGATGTTCTTGTTGGCTTTCCGTCTGCTGGCACATATAAGCGCCTCTTCAGTGCTGGAGGTCAAGGATGTAGAAGTGGTTTCCTTGTTCCGGCGGTCTTTCTCAATGAGAAGAGCAACCAAGTCATCATATGTAGTAGCGGCCAGGCGTAATACTTCAATGGTCTGCTCAAAGCGAGAAATGCCTTGCATGCTTTTGGTTAGTACTGCCATCTTGTCCTCATCATCTGGTGAACACTTCAAACTTGATAATTGTTGCACAAGAGAATTAAATTTGGAGAGATGATCACTTAACTCTTCATCTTCTTGCATTTTCAGCTCATAAAACTTCAATTTCAGAAAAACTTTGGAATTAGTGACCTTGTTACCAAAGATGCTCTCCAATCGATGCCAGATCTCCTTAGCCGTGGATGTAAAGTCGACGTGATGAATGAGAGAGTTCGCCAAGCAGAGACCAATGGCTTTTGCATTTTGCTGCTTCCAAATTTTTCTTTGTGGCTGATCAAGTGCATCAATTGTGTCGTTCTCAACAACATCCCAAACTCCTTCACACATAAGTAGCAGTTGCATCTTGGTTTGCCATGTGGGAAAGCCTTCCCCCTGGAACTTATCCATGACCAATGTACTAGAAGATAGGGAAGTCATGACTCAAATCTGAACTGAAAACTTACTGTTTATACAATGGAATTCAGCTCAAAAGACTTGATGGTGCAGCAGATGGGTAGGAAGCTTTTAGCTTCATGTGAAAGCACCCCTATCTGTGGTGAAGTGTGAAGCCAAGAAATAAGAATTGTGATGAAACTTATCCCAAACAAATGGCTGAAATTCCCGGGCCGTATGGATGACGAAGCTCTTCTGTTGGATGACTGCAATACGATGCTTATGGCCACTGCTAGTAATCTGCTGATGCGAGGAGCTTGATGCTGCTGAGCTTAGGTGAAACTGATAGCGATGATGCTCATGTACTTAACATACGGGCTCCGTGACTGTAGTGATGGGAGCAGCTCTTATCTCCAATGCAGCAGCTCTGCAGGTTACAGTTAGCTTGGAGATGGGCAAGCACCTCAGAAGCTAGCTATTCGCACAGCATGAAGACAAATGAGATCACGGAGATGAGGGCGAGATAGTGGTTGTGGACAGTGGGCAGCTTGTGGGAGAGGTAGGCGATGAGTGAGATCGATCGCAAGAAGAGAACCTCATGGGAGTGGGCAACCAAAGGAGGAAGACCAACTTCCATTTGTGGGTCGGCCTTCACCCCCGAGGGTTGCCCATGGCTCTGATACCACATGAAGGAATAAGAGAGCAAGCTAACTCTAGGTGCAAAAAGGAAAGATGGCAATCATAATGAAATGGAAAATGAAAGGAAATGAAAGTGTCACGTGCACACCATTCAGGTGTACAGTGACATGGCATCATTTTAGCATCATTAGCATCATCAGGAGTTATCAGGTATTTTACAGGCATTTATGCAATTTTACAGGCATTTTACAGGCATTTATGGGGCAGCCAACCAGCAGTCTTGGACATTTCATCTGGCCGACAGCAGTTATGCTGGCCGACCCCCAGCAGCAGTCCTACATATATATACAGGCGCCTCTCCATTCAGCAATTCAGTCCATCATTCAGCATTCAGCCAAGTGTTCCTTCAGCGTTTCTACTCCAGGAGGGCTGAGAACAGCAGCGCATCATCATCAGCATTCAGTACTTCATCTTCAGCAAACGCATCAGCATTCAGTTCAGTTCAGCCCATCAGATCTGCAAACGCATGGAGCATCCACCTTCCCGTGTTGGAGAGCATCTGCGTTTCATCATCAGGTCAGCATAGCATCTGTTCCAAAGCATCCCTTCAACGTTTCCTTCCCAAGAGACAAGGGAAAGATAGTGGACAGCATAGATCCATTTGGATCTCATTGTAACCGCATTCATTATCTAATATAGCTGCATTGCATTGACACATATTTGTCTCTCTTAAACACCATTAAGTGCAGTTTAGTTAGACTAAGGTTGTGATTACTACGGTCGAAGACCTCTACATGTCACAGAAAACAATGAACAAGTACTTAAATGTAGACCAAGATAGCTTGACTTGATTGATATGACACACAAGAAAGTACATCACTCTTATAGAGTGAACACACACACTCAAGTACCATATGCTTATGGGATAACTCCCAAAGTGACACGTGGCACTCTCTCACACAAAGACTCAAAAATACACTCTTTGACTATGATTTCCTCAACAGGGTGCATGGTGGCTATACCACACTAGGAGCCTTCCCAAGCACAAAGATGGGTGTTTCCCTATAAAAAGACCCTCCTAGTCCCTCATTTTCCCACGCCCCCTTCATGAAGTGTCGATGCTTGTATTTTGTACATCAAGGCCTTACAGCAATACCTTGTAACTGAAACCGATCCCGTTAAGTGGGAAAGACTCCGTTGGACATCCACACACTTAATAGCACAACTTTAAAACCACAAATTTGAAATGGACAACTTAATACAACTTGAAATTGAAATGAAATGAAATGGAAAGATGGACACCAGCACTGGGGCCGGAACGGGCCGACCCCCCCTCAATATATGTTATATTTATTGGGAGTATTTAATGAATACAATGCTCCATGGGTTCCAAGAACCAGATGATGTCCATGTACATATGAAAACAGTACCAAACAAATAGGCTCGAAGTCGAATTTCGATGTAGAAGCTCAAAGCAGAACGACCACTAGTGTGGTTCAATCGCTACGGTCCTGTGCTTTCACTGGACTCCGCGGAGAGCGCCTCACTGGTGTTCCGAGACCACGCACAAACAGGCGCTCTCGTACTAACGCCTGGCTCTCCCGATCTCAGCACCTTTGGACCGAGGTTCGCCAATATAGCTTGGACAACCCGGCACCGAACGGGTGTTGGCCGAGCGGGATGAATCTTTTATCAGATTTAAACATAAGATACTTTACTCAAATCTGAAAATCACTTACTTGTAGATGGTTGATAGAAAACCAATACTTGTGGTATGCTGAAGCCACCCTTGTTGAAGAAACAATTGCCTCGTGGTGAACTTAGTGCTGCCACCAAGATAAGTACACCCGCAAAAAGCACAGCCGCCTGCTGTGAGAGTAGGAGTGCCCACTTGCAAGGGAGGAGCGGCCTGGCTGCAACGTGGAGAGAATGAGCAGTTTGCTGGAGTTAGAGCACACAGCCTCCTGCCTTATTGGAGATGGCGTGCACAGTCGCCTTGTAGAAATTCATGCGCAGCCAGCAGTTTGCATACACAGTAGAAAAGCATGAATAGTAGCCTGTCGCTTGCAAGGGAGCATGGGGAGGTGCAGCCGGTAGAGGACGGGCAGCCTGCTGGATGTGTACTTCAGTTACGCTGTGCAGCCCACCTGTAGGAGAGGAAGTGATGCAGGCGCCTGCTGTAGCCAGGGCAACCTGCTGGAAAACAGGCGCAGCCCACCTGCAGCAAAATCAGCAGCCTGTAGAGAGGTAGGCGCAGCCAGCAGAGCAGAGGGTACTGCAGTCGTTGTGCAGGGAAGGCAGCCAGCCGCTTGGGAAAAGCAAGCGAAGAGAAGATGGTCGCCGGTTTCTCAACGCAAGAAGGTGGAAGCGATGGGTGATGAACAACGCAAGAAGCGATTCATGTTGACGCTTGAAGAGAGAGCCTTTTTCTTTAATAAAATAAGAGTGAAGTTAACTTTGTGATACCCACGTTTGCATGTGGGTAGGGAGTTTGGGTAGGTGCCCATGCCCACCCCCACACTCACTTAAAGTGGGGCTCCCCACCTTGGCCCCTAAGTGGGTGCCCAAAGGGGGTGCCCACTTTTAAATAAATGTGAACACCTAACCTTATAAAATAAGAGGTTAGAGATAAAATAATAAAAACAACATGTGCAACATACTTACCACCTGTTCACATGCACCAAAACTCGTCAGAATACAGAGCAGACTTCACGACTCACTGGCAGGCGTCCCCGCTCAGTAAGTAACACGTCAAGCAGGCAAACACACAAATACATGTCATGCGAAAACAGTTTCAAACATGCAAATCATGTGTGCATGTGCAAATAGTAACATGGACATATCTCCCGTTCATGGAACAAGTACAAAATATCTGTCGGCACAAAACTGGCACGACATAAAAACATAAAAACCTGGTCTTCCTATGGAGTGACAGTCCCATAGGTAAGACACAGTTCCAGGCACGAGTCTCCCTATGGTGTGACAGTCCCATAGGCAAAACACGGCACGAATACTGGCTCTTCCATGGCGTGATAATCCCATGGGTCGGACACAGTCAAGGTCATACACGGGTGGCACTGGTCTGGCTCCCGTCCATACGACACCATCCTGCTAACACACGGGTGGCACCAGTCTGGCTCCCGTCCATGTCAGCAAAATACTGGCCTCTTCACATGAGACACCGGCCTGGCCTCAAGTGAACGAGACGCAAAAACTGGAGATGGACCAAATGGTCGGCCAATTGGTGACAGTAACCCTTACACCCTAGTGTACCCCCTCTAGATGTCATACTAGCCATTTATACCCTATGGAAGCTTGTCTTGGACACAAGTTGAAGTAGGCAATTGTTTCTCTTGGAATAGGGGAGTCTTCCACACACCTTGCAGAGCATCTACATCAAGCCAAAGCTAGATTATAAGTAAGTGATCCAACTAGCCTCTCAAATATTTGAATTCCTACCAAGTACATGTTCTTTTGATGCTTTAAATCTTGTTATTTGAATAAATTGTTTTATTGCTCTATGTCAATTTTACAAAGAATAGAAATAGTGGATAATTTAATTAAATACTCCCCTTCCCATCCTAGAATGCAATTATTGGAGAAATAGCCTCTAGAATAAGGTACAATCAACTCTTGACTTAGGAGAATGAAAGAATTATTAAATCTAAGGTCTTAATACCCTCTGTAATCAAATTACAATGAGCCTTAGAATAAGGCCTAAATCCCTTGAAATCATGCCTTTCATTAATTATGGTTGGACATAGCAAAAACTTAGGTAGATGTTGTAATGAACACACATGCATCAAAGCTCTTGAATTTAAATCTTAAATACATGGACTATCATAGAGTCTTTAATTTAATTTAGAAGTGAACCTTAGAGTAGATGCCTTGGTGGTGTAATTTCTAACTCTCTTTTGCCACATTAAACCCTAAGAATATATAGTTCATTTGAGTTCTAAGACTATGGTCTAAACCCTAAGACAGTGACATATGGTTAAGTAAAGAGAGGACCAATTATATACATGTGCAAGGGTGCAACTTTTAGAATTAGGCCTAAAAATTGACTATGACCCTTAAAGAGTAAGCGCTAAATTAGCGCTAGAATATGGATTATTTTAGAAAATCCTAGCCACTCTATGAATCTTATCCCAATAAGGTTAGGATCAACTTAACTGATATAGGTAATCTTCAAACTTATGGGGAATTAGTCATTAGACCTAATCCCTTAGAACTAGTATGGATTAGTCCTAGATTAAAGTATAATTAAAGTTGCACATGGAATATGAATTATCCTTCTTTTGATCTTAGAAAAAATGGGTATATTCCATAACTATGGACCTTTCTATGAACATAGTAATAGAAATTCTAGAAATAGAATTTGACTAGTTCTTAGAGAGAGAGAGAACAACCTTATGATTAGAACTAGACCTCAAATTGAGTAAATTTAGACCTTGAATTAGAGAACTTATCCAATACATTAATTTTCCAAGGTTTTGAACCTTACGTAAATTATCCTAAGACCAAAAATTAACTAGTCCACTAGTTAAAAGGTTACTAGTCTAGTTGTAAATTCTTCTAGATTCAAACTCAAGAGTACGATACTCCATAAGGAATAGATCTATCTTAAGAGTACTATTAGGACACATTAATAACCATATAGAGGCCTTAGAAATTGACTACGGCTAAGATAGATATAAGAGTCATTCAATCATCAAATCGGGACTAAGAATCGATTGAAGGACTTGGACAATGAACAAGCAAGACAAGTAAGCTTATGGACCCGCTGGACTTACGGAACGAGACTCGCATTCGGAGTGTCGACTTGAGGACTAAGAAAGTCTCACTCGCACTTGTAGTGGTTTACTCTGCATTGGACAGCATATGTGATACATGATGGTTGTCCATGTTTTTGCTTGAATACTATATTCACTGGAGTTTGTGAAGTTTGTGACGATACCTCACAGATCATTATTGTACCGGACGGATCTTGCCCTAGTGGGGGATCACATTGCGAAGACGGTCGACCGAGACCTTAAACCATCTTGACGAATGTGGATATGCTCTAGATGCAATTCGTGTGATGGACAAGAGGCGGCTCCGATTATACTGGGCCACAGTTGCTATGAGAACCAATCCGAGTGGTGGTTGTTGTAAGAACCCTAGTTGCTATGAGAACCAATCCGAGTGGTGGTGGTGGTTGTAAGAACCCTAGTGCATTGGTTGGTCCGAGTGTTCGTGCCTCGGAAGTGATATGGCTGTCGGAAGTAGCTCCGTATGGCTATTCACGACGTCTGTACTAGGTGTGAGACATATGGACTCCTCGCCGGGCGGCTTAGTGATCTTGGAGTGTTCAAGCTCAACAGTGCATATCTTTCCAATCTAAGGATCCTAGTTGTAGACACTGAGATTTTATGAACATTGATGATATACTATATTCAAAACTTTTAAATTAACGACTGCTTTCCGCGGTGTGTATACTCTGTTTTCTTGGTTGTCATTAACATGTACGCGATCGAAAAAGAATATCAATTACGGGTGCGTGAGTTCACACCAACCCCACAGGTCTAATGAACGGGAGAGCGGCTAGACCCATGGTGTGGTCAAGGCTAGGCTGTACCCTTGGAGCTGGTCTAAGTTGAAAAAGGATTAAACCATTGGAAAGCAGGAGGCAGGGTGGACCCGAGTTGCAAGTGCTTTCCAAAAAGAAGAAAAAATCAAGACCAAAATCATTGTGAATCTATACAACTTGGGAAAAATAAACGAGATCGTTTATTAGAACCAATGTTACCCAGGAACAATTGCCTGCTCCATAATCGAGGAATAGGACATCACCAAAGGTTTTCTGAGCCACCTATATGCCTCCTATTTGTGAGAATTATGGAGAGACGACCCTTGGAGGAGTCGAGTACATTTCTCAATGTTAAGCTTACGCCAACAGTTACGAGATAAAACTACTGGAGTAGCCAAACATTGAGATAGTGTTGTATCGAGGTCCCGAGTGAGATTGCTCTGTTGGAAATTATCTACTTGGCCGTTGCATGTTAGATTAGGAATAGTCCGATCCATTTTAATGGCTTATATTTAGTTTCACTTGCCTCTTGTTCCTGATCCTCGGAAGATTTAGATAGTTTCATGTCTGCAACATTAGCATATTTGTGGCGTACTAAGGTGGACAAAAAAACCATCAAGCTACTCAAAAATCTTTTGGTATGTACTCCAAGAATGCATGGTGGCCACAATATACTGAATTTACACTTTCATGTTATTGCCAAGAAAGCTTATCTTCTTTTGAGTTTCTTGGTGCAAAAACAACCGTGGACTTTAATGTCATCAAGTCTTGTTGCAGCAATGAAAACTCCAACCTTTGGGCATCGGATGATTACTCATGCTGAGGTTATATTTGGCTCCTCAGAGGGGGGCGTTCTTGGATGCTCGTTTTCCACGAAATTGATTCAAGACTAGCAAACTTTGATGGCTCAAATGAAATGCTCTAGTAGCCCACCCTGATCAAGGCAACTCCCTTCGCAACGACGGCATTCATTGGGGTTGTGCATTTCAACAGCCTCTTGCTCTTTTACAACCGAGAGAGATTTCCTCTCTACAAAAGCAGTCAAGTATGTTGAGGTTGTGGTGAATGATAGGGACTATGTACTTTCTTTTCCAGAAGCTATGACACTTTACAATCTAGGTCTACATCACAAACCGATATGGCGTACCATAGCTTCTCTACTGCATGATTTTCAACCTGTACCTCCTCTAGACTTGAAAGATTGGATGTTGGTGGGTCAAAATGCACGCTCCCATGCGGTGCCCTTTCACAATTTGACTACGGCCAGTGCATACAAATTGCTTCTTCCTCCACCTTGGATACAGGCTCGTGGAAATTCATTATGGCACATTAACAAGCCTTCTGGCTGGTGGAGGGGTGTCTCGAAAATCTCGAAGAGTAAATTACCCCTCAAACAAAAAGTCTTCTTCTAGAGATGCCTCATTGGTGCTTTACCAATTGGCAATTTTCTGGCCGAAAGACATATTCCTCCTGCATCTTGTAGGTGTTCACATCCATGTGAGACAATAGTATGTCATCTTCTATGGTCTTGCCACTATTCTCGTGCTCTTCTAGACAGATTGTCAAGACACCTTCGTGTGAGATTTGTGGCAGATCTTTTGGCAATTTTTCTTGGTTATTTGGCAACATTCCCTCTCTTTGACAGAATTTGATACTTTCATTGCATTGACTAGGTTTTGGGCCCTATGGTCCATTTATCATGCAAGAAATCAGCTAATCTTTGCTGCACAAGATATTCCCTGTTTTGCTTTCTTTAGGATATCCCTTCTTTTCTTTCGGGATTCTTTTGACCTTGGAGATCTGCGCTTGGCAACTATACAAGTGTTCTTTGATTGCTTTTGAATTTTAGCTGTATCAAAGTTGGACAACTGGACTTGTAATTACCTCATGTTTTTTTGTATTTTGATTATGGGTTTTCTCCTCCACTTGGAGGTTTCCCACTAGTGTGTGTGTGTGTGTGTGTGTGTGTGTGTGTGTGTGAGAGAGAGAGAGAGAGAGAGAGAGAGTGAAAATGAAATGAAATGAAATGTCATATTAACATCTTCAAAAGGCCAGAATGACCTATGAGACAAAAGTTACAATCAAAGGTCCGATACAAGCTGTCTGTGGAACAAGAAAGAATATATAAAGAGGGGTACATTCAGATGAGTGATAGCATCCGGCCGGGGCGCGGGGGGGGGGGGGGGGGTGGGGGGGTGGAGAGAGAGAGAGAGCGTCATCGAAGAAACTCTCGCATGGGACGCCGTAACATAAGGCCAATCTCATCCGAGAGAGAGACTTACCCACCAGAGTCTACAACTTTGCTGTTCGACATTTACAAGTTTGGATCCCACTCTTGATTTGCATGCACATGGCTTGTATAAAGTTTGAAAGAGCTACCAGAGTCTGCCAATTTACAGCCCAATATCTGCCAGAGTCTGCATATAGTATGTACACTATTTGTATGCATGCACACAGTCTTACATGGGAGAAGAGCACAAACACATGCACAGAGTCTTACATCTCTATGTATGTGAGAAAAGCCGCATGTGGCCTTGAAGAATAACCCACACACTAGAGTTCGTGCTGATATACAGAGCATCAACTCAAGTAGCGACTAAACATTTTTCTACACTAATGGTCAGGGCTTGGCAATGGAGGGATGGCCATCATTGGATCTGGCCTCTATCCAAACCATAATCACATCTTCCAACGGCCCAGATTTTCCCAGGCTCCGTACAGCCATGTATGCCAATGGTCAGACACTGGACATGACTCCAAAAACCTAAATTTCATTACTAAACGCCTGACTTTCACCTCAGGATTCAGCCATGCTAATGTTACCCCGACTTGAGATACTATCATCACCTCACCCTGACCATTATGTAATTTAAAGTACATTGTGGTCAACCATTCTACCCTTGGAAGCTGGCTCACAACTCCCTTGCTCCCCAGTTCCAGGGCAGAATGCCCTCCCCGTGGGCTTCATCCTAAAAATTATTTCATATAACCTTTTCTTTTGTATGCATTTTTACCTAATGGAAACGTGGACTGAGTAAAAGGCATACTAAATGTAAGTTGAGCACAGACCTGGCACATGGATCTCCTCGAGTAAAATAAGTCAATCAGGGCTGATAATTAGACCTTCCCTTAATAAATGCAAACTGTCTCTTGCTCACATTGTCCTGGAGAAGAGGGGAGATTCTGATTGCCTATCCATGTTTACCATATGCTGAAGGCTCATCTGCGTTGTCTACTACTACACAGGCAGCACTGAGCCCGACAGATGCAATTTCAAGATTCAGGCCCCTGTTCTGCTATAAAGGAGGTCTCTTCAGGCTTCACAATGCTTGCATCATCAATATGCAATGCCAGGCGGGCAGTCTCATAACACACAAATGAGATTCCAGCAGCAGGAATCAGCTTTAACCAAGTTGTTCCAAGTCCCCTGTAGAGAGCCAGAAAACCCTCGTGCTGGTAAATATCTAGAATAACCCCAACAGTTGACTTCTTAATTACAGCATCTGTAAGAGACAATTGCAACTGCCTTCTCGCCACCTGCACATATAAGGCAAACAATTTATCCAATCCACACAACACCAGACCCTGAATTTTGAGTTTACCAATAGAGGTCATATTACAAATGGCTGTGGCTGTCTGACACACACCTCTAAAGGATAAGTAACAGCACTGGAAGCAGCAGCTGCTACTGCTCCAAAAATAAGAGTTGGTATCGTTGGCACACTTTGCTTCCCGGTGGAACGGCAATACGTTGTGCGAAGACCATCATACACAAAATAGTTTGTTGCCGCATATGGAAACACTCCAACTAAGCTGGGGGTAAGTCCAGAATAGAATGCCAAGAAACCCTGCAACACATGCACATGCCGCAACTATCAGAACATGGTGTCCCTCTCACCAATACCAGGGTGGCAAACTTGAAACATGCAGCTTACCTCATCACTGGCAATTTTCCTAATGGCCTGTAAGACCCCACTGTATAGCTCAGGCTGTAAGAGAAGAATAAATCAAGTATCAGCCGAATATACAGGATAGGCTGCTTAAGATTCCAGCTGCCCATTAACCATCAAATTAAGAGCATACCTGAACAGAAAGCCTAGTTCTGATCAATTCTAACGGGTAAGTAGCAATAGTGCCAGCCATTCCTGCAGCTCCACCAGCAATAGTCGCTGCTGCGTTCTTCAATGGATGGCCTTCCTTGTTGAGTGCTCTTCGAACTGTCTCAAAGACACATAGCTCTATAGCTTTACTGGGGGCAACTCTTAAGCAGTTCACCAGGTTACCTGCCCAGAAAGGAACAGAAAAGAGAGAGAACTAACTGAAACAATGCATTCTGCATACGAAACCAGAAAATTAACATAAACATTCAAAACATTATACTGTCACAACATACACTACCTCTAAAAAGACCTTGCCAGCCATCTTGTTCCACAATTTCCTTGCAAATGGTCAGGGCAGACTTTTTCCCTCCCCACAGCACATGTGACGTAATCAAATGAGTCTGCACTTCAATGGACATCAGTTAATAAAACAAGATCAAGACTGCTGCACGCTACAAGTTCTCTCTTTACAAGACGAGCCAAAAAACATGGCCACTAACCATCTTACCTTGATCAAGTCTAACGGTGCAACTGCAGTCCTGGATATGACACCAGCAAAACCACCACATAGAAGCTGTTTCACAATGTGGGCTCTTTGTGCTTGTCGTTTCTTCATGGCCTCAGCATCTTTATGCTTCTGCACTTGTATTATGTTGGCTTTCTGCAAGCCGTTTATCTTTAATATCTTTGACGTAAAAGCTGTCTGCTTCTCAGAAGGTACAGTGAGTTTTCTAAATGTAAGATTACTGGGACCTTTAAGACCCATGAGGCATATCTCATGGGGTAAATGTAGTCCAACCAGGGACCTTTCTGACAATAGATTAGGCACTGGTTCCGATGTTAAAGCATACTCCCAATCTTTTTCCAGCTGTTCCCGATCACCAGCAATTTGTTTTCTCCTTCTCTCCACTTTGGCAGAAGAAACTATGTTGATGCTATTGGGCCGCACAGACATGTCAAGTTGGGCACGCGTACTCTGCTCTGCACCGGCCATGACACCGAGACTGGTACTTTTGCTCCAAATTTCTTCTTCCTCCTGCAAGTGAGGAGCCGCAGATACATCGGAGAGGGTGTAAAAACCCTTAGCTATTCCCTGGACAGGTTGCTTATCGAAGCCTCTCTTCGCCACATCCAGGCTGTCAAAGCCTTTCATTTCTAAATTCCAGCTACCCTGCGCATGCTTCTCCCATTGTAACGAATCATTTGTATCAACCCTGGTGCCAGACCTTTGCTCTTCACGAATCTCTCTGAACTTAGGGCTAATCGGCAGGATGGCCGAGGGCAATCTCCTGGCATTTCCATTCAAATCCCCGTTCCTAAAGGTATCTTCATCCTTTTCCAAATTGATGCCCACACCACCATCCCGCATCAGCATATTCTGCTTGGCAGGGTAAGTTCCTCCTAGCACATCAGTTAAATGCGCAAAAGGCCATGACTGGTTGTTTGGTGCAATCTCTTTTATGGTAAACTCCAAGAAACTGGACAAAAAGAAGGTTTCTCTTGCACTTTCCTTACTGCAACCTTGATGATGACCGAGGCAGGTAACACCTCGGTCATCCATTAAAGATAGTCGGAGATAAAGCTGTTCTTGTATAGCAGAAGATATCAGAGAATGGGTCTCACCACATTCTTACATGTAGACCTGGAAAGCCGCAAAGAGCTTGGAAGCACAGTCCTTCAATCTGCGGGAAATTTCTGGGCAGCAAAGGTTACCCCGGAGCCGAGAACTCTTAGTGGGGAAAAAAGAGATGCAGAGGTTGCTTTTGTGCTCAACCTGTGAGCAGCACTTAAGAGCCGGAAATATATAGGTGTGGTGATCTTTTATACTGTGAAAGGCCTTTGTTCTGATTTTCTGTAGAGAGCCCCAGGTCAAAACAGATCTGGGGGTGATGGGTTGAGAAAAACAGGTAATAGGTTTTCCTGGGAAAAAAAAAAACAGGTAAAAGGTGGGTCCTGTGCAGAGTAGCGTTTGCCCAAGGTTAACTCAACCGCAGGCCAAGACCCTAAAGAACCCACGTGGAACAAAACGCAAACGATGACAAGATGGAAAGCCAATACCAAGATGCTTTTGTTATAGATGACTTACCCGAGCTTTGCTGCTATGTGGGCGGCTTCAAAGGCGCTCCAAACACGCTTTTGGAAATGAGGTTCTGTTGGGGGGGCTGCATAACGAGTCCAAAAAAAGCAGAGGAAGTCGATGTGCCCAGGTTCCACAACAAGCCGAAATAGGTACGCAGAAAAAATGCTTTCCTTCTCGAAATGGGCTGTACACCCTAAGCGCTAATTGACAGCAGCGAGGCTCGCCCAGCGAAATGGACGATGCTCTCGGCAGGACCCCAAATGCACACACGAGAGAGAGAGAAAGAGAGAGAAAAGAAGAAGGGAGAAGAGATAGAAAGAGAGCACACACGAGAGAGAGAGAGAGAGAGAGAGAGAGAGAGAACAGAGAGACTGAGAGAGAGAGAGAGAGAGAGACGCTTTCCGAAGTTTTCTGGTTTTCGGAAGCCTCTAGAGAGGAGAGAGAAAACGTCTTTGTGGCCGTTTGGCTAGCCACGTCGATGCCTCTGCCACGTATCAGTTGTAGTACCTCAACGTGGCATATCCTAACTTCAACTTCCAACTTTCCAGGGTGTCTGACGTGGCCCTCTATGACGACGTGTCCGCTGTCGGCTAGGCTTTCACGAGCATCCGTCCCGACACGGGACCGTGATTGTGCGGCTTCGCATGCCCCTGGCCCCCCCTCGTTGTCCCACACAAAGTCAATAAAAAGGCCAAAATGTTTTGTTTTGCATTTCCATTAAATATATTCTGTTAGATTTTCAAGAAGACGAGAATTTCAGACCCATACATTGTATTACCATTTGGCGCACCAACCCTTAGTTAAAACACCAACCCAAAGCAGGAGTCATTATGTTACTAAGGTTTAATCTACCTTCTTTTCTCTCTATCTCTTGTTGGGAAGGTGGAATAATCCATCGGCTTACACAAGCTACCCCCGTTGTGTAGCTCACTAACCGTTGTACCACCTTGATTACACGCTCGAGGCTCTTTTCTCTATATCTCTATATATATTATATAAAGGATGAGTTTCACAAAGCTGCCACGTGGCAATAACCTAGAGGTTCCGGAAGAGGAGGAGGAGGAGGATGGGGAGAATTTGAATTTGGAGGTTTGAAGAGACGTGCAAAGCACAGGTCAACCCACTAGTCGTTACGAAGGTACAATCAAAAGTCTTTTCACACAGGTTTGTTTAAAGGAAACGATTAAATATAGCCTTTGTGTTTTATATACCAACTGCTTGAAGAGGTTTCTTTAGGCTTGAGAGATCAATGTGGCTCTAACCCGCCTCTCTACTTGTCGTTTTTTATAAGTCCATCTTCGTATGCCTAAACTAAACAAATGGCTTCAACTCATCCCTTACAATGTCCAAGCACACTAGTTTCAACAAAAAGCTTACATGTGGAGCTCTGCTAGTCAAATATCTACACTTAAACTTGTTCATTTGGAGCCCCTTTTGAGAGAGGTAATTCCATTCAATGCTCTTGGTACAATTTTGTTAGGAAGGTGGGGTGTTTCTTGTTTGTAACTTATTTAAAACCAAGCAGTTGGGGTATTTTTTCCCAAGTAGAATTAGAAAAATCTATTGAAATTTGCCTTGCCTTTACTCTAAAGAAAGCCTAGCATCTTCCCAACTAAAAGTGAGAAATCTTGATTGAAAGTTACCTTGTCTTTATTTATTAAAAGGGATGGATTTTTTTATCGAGTAGTATTACTGCGGCGAGACATACCTGAGTACATCCTTTTTCAATCCTGGCCAAAAAAAACTCCTTTGTAGAACATTCAGCATCTTCACATATCATGGATGTCTAGCTGATGGGACATCATGTGCTTCATGTAGGATTCGGTCTTTTAACTTTTAATGTTTCGTATTTGGTATGCACATTCTTAGTTAATAGAATAAGCATCCATCACTAAGAGCGTAATCTTGGATTATCCTACTCTCTTTCTCCCTGAGAGTGAGTTGTGTGGGCCATGAGTTGTAAAATATGCCCAAAGTACTCATCTAAGGCAAATTTGTGGTGATATGCCCAAAATACTCATCAAAGTACAACGAAGGGTTGGTCCTTACTTCAAATGGATATAAAGAATGTGCTCTTTTGTGGTGATTTGTAAGAAGAAGTTTACATGATATAGCCACCAAGTTATGAGCATCCAGATTTTGTGTGCATGTTACACAAAGCCTTGTATAGCTTGAAGTAGACACCTATAGCATGATCAAAAAAAGATCGGGGAGTATCTTGCTACCATTGGATTTTCAGACATCCAATGGTAGATTTTTCACTTTATGTGAAAAAGGCAGATAGAGGGATCATGATGTTAGTCATCTACGTGGATGACTTAATTATCACTAGTGACATAATTATCTCACTGGTGATAATGATGCTGATATACATGATGTCAGAATGCTTTTGAAGCAGAAGTTTGAGATGAAAGACCTGGGGGAGCTATGGTATTTTCCTTGTATAAAGGTGGTGAGATCACCTCATGATATTTTGCTCTTACAGAGGTAGTATAGCTTGGACATGTTATCTAAGCATGGTATAATAGGTAGTAAGCCTATTTCAGTGCCATTGGAGCATAACACTAAGCTTGGACATGTTATCTAAGCATGGTATAACAGGTAGTAAGCCTATTTCAGTGCCATTGGAGCATAACACTAAGCTTTCGACATATTCATGTGTGAGCTTTTGGAGGATCCCACTATATATAAGTGCATAGGGGGTAGCTTTATCTACATGACCATTATCAAATCAAATTTGATATGTTGTTGGACTTGTGAGTTAGTTTATGTAGGCCCCCATGAAGCCACACTTGGATGTGGCTAGACGGATTCTTAAATACATAAAAGTCTATTGTTGATTATGGGATTTTTTATGAGCCTGACAAAGAGATAAAGCTACACGGGTATACAGATGCAGATAGGTGATATGGGTGAGCATGTTTGGATAGGGTCAATGTCATCTATTATGACAACATCTATAGCATATGGCTGTAACCCAGTCTATCATGTGGCTACTAACATCTTCTCATAAAGGCATTAGAGAAGCTCCACGAGTTTAGGAGCTTACTTGGAGTACAGTGTGTGGATTTGAGGGTATTGAGATATTGAACTTAATTAGCGATATAGAGATTGAGGATGACTGACCTGGGTGATAGATTCCTCACTTACGCCACTAGCATTGTTGGTGAGATTATAGGCGATATGTTGCCAATGGTTTATAGGCTATGTGCCACTTTGGTGTACTAGAAATATGGCATAGTTATAGTGCCACTTTGGTGTACTAGAAATATGGCATAGTTATAGTGCCAGCTCATGTAGTCTGATTCACACTATGGACGAATCTTTATATAGTATAGTAGGAGAGTACTTTCCCTTATAGTGTGTACTATCTCTTTAGTTTATGGTTGTAGTGAAGAGAAGAGAATAGAAGAAAATTCAACCATCCATCTCTCTTATGTGTGCTTGTCTACTCTTATGTCTGTGTGTGTGTGCTTGCAAAAAGGAGCTCAAGCTTATCCTTTCTCCCACATTGTTCTCATAAATGCATGATTTAAAGAAGTAGATCTTTGATGATGTTACAATTTAAATCCACCAGTGGTGGGTGGTGTCAAGAAGGTGGTGTAAAGAGATGGATTCATATCTTAGTTAATATAATTTTCTAAACAGATATTATTCTTTAATGTATACTTTTTTCCAAATTTATGTTATTAACATTTGCTTTTAGAAGTAAATTCATGTTATTTACACTAGGAACAACATGAGGACCAAGTTTCATTGTATTTGAATCACTTTGATTAGGATAAAAAAATTAGCATTTTTCACATTTATGAGCTAGCCGGGTAGCCGGGTTTGAAATGGAGTCATATGATTGGAAAGGGCAAGGTCTAATTACGTCGAATATGACAAGAAAAAGTCAAAGAGTTATTTTTAAAGATTAAAATGAGATTTTTAGTAATATTTTGTTTAATAAATAGATACCACAATTGTAGAAGCTTTGAAAACCTTGCATGAGACTTGAATTAAATTGTTGAATCCTCAAATGCGGGTTTGGACACTCTCATGTGAAAAGAGAACAAAGAAAATCCAAAAACATAAGGTTAAGTGACCTTAGGCTATATAAATGAATAAATAATATATTTTAATGGATATTAGTGAATTAATATAGAAACTCACAAATCATGTATTTCCTCCCTATGCCTGTCTCCACTTAGCAAGACTTTCCTTGCATCATGGAAGGATTCTCCTATCTTCTATATAAATCCTATGATCCTTAAGTAATTACACAACTTCTCTTCATCACTATGCTTGTGTGAGAAGAGGGTGACATCATCAAGAAAGAAGGGGCGATTATACTACTATAACCTTGTCGGATCAACTCTTCCAAATTTTCTCATCCAACTAAAGAAGGGATTAGTCCATTTTCATGCTTATTTTTTGTAGTGACCAAGTGTTGTGAAAATCAAGTTAATTTCTTTCAAAAAAATCAAAAATAATATTAGGTTGGGATTAGTTTTGTAATTAGTACCTTGATGAGAAGAACTTCCTTCTAAAATCTGAACTTGTAACTTAGTTATATATCTATGAGTAATTAGAGTTTGAAATTAATAACGTTTAAAATTAATAAGACTTAATTTATGGATTAATTAAGGCTCAATCGTTAAATTAATCATATAATCCTTTAATCCCTTCCATTTCTAAGGCCTCTTTGTCATTAAATTAGAGTTTTGATCATTAAATGATTAATATTCCCTAATCTTGTTCTAGAGCAAGATTATTGATTCTTAAGGCTTAAATTAGTACACGTTGAGTAGATGGGGAGGTGTGTCTTGATAAGATAAAGGATCCTAAGTGATTTAATTTTATCAATTGTGTTTAATTTTATTAATTAGTGATAATCTCTTTTTAAAAAGAAGAATTAGTAAGAGATTAACCACATGAATCGTGATCTGCACAGATTGACCTTAGGGGTGTGATCTTTGAGGTTCAAATGACATGTTGAATTGGCACACATGATTAATGGAATCGTTAAAAATGGTTTTCGTATATAAAACTTGATTTGATTATTAAAGTATTAAAGACCAAGATTAGTACCTATTAGTAGGTGGGTTAATGATTGATGAGATTTAAATTGATAAAGAGGATTTCTTAGAGATGATTAAGACCTCTACATGGTTAAACTTCATAACTTTTTCCTAATATGTTTGATATTTATTAATCCTTAAAAATATTGTAAGCATGATGCTACACCGTCGGCCACACCCTCTTTTATTTTTAAAAATTACCTTAAATAAAATTTAAGCACACTAAAAATACAATACAAAAAATCTTCTATATGTATTTAGTCCATTGGCATATGCCTTGTACTTATCAATTTAAGACACACAATTTTAAAATTTACCTTAAAACAAATTTAAGTACACTACAAATGCAATATAAAAAATATTCTATATGTATTTAGTCCATTGGCATATACCTTGTGTCTATCAATTCAAGACACGTGTTTTTGTACACATGTCTTTGAATCTAAGAATTATAACATTTTATGCTATTTTTAGTAAATTTTAAAATTATAATTTTACTTGAGTTTTTTTCTAAACTTTTACGATTAGTGGTAGATACATGCTAACTAAACATCTTGAAGCAGTTTCGTGGACTTGTAAATTTATTTGCCTTTATATTTTTCTAAAATCCAATATACAAGTCTTAAGCCACTTTTATGGCAATTAAAAAAATAAAATTTAAAAGTCATTAAATGTATAGAGAAGAAAATATTTATGAGCATTATTAAGTACCTAAAAATTATTTTGTGTGTGTGTGTGTATGTGTGTGTGTGTGTGTGTGTGTGTGTGTGTGTGTGTGTGTGAGAGAGAGAGAGAGAGAGAGAGAGAGAGCTTTTTATTCAATTTTGCCAGTAATTTTGTAGAGCCTCAAGGAAGTTTCTCGCATGTGAACTTTAAGCTTAGATGATAATAATATTAAACCTCAAATTTATGATATTCAATTTAACTAGTAGATTGGAAAATTAAATGTTGGAATTATTCAAATGATTTGGCATTTATGGATTTATTTGATGGATATTTATTTTATGTGCAAGCGAGACTGATCACCTCTAACTTGTTACATATTTTGAGCTTATACTGTGAATGTTAGTGTCGATCAGTGGTGGCAGGGTTAGTGTGCGGGATGTGCATGGACCATTAGGCTTGCTTTGAGATGGAAATTTATCGACGCATGGTGCATGGTGATTATTTACGATCGACAATGTTAGTGATATTTTATGTGCACATTAGCGTGCAACATTTTGATATACATTAGTTCTATTTCATGAGTGAACCTTAGAGTGTTCACACTTTTGTATTTAGGCTTATGCAAGCCCAAAGTGGAGATCCATATTTTTGGTTACATGTATTTTTGGCTCTTACTTTTTATACAAGGCAGTATATCTAAATACACCATGAAGAGGACGTGAGCCACCTCTCATGGTGGGGGAGATTTAATCCATTCTTGTGTCGCGTGCAGAAGCTTTCATCTATTTTGAGCTTGAGTATTTTCTTTCAAGTTGATTTTTATAGAGGGCCAACCGTGAGCTTCCAATATTGGTATCAGAGCCAAAGCCATGGATTAGAGAGAACTATGCCATCGTACTTTCTTGTCGAAAAAACAGGTTGTGTATTGGGCGCTCGGACGGCCCATGACTATTGTCCTTTGCGTGAAGGTGAGGAACACTGGCACAAAACCCCAGGGTGACACCAGTTGTCAGAGTGCCGCTTGTCTACCATTTACAGTGGACAGTGCACCAGCCACACGGCAAGCAAACAACACTGACAGCTAGCAAGTACATCTAGCACTGCTAGCACACTGGCGCTACACGAGATTATAAGGCGCCTACATGGCAGCCGGTGAGCTTGTGAGAGAAGAAGAAGAAGAGAAAAAAAGAGAAGAAGAGAGAGAAAAGAAGAAGAAGGAGAGAGGAGAGGAGGGAAAGAGAAGAAGAATAAGTATATAAAAAACAAAAAAAACTATATATATATATATATCTTCCATCTTTTGAAGGGGTATATTTTTTTCCAATCCTTGTTTTGCTCTATATCTTGATTTCTACCAGGCATCTATATCCATGGATTCTGATGATGGCACTAAACCACCAACCATTTCAAATGTGTCACTTCTTCCCTCTCCTGCTTTGGAGGAGCAAATTCTTCTACTCGAGATGCAACTTGAAGAACAACATAAACGCCAGCGCGTTCATGAAGAATCTCCTGATGTTATCTCTCCCGAATATAATCGCTTGAGCAAGATTCTCAAATCTAGTTTCCACTTGCAACTCACAAGGACTCCAAGATCAGCCGTCGTGCATTCGCGTTCTCCAAATTTGATGGTAAAAAAGATGGTCACTTAATTCTTTCTTAGTTGACTCAATTTAATGATTATTTTACTGGTGAACGCTTATCCGAGGAAGAAAAAATAAAGTGTGCTACTAATCATTTGAGTGATCGAGCTTCATTGTGGTAGAACACACTTTGCATGGGTCCTACTAAGCCTCTCACATGGGATCAATTCCAAGACAAATTCAAGTTTGCTTTTCTTCCTCCACAATTCCACCTTAACACTCGTCCAGCATGGAATCTTCTCCGCATGACAAATCATAATACTGTTTCTCAATACATGGAGAGATTTTGGCAATCACTTCTTATGCTTCGTATGCTCGAGGATGTTCCTAAAGAGTCACTCCAATAAAAGTATGAAGACGGTCTTGAGACAACTATTCAAGCAGATGTGAACATGTTCAAACCAACTTCTCTTGATGATGCAATCTCTCTTGCTCATGATTCCGAGCGCAAGAAAGGTTTGACTCGTCAATTACCTCGTCGTGTGGTTAGTATGCTTGTCCACCCAATTGACAATCTTCTTTTGTGAGGGGAATCAAGGTTTCATATCTTCTTTTCAACGCCCTCAATTTTAACAATCTCCTTCATCACAACAACAACGTTCATGGAATGGTAATAATGATAATTTTGGTAATGGTAGTAGCAATGCACGCACTTTTTCCAATTCAAATGTAAAGAACAATTTTAATGCTACCACCCCAAGTAATGTACACCCCAAACCCAATTCAAGTCACAATAGTAATGCACCCACTCCTCGCCCTACCCAACCTCATCAAGGCA
Organism: Cibotium barometz; assembly: GCF_041138505.1. Lineage (NCBI taxonomy): Eukaryota > Viridiplantae > Streptophyta > Polypodiopsida > Cyatheales > Cibotiaceae > Cibotium > Cibotium barometz. The sequence continues at coordinate 6,775,275 of NC_141061.1, forward strand.
ATAATGTGCCTACATACTTCAAGTGTCATCCAGTGGGACATCGAGCACAACTTCACAATATCGAAGACGACACATACTACAATGGTGATGGTGATACGGCTCCGGGTTGGACAGAAGATCAACTCAACAATAAAGAAGTGGGTACGCAAAACAAATTGGCAGGTACTTCAATCACTCCTCACTTTTTGCTTAGTATGAAAGGATCTATTAATGGAAATGATATCACTAATTTGCATGATGATGGTAGTACACATGATTTTTTTTCTGAAAAGGCAGTTTGTAGGTTGCATTTGGAGACTCATCCTTCATGTTATAAGGTTAAATTTGCATTTCAAGGTACACGCTACATGGGAACTCGTGAAGTTCGTGACCTCGAGATACAAATTGGACCTTATAAACAAAAACGAAACTCTCATTGCACCTTTGCATTCTAGTGACATCATACTTAGTATGTCATTTAGACATGAATTCAATCCACATATTGATTATTCCATGCATACTATGGATTTCACACATAATGGTACTCTCGTGCAATTAGTTGGTGATCATTCTCTTGAGATGTATCCATTATTATCCCATACCCAAGCTAAATGTGCACTTCGGAAGCAATCACGTGCATACATGATTTTAGTTATGAAGTGCAAGCATATGAAAATAATCTCTCCTTCTCAACAAGCATTCATGGCTAAGTTTCAGGATTGTTTTGTAGGCGATTTACCTCCTACCTTACCTCTTTCATGTCTTGAAGACTATCCTATAGAGATTATTATGGGTAGCCAACCACCTCAATGAGCTCCTTATTATACAAATCCTCTTCAACAAAACGAAATAGAATGACAAATTAGAGAAATATTAGACAAGAAACTTATTCGACCTAGTAGTTCTCCTTTTGGTGCACCTGTTCTTGTTAAAAAGAAAAATAAGACTTACTGCATGTGTATTGATTATAGAGCTCTCAATAAGGTCACAGTTAAGAATAGATATCCCATTCCTCGCGTTGAGGATTTGCTTGATAAGCTTAAAGGTGCATCTGTCTTTAGTAAAATTGGTTTGAAATCTGCATATCATCAAGTTTGAATGACTAGTTCTAACATTTATAAAACTGCTTTTCGTACACAAACTGGTCATTATGAATTTTTGGTTATGCCTTTCGGTCTAACCATTGCACCTGCTACTTTTGCACGCATGATGAATCGTATATTTCTTGACCATCAGAATTGTGTCATTGTTTTCTTTGATGATTTACTTGTCTTTAGTAAGAATCATGCAGAACATGAAGAGCATCATTAGTGTTTAATCTTCTTAAAAAAAATCAACTTTATGCTAATCCGGATAAAAGTCTCTTTTTCCAAGATGAAATTGAGTACTTAGGCTACATTATTTCAAGTGAAGGCATCAAAATTGAACCAAAAAAGGTAAAAGTCATTGAGACTTGGCCCACTCCAACATGTGTTAAAGAAGTTAGATCTTTTATTGGTTTGGCTGGTTTTTATAGGAAGTTTGTTCGTAATTTCTCATTTTGATAGCACTTCCTTTGACAATGTTGCTTAAGAAAGGTCTAGTTTTTTTGATGGGGTGAAAACCAACAAAAATCATTTGATAGACTAAAATCTTTGTTGACTCATACCCCTTTCCTCCAACTTCTAGACTTTACTCGACCGTTCTTCCTTGTAGTCACATTGATGCTAGTGGCTCAGGAATCGGTGTTGTCCTCATGAGGATGGACATCCTTTAGCTTATGAGAGTAGAAAATCGACACCTTAACTTTCGTATAGTACATATGACAAGGAGTTATTAGCAGTTGTCCATGCCTTACACATGTGGAAACATTATCTTATGGGTTCTGAGTTTATGATTAAGACCGACCAACAAAGTATTAGATATCTTCTTAATTAACTTGTTATCTCACACCGCCATATTAAATGGGCATCTTTTATTCAGAGCTTTCATCCTCTTATCCAATATCAACCCGGTAAAGAGAATGTAGTGGTTGATGCACTTAGTCTACGACCTTCTATTTCTAACATTTCAATGCTTGACATTCATTCTTCACATGATATGCGTGATTCACATGTTACAGATCTTGATTTTTCTGATTTTTGGCACAAGTTAGAAACTAGAATTGATTGCCTCTTCATGATTATTCATATAATGATGGTTTCCTTTTCTTTCAAAATGTTTATGCATTACACTTCCTTATAAATCTTTTATTCTTGAAGAGATGCATCGTCCCCCATATGTTGGTCATCGTGGCATTCTCACTACTCTTCGCACCATAAAAGATATTTTTACTGGCCACAATTAAAACATGATGTTGCTTCTTTTGTCTCAGAATGTGTGACATGTCAACGAGTTAAAAGATGCCAAGGAAAGAGTATGGGCTACTCATGCCTTTACCTATTCCCACGTCACCATGGGAAGAAATTTCCATGGACTTTATATAACTGGTTTACCTACCACATCTTCTCGAAATGATATGATATGGATAATTGTAGATAGGTTTAGTAAGCAAGCTTATTTCATTGCATTTTGTAAAACATTGAATGCTTCACATGCTTCACATGCTGCACAATTGTTTATCAAAGCTGTCTTCACAAATCATGGTTTACCTAAAGTCATCATTTTAGATCGTGATTCTCGTTTTTGTAATCATTTTTGGATGGCATTGTTTTTCAACTTAGGCACTAAGATTGATTTTAGTTATGCATATCATCCAGAAAGTAATGGACAAACTGAGGCCACAAACAGCACTATTTTAGATCTTTTAAGGTCTTACACTATCTCATCTCCTGCAAGTTGGGATTAGTATTTACATCTTTTGTAATTTGTATATAATAACACATCTCATACAACCACTGGCAAAGCTCCTTTTGAGATTGTCTGTGTGGTAAGAAACTTCCAACTCCAATTACTAGACTTTCTCATGAAGTTCCAGTGGCCGATGATTTTGCCGTGACTCATAAATGTATTTTGGCCGAAGCTCGTGAGTCTATTCTTAAGGCTCAACAAGCTTACACTAGACAGACTAACAAGCATAGAAGACCAAAGAATTTTGAAGAAAACGATTTAGTTTGGCTTCGCATAGAAAAGCGTAGATTAAAGTCTGTTGAGAAACATCCAACCATTAAATTATCTCCACGATTTTATGGGCCTTTGAGAATAATTGCTAAGATCAATGACAATGCTTATCGTTTGTCCCTTCCTGACCATTGGAATATTCATAATTCCTTTCACATTAGTCTACTTTGACCCTTTAAAGGTACACCACCTTCTACCCCCGTTTATGTGATGACCCACCTCTCTTAGAGGCTGATACATAAATTTTAGTTCTTGAAGCAATTCTTGATCTCGTGAGCAAACAACTCGCAATGGCAATGTTTATGTTAAATATTTGGTTAAGTACAAGAATTATCTTGTAGAAGAATCTCAGTGGATTCGAGGCCATGCCCTTCCTACACACTCTACCCTGATCGACTCCTTTCATAGACAGTTGTAGTGAATTTTACACTTGGTATTGAGACAGGTGTAATTGTGTGAAGGTCATCGATTTGAGGTATCACACGATTGTCAGTTTATTTTGGTATTTGATATTGATATGTGTGAAGGTCACCAATTTGAGGTATCACACAATTGGTAGTTTATTTTGGTATTTGATATTGATATGTGTGAAAGTCACCAATTTGAGGTATCACACATGGACCTTATTTTTCGTGCAAAAGTCACTTAATTGAGGTATTGCACGAGGTTTTGATATTAGGGAATCAGATTTTCTTTCATGGATATTTTGCATTTGATATTTTCTTTCGTGCAAAGGTCACCGAATTGAGGTATTACACGTAGTTGTTTAAATATGCAAAGGTACCGAATTTGAGGTATTGCATGTTTAGCAATTGAGGATAGTTGCTATTCACCAGGGAGGAATGTTGGAATTATTTAAATTGTTTGGCATTTATGGATTTATTTGATGGATATTTATTTTATGTGCAAGCAAGACTAATCACCTCTAACTTGTCACATATTTTGAGCTTACGTGTAGTGAATGTCAGTACAAATCAGTGGTGGGGCAGGGTTAGTGTGCGGGATGTGCATGGATCCATTGGGCTTGCTTCGACGAAAATTTATTGACGCATGGTGATTATTTATGATCGGCAATGTCAGTGATATTTTATGTGCACATTAGTGTGCAACATTTTGATATACATTAGTTCTATTTCATGAGTGAACCTTAGAGTGTTCACACTTTTGTATTTAGGCTTGTGCAAGCCTAAAGTGGAGATCCATATTTTTTTGGCTACATGTATTTTTGGCTCTTACTTTTTGTACAAGGAAATATATTAAAGTACACCATGAAGAGGACATGAGCCACTCTCATGGTGGGGGAGATTTAACCCATTCTTGTGTTGCGTGCAGAAGCTTTCATCTATTTTGAGCTTAAGTATTTTCTTTCAAGTTGATTTTTACAAAGGCCCAACAATGAGCTTCCAATACTAAACTCACCCCCAATGTAACCAACCAACTTAAATAGCAACCTATACACAAAAACAAAAAAAGCGTAAAGGCCTTCAGAATAAGGATGTAAGATCCCTGTCCCCACCGCGCAACGAATTCAGGGTGCTAGCAGCAGCGCAAGTAGCACTTCTTGCGTGGGGTAGGGCCCACACTCGTCGGGGCCTCGCCCACGGATATTCGGACAAGAGACTAATCCATCAATTCTTCCAAAATTCCAAAATCGAAACCGGAAAAACTTCCCTTGCCCGGAAAGCACGGGTGATTTCTCCAGGATAAATTTTTTTCTGACGTAGTCAAAAACCTTAACTAGCTGAACTGATCTGACCGAACCCGTAGTATGAAAGTCAGATCAAGGAAAAGATTGCACTTGGATCATAGAGACCAAAGCTTTTTTCCTCATAGAGAGGCTCAGCCGTTGATTCTTTTCCATAGCATAATTTTTATCCAGGATTTACTTCATCTATCGTACCATAACAGAATTGAAGCTCAATTTAGGGATCCATCATTCCAGCCAACCCCATCCAGCCCCATGGGTTAGCCAACCGCCCAACCACCATAGTGATGGGATCCAATTAAGAATTTGGTTAGGTTTTGTCTTGGGTACCAAGGAAAAGAGTTCCCGAGCCCCTAGCTGGATATTCATGCAAACTTAAAACTAGTCACACCGCTTACACACCTAATATGAAATTGCCTTTTTCACAGAATCAGTTATCTTTAACAACAAGCAGTTATCTTTTTCACAGAATCAGTTATCTTTAAAATCAATCATTTAATGAAACCATTGTGTCACTGATCATAATCCTCAAAATCTCTGGTTAAATCCTTATTTCCAATCATTCCTTCATCGGTGTACCTATGGCATCATTGGTAACCAAAACGCTCACTATCTGTCCACTCAGGGGCCTTTTCGATAGTTCCTAGCTCATAGTAACCGGCAATATATTCCCACATCAAATGGAATATCTGTTGAAGATCAGCAAGATCAACCAACGGATCCATATAAGAGCCATGGATGTTGGAATTAGGGTTGCAGGAATGCACACACAACTTCAAGAAGATGAGGAAGCTTGAGCACAACACAGTGGTGTATTATGAGTGCCAAAAATGAAAGATAACCAGCCCTAGAAGATAATGGGCGTATATACAATGCACGGGGAAAAAAACCTCCTAGTGAGGGAAAAAGTGCCCCGGCGGTCCTAAGTGTGTTCACACACATCACTACTATAATATGGTAACAAATCCCCCCTGGAGTGATGCGGTGAACAAGAGCTAGCACTCATGTATAGGGAAGTGTCTAGCTATGTGGACGAATCCACAAAAGGGAGTAAGCCCAAAGCTTTGCGAAAAGCTTCGAACTTCTCACGAGGCAGAGCCTTTGTGAAAAGGTCTGCAAGGTTATCCTGTGTTGGCACATAAGCCAAACTGATCTCTCCTGCAGAGAGTCTCTCCCTGACATAATGGTAGTGCACCTCAATGTGCTTCGTACGAGCATGGAACACTGGGTTCCGCGCAACTGCCAATGCGCTCTGACTGTCAGTGAAGATGGTGGTGGCAGATGGCTGCCCAACACCCAAATCAGCCATAAGGCGTCTGAGCCACACACACTCAACCGTAGCTGTGAAAGCTGCCCTGTACTCAGCTTCACAACTAGAAGTGGCCACAGTAGGCTGCTTCTTGCTCAACCATGATATGCATGAGCTTCCAAGCATGAAGCAAAAACCACTCGTGGACACGCGTGTGTCATAACAACCAGCCCAGTCAGAATCTGAAAAAACATGTAAATCTGGCGGCAATGATCCCCCCTTGGGATAAAACAACCCAAGATGCCGAGTACCACTCAAATAGCGAAAGATACGCTTCACTGCCTGCCAATGCTTAATGCCTGGGCTATGCATAAATCTGCTCACCTGTGAGACTGCAAACTGAATGTCTGGCCTCGTAATGCATACATAAATGAGGCAACCAACAGCTGTCTGATAGAGTGTGACATCAAAGTGATCTCCAGCATCATGAAGACTCAACTTCAAACCTGTCTCCATTGGAGTAGCAATAGGCTTGCAGTCTTCAAGGCCAAATCTCCGCAACAATGTTTCAATATACTTTGTCTGACACAAAGCAATACCTCCATCACACTGCTTAAATTGTATCCCCAAATAATGATGCAAATGCCCCAAATCTGACATCTCAAAAGAGGCATTCAAATCAGCCTTAAAATCAGCAATATGACTCTCATTTGGTCTTGTGAGCAGCATGTCATCGACATAGAGAGCAATGATTAGATGTACACCATCCACACGTTTAACATACAAAGTGCTTTCTGTTGGACTATTCTGAAACCCATGTGCAGTCAAATATGCATGTATTTTTTCATACCAAGCTCGTGGAGCTTGCTTTAAACCATATAAAGCCTTTTTTAACCTGCACACTTTGTTTTCCTGCCCTCTTTGAACAAAACCACGAGGCTGCGATACATACACCTCCTCATGCAAATCTCCATTTAAGAACGCAGTCTTTATGTCCAGCTGATGTACATTCCAACCATTATGAGCTGCTAATGCACAGATGCTACGAACAGTGGTCATACGACATGTGGGAGCAAAAGTCTCATCAAAATCAATGCCCTTCTCTTGAGCATAACCTTTTGCAACAAGCCTAGCCTTATGGCGATCCACTGTGCCATCAGGCTTACGCTTCAATTTGTATACCCACTTAGTGCCAATGGCCTTCTTGCCAGGGGGCAAGTCACATAAAGACCATGTACTATTCTTCATAATAGCATCGTATTCTGCTTGCATAGCAGCCATCCAATTTTCTGAACTTTGTGCCTCATCAAATGAAACAGGCTCACTTTCATCGCACATACTAGAAACAGCCAATGCATAACAATCTGACGCATAAGAGGCACCATGAGAGCCAGAACGAGTGCGACTAGACAAAGGGGCATCCAACTTGCTGTCACGCAAAGTCTGCACCAGCCATCTAGGCATGTTCCTAGAGCCCTCAATCTCTTGTCTCTCATCCTCAAGTGCATCATGCACATCTGCATCAGATATAGGCTGATCTGTGCCATCATTTAAAACCTGCATAGGCTGAAAAACTGCCTCATGAGGTATTGCACTTGACTGTGCACCACTGAAAAGAGGCAACAATGCATCATAGACATCACGTGAGCTGATATCTGTCTCCTTAGTACATGAAACCAAGGGCTGAACTGCATCTTCCACAAATACAACATCACGGCTAACCAAAATGCGCTTTGTCTGTGGATGATACAAACGATAGCCTTTGCTCTCAGCACTATATCCAACAAAAATACATTTGACAGCTTTGTCATCCAATTTTCTGCGATGTTGCACAGGCACTAATGCATATGCCAGGCAACCAAAAACACGTAAATGGCCAACAGATGGCTTGCGGCTATGCCAAGCCTCATATGGAGTGACAACCTGTAATGCTTTGGTGGGATACCTGTTTAGTACATAAGTGGCACACATGACAGCCTCAAGCCAAAAACCATGTGGTAGACTTTGACTCTTAACCATACATCTTGCCATTTCCATGAGAGACCTGTTTTTTCTCTCAGCCACACCATTTTGCTGTGGTGTATACGGCACTGTACATTGGTGTTTTATCCCACGCTCAGCCAGAAATGCATTAAATTCTGAAGACATATACTCCCCCCCTCGATCTGAACGGAGGGTGCCCATCTTACTTTCTGACACATTTTCAGCCATAACCAAAAACTGTTTGAAGCACAAAAACACTTCGGACTTTGCCTTCAAAGGATATACCCATGCATGCCTGGTAAAATCATCAATGAAAGTCACGAAGTAAAGGTAGTTTCCAAATGATGGAGTTTGCATGGGACCACAAACATCACTGTGAACAAGCTGCAATCTGCGTTCAGCTCTCACTGATCCATCTTTGGGAAAGGAAGCACGCTGCATTTTACCCAATATGCAGCCCTCACAAACATGCTTGACAGGTGCCTCAAGCTTAGGCAAAGAAGACACCATTTCAGATTTCTGCAGGCGCAGCAAACTTGCAAAATTCAGATGACCAAAACGTGCATGCCACAGTTTTGCATTTGAAATAGCCTGCGTATCCATAATAGCACATGCTGAATCCTCTACACATTTGCCATCCATATTGAGCTTATACAGCCCTCGACATAGTGAACCAGATGCTACAATGATGTCACCACAAGAGAGATCATGAACAGTACATCTGTCATCCACAAATTTTACAACCAAACCTGTTTTGGCAAATGCGGAGACTGACAGCAGATTCTTTTTGATCCCTGGCACATACAATGCATCAAAAAGTGTAAAGGTGTTGCCATTTGCAACATTCAGCACAATCTGTCCAACTCCTTCAACGGGATAAGAGGAGTTATTGGCACAAGTGACAGTATTCCCTGTGGGAGCAAACTCAAGGAAAGTGAATAAACTGCGCTGCGAGGTGATATGCTTAGTGGCACCACTGTCAAAGTACCATACATCTGAATCTACTGCAGACATACATGTGTCATGCAAAGATGGGTCATAACTGCACTGCGCATTGAATGCCCATTCTGTATCTAGCACAACATTAGCAGATTCATTGTTAGAAGGAGAGGCATCTGCAACAGCCATACCAGCCTCTTTCTTCTTAGCCTCTTTCGCAGCCAGCTTAGGACACGCTTTGATGACATGATCATTTCCCTTACAGTACTTGCAAAATGTCTTCTGTTTGTCACCCTTCTTCTCATCTTTGTCTTCCTTCTTTGGTTGCGCAGCATTTGCAGATTTCTGCTTACTAGAAGAAAAGCCAGCTTTACCTTTCCCGCTTCTCTGACTAGCAACGAAAGCTTGATCTGCGACACGCATAATATTCCTGTTTTGCCTTGACTGGTCTTCTTGCAGCAAAACAGAAACTAACTCCTCAAATGATAAGGCATTGGGATTGCCTTTCATCATCAAGCGAAGAGTGGAAGCAAAACCCTGATAAGAATCTGGTAGACCATTCAAAACAGTCTGCACAAGTGAACTGTCTGACAGGATTTCATCTGCAGAAATGAGCTGCTCTTTGAAATCCTTGATCTTTGTCAAAAAGCTATCCATAGAATCACCTTCGTTCATATGCTCACTCTCCAACTGTTTTCGGAGGTAAGCAACACGAGCCTCATTTCTTGCCTGATACAATGTGGCAAGTACATCCCAAGCATCCTTAGAAGTCCTGCAGGAGCGAATATGTGGGATAATGGTACGTTTGACAGACAGCGCAATCAAGGCATGAGCCTGCGCATCTCTACCATCCCAACGAATCTGCTCTGCTGAAAGTGGTGGTTCTCGAACAGCTGCTACAGCACTTGTGCCTGCACCATCATCAACAGTACCTGTTTCTGATGTGTTTGCAGCATTCCCAGCCACAATAGGACGTGCATCAATACCCTGCACAATGTTCCATAACCCCTTTGCTACCAATACATGTCGCATCATATATGCCCACAATGGATAGTTGGTGCCATCCAACTTATCCTCAGCAGCCAACATGCGGAATACATCATTGTTGTCAGCCATGGCCAATGACTGTACTACTAGATGTAAATGCTGTCTGTAAGAGGTAAACCTGTATAAAATCGACCTGTGCTATGTAGCACAGCCCAAAACAGACGAATGGGCACCTGTCCTGCAGATTTTAATCTTGACAGAAAATCTGCATAGTAGGACGATTTTGCCTCCACAGTACTTGGAATGCAAAAACGGAGGGCGAAATGACCTCAGATCAAAATTCTGAAACGACCGAGCCCTACGGGCTCACCCACGGCATATACTAACCTGCAGACGCTCGTGAAACCTCGTCGCAATCGGAGGAGATGAAGCGGCAGGTGCCGGTGATGCTGCCCGGGAGGAGGAAGCCTGCTCTGATACCAATTGTTGGAATTAGGGTTGCAGGAATGCACACACAACTTCAAGAAGATGAGGAAGCTTGAGCACAACACAGTGGTGTATTATGAGTGCCAAAAATGAAAGATAACCAGCCCTAGAAGATAATGGGCGTATATACAATGCACGGGAAAAAAACCTCCTAGTGAGGGAAAAAGTGCCCCGGCGGTCCTAAGTGTGTTCACACACATCACTACTATAATATGGTAACAATGGACTCATCCATTGAGGACCAGCAAGGTCAATCAACTAGATCCATGCCCAAATTCAGAAAACAACTCTTACTCCTTGTTCCAATATCTTCCACGATGCACGCGTGGGTATCGTTAGCGACCCAGAGCCCGAGCACCGTATGGTCAGCACCCTCTAGGATCCTTTGCAGGTGACCTAGCGCTTCACTCATAGACCGCTTCCTTGGTCCCTCATCCACCGTACCGGAAGCTTACCATTTTAATCATCGAACCGAGGCTAGTCAAGACCTCGGTCGACCTTGCTACGCGAGACGTCCTCCATTGACTCTCCGTCAGTTGTTGTAACTATCAGATTAGGTCTCCATGACCTCATTCTTAAGACGGTCAAAATGCTTCTCCAGCATTCTTGACATAAAACAGTCATTTAAAAACAGTTCAAAAATATAGTTTCTATAAAACAATCATTTAAAAACAGTTCAAAAATATAGTTTCTATAACGAACTCTCGTCTTTCCATCCACACTGCTCCACATCAACCCACATTATTTAATTCCACAACCATTTCATAAGGATTCCTATTCTCATTCAATCATGTCATTTTAAGTCTCATCATATCTTTCCTTAATTTATCCTCATCAGATCTCATCCACTTGCATCTACCCATATCCACATCTCATCACATCACATTCATTCACATCTCATCCATTCAGACCACATCACATTCACCCACATCTCATCCATTCAGACCACATCACATTCACTCACATCACATCATTCATTTTACCTCACATCTCATTCATTCACATCTATCCCAATTCACATCCCATCACATCACATTCATTCATATCCATCACATTCACATTCATTCATATCCATCACATTCATTCACATCACCATTAAATAACGTCACTTCTATCCACATCATATCTTATTCATACACTTCTCTCTAGGCCAAAATAGATAGAAACAAGATATGTTATTATTCTGAAAAGGGGATTGATTATAGGGGGAGAAACTGGACATCTTGAGGGGCTGGGGGAGGAATCTTACAAAGGATATACTATTTGTTTATTATTTAATTTAAGAGAGAGCCACATCTTGTACACTTATTTACCTAAATTAAATTTGTACTAGTTAGTGAGGGCTAGCATCATAACTATTTAAAATAACAATATCAAACCTTACAACAAAAAACTATACTCAAATAATGACAAATCATTAATCTTTTAATTTTAAAAAATAGTAATTTCTACACTTGAAACGATGTGGCCTCAAACAACCGTGTATAGAGCAATGATATATCGGGGAAAAAAGACTTTGATACATTCCATTCTCAAAAGATCTTCATTTGACTCGCAAAAGCTAATGTTCATGTCTCTATTAGACACACCAATGATTATCAATACCCCAAATAACTTAGCCTTCTTATTGGAAAATCTTGGTGCGGTCTTTAAGGACGAAGAACACTTCTCATTATTAGAAATTTGATTCTTTTGCAAAACTTATGAGGGGCTTGCAAGGACTTAATAGTACTACAACAAGCACATGAATCATAAAAAAGGAAGGATAAAGAAAGATTCTCATTATCAAATGTCCGATTCTTTGACAAAAATTACGAATCACGTGCATGGATTTAATAGTGCTACAACGAGCATATGAATCACAAAAAAGGAATGAAAGTATGCATGTGTATATATTACTTGAATATGATAAAATAGAGAATACAAGTGAAGCAGAGGCTGCACAACTAGCTGGAAAGGGCACAACATAACTTCAAGAGTTGGTTGTGTTTGAGAGAATACCTCAAAGTACACATTGCATACACATGCAAACAAACAAAATAACCTAAAGAGAGAGAGAGAAGACCTTAAACTATACATTGCATATACATGATGCAAACAAAAGAACATTAAACAAGAGGGGAGCATATAATTCACATGCAAAAAGGACCATAAGCAAAAAATATAGATAGGAGGAAGGACCAAGAAGGAAGCACTATGTAGCCATAATGCATTGATTTGAAGGTATGATTAAAACATGGTAGGCAATACAAACAAAACAAAGAGTAGAACTAGCAAATGCCATTGCGAATGTAAATGTAAGAATGAGGAAGAAAAAGCCAAAGCACAACATGTATAATATACATTTGAACATTACTTATTGTATGGTAAGCTAAACATATGTCTAGCCCCATCAAATAAATATCTTCTATTTGGAATCATGATTAGTGTCTTGCCCCATTGAATGCTTACTTAATGGAGTCATTTATAATAATAAAAGCATTTTGTATTTTAAATTCGGCATGGTGAAATGTACAGAACCCAATAGTGGGTTTTGATGAAAACTTACATAACCCAATAGTGGTTTTTGTTTAAGGGCCTTACTCAAGTCTAAAATTAAGCCTTTAATTGGTCTTTGATTAAGCACCCAAAAAATGCCCACAATCACTTGTTAGAGTCTGTTGAAACACTTATTAAATAGATCATTAAAGAAGGTCAAAACCCACCTAATTTAAGGCCTTTTTAAGGCCTTCATAGGCACAATTCCCCACCTCCACCTCCACCTCCACCTCTCCCCGCCTCTTCCCCCACAATGCGTTGATAGCCTTCCCACCCTCTACATCAAAGGCCACCCATTGTGACTAGCCTTCTATACATGTAAGCCTCACAAGTGTCATTCAATCCATTCACTGTGAAAGCCACCACTAAAATTTTAAGGTTAGAGCTTGCCAAAATGCTAGGGATAAAACTCGTCTAACATGGTCTCTAATTAAAACTAAACTGAGTTTAAGCTATAAATGAATATTACTTTCTTAAAAATTTTTCAAAAAAAAAATAAAAATAAATTAAAAGACATGAAAATATATTTTGGCTGAAGCTACCATTCTTATACGCTTCAAGTACCCAAGAGCATGTAATGTAACATTAAATGTGATAGCAAGAAATCTCAAAATTACAATATTTTAACAATCTTAGCCCTTGATGGATGACATATTTGACAAACAAGTTACAAATACCCATTTGTAAAAAGTTATCTTGTCACAAAGAGCATGCAAAAACTACAAGATTAGGTTAATGCTATGGAATAAATTATTACCAATCTGATGCTGGAGAGAACTTGCAACAGCACAATACACGATCTGAATTATCCCACTTCAAGCAATATATTACAATCTAGTGCAATACTCGATGCAAATTATCCCAGGACAAGCAATATTCAAGAGTAATAAAGAAAACATCAACACAAAATCAAATTAACACAATATTCAAGAGTAATAAAGAAAACATCAACACAAAATCAAATTAACACAATATTCAAGAGTAATAAAGAAAATGTTAACACAAAATCAAATCAACACACAATCCTCAACGATTAGATCACACAATCATTGACCAAGAAACCCTTTCACCGAACCAATAAACCATTCCTCACAATGTCTTGTAATAGGGAGGACCAAAAACAATTGATTGACCACCACCAAACAAAAAAACATCGTGACTCACCCAACCTCCCAAGTCTCTACAATGCAACCCAAAAGAAACGTTTTGGTGCCTTAGGCGGCCTGATACACAAAAGGCGGACGAATATGTGCAAAAAGTGGCGAGGATCTCACATAGCGCAATCTCATTCAAAGAGTAGAAAAAGTATAAAGATGTCTGTTAAAAAAAAGTTGTCCAACACCTCTAGCAAAAAGTGGCGGATGAGCTATCTTGGTTAAAAATCAATATACTTTGCCAATCGAGCAATATGATTGGTTGATATACTATTAGTGGCAACGTTTTTTTTTGTGGGAACAATAGTTACATATCCAAGAACAACTTTACATCTGTACATTTTTACATTAGAAGATGATAGGTGGACCTTAATTAGTGGCAGCGTTTTAAACCTTATTTGTGATGTGTGGCCGCCCTTTGTGAAGTAGAGGGCCTCTTCAGGGCAAGCAAAGATAACACACGATTAATTAGCGAATTTAGTACACAAGGTATTTAAAACATTAAAAATTACTTAGTGATTTGTGTCTGTCTCATACAGAAAGAATGCAGGGAGGTAGTCCATCTTCGCCTGCAGGGCCCAGGCTATGGCGGCCTGCAGCACAACGCAACGTGAGGAACTCGTGGTCCTCCATCGCCAGGCACCTCGGAGCGTGGGCTGCTGCATCCAGGAATGGACTCTCTGCAGCCACATCTTTGGTCAATTCCCTTCTTTCGGAGAGGTCGGCATCAAAATTTTTGGCTTAATCCAATATTTCTCTCTTCGATTATGTTGGGTTTTAACACCTTTGATATGTTGAAGAGACCGATGAACTACCATGACTTAAATCCTTTTTTTTTTTGGGACTTAAAAAAAAGCTAAGTTACTTGAATGGGTATTTTTTGGCTCTTCAATTCATCCTTTTGGATTAATTGAATGGGTTTTTGGATTTTGAGGAATTGAATTTCAATTTACACTTTATATATGGACTCAGAAGGATTGCTTCGTCCTTTAAATGCTGTTTATCCCTCTGGAAGCTAGCTTTGTGGGTGGTAAGATACATATCTAAAGAGGAGGGGTTTTTAGCCCTTTCTCATTTAAGTACAGACTAGTCGCTTGGATGAGATGGTCTATATGTGGATATTTTCTAACATTTTTGGAAATAACCCTTTTGTGTTGAAGGTTACTATTCATGCTTTTTATGGATCTTTCCTTCAAAGAAGGATGATCTATTGGACTTATACCTAAACACCTTTCATATCCCCTTTGCAGTATGGTTTCATCAGAGGCAGGTCTATAGTGGACAATATTTTTGCTGTTGCTTTTGTCTTTGAATATGCTCAATTTTCAAGACTGAAAGTGGTCACACTTGAAAAATATGTCGGAAAAGGTTACGATAGGACTCGTGGGTCCCCCCCCCCTTTTTTTTTTTCAACAGACCTTAGGTCTAAGATCTTCCTGTAGTTATTGTTTTTCACCGCCCATAGGTGCCCGCTCATAGGTGATGCTGCCAAGGAAGCACCTTGTGAGGTTTTGAACCCAAGACCTCATGGTCCTAGACAAGCACCTTTATCACTTGAGCTCTCACCTCATTGGCAAGACTCACTGGTCTTTATTCAAGCTATTCGGCTAAAAGTGGGTTTTGGTGACATATTAGTTTTCATGCGTTGTCCATACAAGATTCTTGTAACTTTTGTAATGGATTTTGAGTTTTAATAATGTTGTTTGGTAATCAAGAAGATAGGCTTTTGGGTCTTTCAATTTGCAGGTATGTGGAGTCTATGGATTTTGGAGTGCTGCAGGCAATGAAATGCATACGGGCAAAGGCGCGCAAGAAATTCTTTTGGCAGGGGGTATGTCTGAAATTCCCTACATGGCTATATAAGTGATGGTTAATCTGCATTAACCCTGTAATTTTGAGCCATATTATTGCACTTGACCTTTGCTTTATGTTGCATGCAGGAGGGTTCTTGCATGGAGCTGCTCAGAAGCTACAAAGAGTTGGTAAATCTTGTAATCATACACTTTCTTGTGTTAAGAGAAAATTGTCCAATGATAAGATGTTAAATAAGCCTTGTGGAAGTGGTTTACTTATCAACAACCTAACAAGCAGACCACCAGGAAGGGGGTAATTTTTTCCTATAAAAAGGAAATTCTACCCTCCATTCTTCATATCTTATGCTTGCCTCCCCTATTCTTGAGCATAACGCAAAGATTCAAGAGTTCAAAGCAGCCTGGTGGTCTAAATCAGTAGCAATTTCAAGTAGATGGATGGAATCCACCAGAAGAAGCTTGACAGAAGTAGATAACAACTGACATATGGAAGTAGCAAAAGGCAAAAGTAACTCTTTGACAAGTTCTCGGTTTGGTAGTTGTGAGAGTACAAGTGAGGTATCAAGTGGCATTCAGCCCATTTCTATATTGATTAAGCGAAAATTCTGTAGGGGGATATGGCTGAATCTGGCCGCCTAGGAGATGCACTGTTGGCAGGCCAGCTTCAGCTCAAATCAGTCCACACATTCATACTAATTCGGGGTTTTCACACGACTATAATGCAATTAAACACTTAAAATAAAGGCACTCACTTTATCCACTTAAAACCGTAGGCACACTTAAATACTCGACATCACATTGGGACGCCCTGTCCTTGGAATTTATGTCACATTACCAGGGAGTATTTGTTTGTAAAGCTTTGGGGGGCCTCTTCAGTTCTCACACATGAGGTTATCTATAATTACAACAATGCTCTAAAAGATATCCACATATCATAGATCGCATGTAGACTCATGAAATCCATAGAAGATGTCCACATGGGTTTCTACTAAACTCTCATAGAATCCATAGACCACAGAATCTGTCTTCAAAATCTTCAAATCTCTTAAAGAGCAGTATCAAGGTATGAGTGGCGGCCAAGAGATAGGCAGCCCTGACAGTACAGGTTGTACAACCGGCAACAATAGAAGTACAAGCATCAAATATACGTCGTCAGAGTGTGCAATAGTAGCACCAATGCGTACAACACAAGATGTACGGCTGGTTCCATTAGTTCTACCAGCACAGATGGTTCAGAGATTCATAGAGTACATAAGGTACAAAGGTACAATTGGTACCATTGTCAAGGCACAAGTACACTTGTGTACAGAGGGCAGCCACATCAGCAAGTTCTGTCCACGCCCCACAAGTATCGTCCACGTCAGAGTTGTAGAGACATGTACGTAAATATGGTACGGACAGGTACAATATGAACAGGAGGTTGAGTGGCAGTAGGTGTACAAGTAACATCCGAGCAGCAGTACAAATATGCGTGGTGCAAGTTGTACGGACAACAGATATAGAAGCGGAAGAGAGAATAGCTGCCGGCCATGATACCAATCCTCTTTAAGCGCACACAAAAATTGGGTGACGAATACATATATATATATATATGTATATACATACATACATACATATGTATGTGTTGTTGGGGTAAAGGCGTTATGCCCACCCTTATAGTGTGTACAAGCCCATAAGTTATAGTACATAGTACACTTAGTACTTTTAATGTACTAAGTGCACTATGTGTACTAGTGCAATATACATGTGTGATAGGGGAGTCACACACTCATGCTTTTCATGAGTTGACTTATCCCCACATCTCTCTCTCTCTCTCCCTTGCTTCTCTGTGTATGTCTCCCATGAATGAACTTTAAACCCTAATTCAGGTTTCTCCCCATCAACTGGTATCAGAGCCCTGGAGCAGTCGTACTGGTCGTGCTGAATTCTGGTCGCCTTTCTCTGCCCAGCCAACCAGCGTGGGCTGCCCAACAGCCACGAGGTCTGGCCAAGCTTGGCGCTAGAGGGAGGGCCATCGCTGGTGAGAAGCGTCATCAGCACAGTCGACTACTTAGGCTTGCAGCAAGGGACCTGGACACAAAAGCGTCGACTTCAAGCGTGAGCGAGTGCTGGGCGTAATAGGCGACAGTGGAGAGGCTGGTGTCGTCGATATCAAAGACCCAAATGTATTTGCCACCATTGCTCGTCTTGTTGTAGGCTTTGGCGTAAGCTATGGCCTGCTGTGTGGCACCTTCAGAGTCGTCAAGGTAGGCGGAGCCCGTCATGTAGGCTGGCGCTGGGTGTAGACTGGTGCTAGGCGAGCGAAGAAATTGACGGGCGACAGCCGATGGTGCGCTCAGCAGCAAGCTAACACAAGCGAAGGCAGGCGGACACGCGTAAGACTGTAAGAGCGCTGCGATTCAAATCATAGGCTTTTTCAACACCTACCCGACTAGCGATTCAAAAAAGTCGCCTAGTCGACTTGCTCAAGCCCTACTGGAAAAGCGGCCATCCAACATCAGCTTCAGCACAGCACCCGGCAGCACCAGCCCAGAAGCTAAGCGTAGGCAGCCAGCAGCGTGGGTGTGCAGCACAGCAGGCGCATCTCCATCAACACGTGCTCCCCCCTTTCTCCTGCAACAACTGAATCTCAGCCTGCAAGTCAAGAAAATTACAAGGTATTCTGCTTCAATTTTTTTTGGGATTTGCAATTGAGCAAATACAGTAATCAATTGAGCAGGTACAGGTGCCCAATTGCTCAATTTTTGAGCAAAATTGGCAAAATTGGGTGACATTGGTCACAATCAGGATAAATTTGCAGGAAATTGGTCAAATCAGGATCAATTTGCAGGAAATTGGATGTCGAAATTTGGGGCTTTTGATGTAATTGTGCAATTAAGCACTCATACATGCTGTATGATGTGAAAAATCGCACATTTGGGCAAAATTGCAGCAAATTGCAGTGCAAATCAAGGGGCTTTTGTGCCAATTTGGTTGATTTGCATGCAGGCGATCGCATTTGATGTTGTGGATAATGTGCTGATGCCTTACAAGCACTCAATGTGCCTGTAAATCAAGGGGCTTTCATGTATTTGATGTATATGTGGCCAGGGGGAAGCATCGTGAACACTCTGGATGCCTTCATGTGCGTCAATGTACCATGCATGATCAGAAATTGATCTCAAATCAAGGGGCTTTTCAAGTTTGTATGCTTGTTGAGCTTGGCAAAGCAGCAGGCAAGCCATTTATGCCTTGAATCCTCAAAAATCAGCTTGCAGTCAAGGGGCTTTTGCCCAATTTCTGTTCGGGACTGTTGTATGCAGTGTTCGGGACTGTAAAAGTCTGATTTTCACTCATTTGGACAGCCAGGAGAGCATTTATTGCTATTGTACCTGCTGGTACAGATTTGGCACAGCTTTGTGCAAGTTTTGGCATGGCTGTACACTGTTTTGAGTGACCAAAAGGTTCAATTTCAGCTGCTGAACTTGCCGGTACAGGTTTGGTACATCATTGGTGAGCACTTAGTACTGCTGTACAGTACTTTGGAAGGGCAAAAGAGCACATTTAAGGTGCTGTCCAAAATCTGCAGCAACCAGATTTTGGTGTTTTCATCACATACAGTGGGAGAAAAGTTGCATTCTTGCTTCCGCAGTGGGAGATAAAGCTTGGGAGAACATTTGTGAGCACTTTGTGTGCTTAGGGTGCAGTGTTTGCACATCTTTTGGTGCAGTGTTAGCACATTTGCAGGGAGTCAGGCATTTACAGGTTGCATATTGCTATGGCAACCACAGGTGAGAGCTCTTCATTGCTTCACATCAAGAAGCTTGAAGGCTCTCATAATTATGATATTTGGCAAACCCAGTGCTACAATGTGTTGCTTCAGAAAAAGCAGCACAAGCCTATCAAAGAAAGGGGTGTGATGCCCGCTTCTCTTACAGCTGAAGAGTGGGAAGATATGGATGAGCTGGCAAGATCTACTATCATGTTGTCTGTGTCAGACTCATTACTTTTCAGCATTCGTGAAGAGAAGACAGCTTGGGGAATGTGGCAGAGATTGCAGGACTTGTATGCCCAACAAAGTGCCTCAAGCAAAGTGTATTGGTTGAAGAAACTCATAGGCCTTCAGATGAAGGAAGGGGCTTCTATGACAACCCATCTAAATGAGTTTAATGGTATTGTCAGCCAGGTTATCAATCAAAAGTTGGCAATGGACGATGAGTTCAAAGCCACCTTTTTGTTATGCACTTTGCCAGAGAGTTGGGACACATTCAGGACAGCCACTAGCAATTCGAATGCTATGCTGTCATATGCAGATGTTGAGGGTGCTCTTCTTCAAGAAGAGATGAACAGGAAAAACAACTCTGTTGGAAAGTCAAATGCAATGAATGCACGTGGGAGATCCCAGCAAAGGGGGAAAAGCCAAGAAAGGGGAAGGAGCAAGTCTCGCTCCAAAAAGGATTTGGAATGCCATTATTGTGGCAAGAAGGGACACATCAAAAAGCAATGCTACAAATGGAAAAATGATCAAAAGGAAAAGGGAAAAGGCAAAGACAAAGAGAAGGATAAAGCCAAAGATGTAAAGCCAAAGGGCAAAAGTGGAGTCAAGATCGAAGAAATCAATGTGTCACATGGAGGTGGCAGTGAGGATGAGGTCCTCTTTACTTCTTCACTTGATGCCCATTCACTTCTTACAGGTGGTCATGGTATGCACTCATGGATCATTGATTCAGGTGCCTCCTTTCATGTCACAGGTTGCAGAGACTTGTTTGTCAGGTATACTGCTGGCAATGAAGGAGTGGTTTATTTGGGTGATAACCATGCATGCAAAATTCTTGGCAGAGGTGATGTGAGGCTTGTATTTTCAGATGGCTCACAGCTTATGCTCCATGATGTCAGGCATGTGCCTGAGATCAAGAAGAATCTGCTTTCTACTGGACAGCTTGATGATGCTGATTATGTTACCACATTTGGTAGTGGAAAGTGGAAAATTAGTAAGGGCTCACTGGTTGTTGCCAGAGGCTCTAAGGTGGACACTCTTTACTTCATGCATGCAGGTGTTTGTCACCATGCTAATGTAAATGCAACCGAGCTGCCGGAAATTTCTATGTGGCATAGCCGGTTGGGACACATGAGTGTCAAGGGAATGGAGCAATTGTCTCGTTTGGGTTACTTGCCTTCTCTAAAGTTTTCAAGTTTTCAATTTTGTGAGCATTGTATATATGGTAGGCAACTACAGTGCCCCCACAAGAAAGCTCTTGGACAGAAAGATGCTCAGTTAGAGCTTGTGCATACAGATGTATGTGAGATGCCTCAGCTTTCTTTGGGAGGGGCAAAATATTTTGTGTCTTTTATTGATGATGCCACACGCAAGGTGTGGGTTTATCCTCTTCGTTTGAAGAGTGATACTTTCTCAGTGTTTCAGAAGTTTGTTGCTCTTGTTGAGAATCAAACTGGCAAAACACTGAAGGCTTTGCGTTCCGACAATGGTGGAGAGTACATGTCCAAACAGTTTCAGGACTTTTGTGATGCTAAAGGCATCAAGAGGGAGCTCTCTACTCCTTATGATCCTCCACAAAACGGGACAGCAGAGAGGATGAACAGGACCATACAGGAGAAGGTCCGTTCTATGTTGTCACATGCTGCATTACCTCATGGTTTTTGGGCTGAAGCTGTTATGACAGCCGTTCACCTTATAAACAGGTCACCTAACACGAGGCTTGGTGGGAAAGTGCCAGAAGAAGTATGGACAGGGAAGCCTCCGTCATACAAGCACTTGAGAGTGTTTGGTTGCGTTGCGTACGTGCACATACGCAGGGAAATGCGCACCAAACTTGATCCTAAGTCTCACAAATGCATATTCCTAGGATATGGTGACAGAGGTGAAATGGGGTATAGACTTTGGGATCCCATGAATAGAAAGATCATACGTAGCAATGATGTCATTTTTGATGAAACATGCATGTATAAGGAGCCTGCAAGGCAACAGGAGCCTGGCAGAGTCATCTTTGATGATGATGGACATCATGGACAACAACAAAGGGCTGTAAATCAGCCATTACAGCAGGAAAACCAGCCCTTAAATGGTGCTGAAAATGGTCCAAATGGACAGCCAGAGATGGCAGAAGATATCCCTATGGATATACCACAGTTGGAGGAGATACCGGGCATGATATTTCAGCCTTATGGCATGGAACAGGAGCCACCAATGGGTGATATGCAGGCTGGACAGCAACCTGCAAATGATGGTCATTGGGTACGGAGGTCCACAAGACCCTCCAGAGCCCCTGACAGGTTTGTTCCAGGGGTTGACTACTTGATGCTCACTGACTGTGGGGAGCCCTCATGTTATAAAGAGGCTTTACAGAGGGCAGACAAGGCTCTATGGGAGCGTGCCATGAAGTCAGAGATGGATTCTCTGCATAAAAATGGAACTTGGAAGTTGGTGCCTTTGCCTGCAGGCAAGAAGGTTTTGCCATGCAAGTGGGTATACAGGCTCAAAGTTGCACCAGATGCAAAGCCAAGATACAAAGCCAGGTTAGTGGCTAAGGGCTTTAAGCAGGAATATGGTGTGGACTTTGAGGAGATCTTCTCTCCAGTCAAAATGACCACACTTAGAGCTGTGGTCAAAATGACCACACTTAGAGCTGTGTTGGCTTTGGTTGCGCATGATGATCTGGACTTGATTCAGATGGATGTGAAGACTGCTTTTCTTCACGGTGATCTCCATGAGGAGATATATATGCAGCAGCCAGAGGGTTATGCAATAAGTGGGAAGGAAAAGCTTGTATGCAAGCTGAAAAAGAGTCTTTATGGGCTCAAACAGGCACCAAGAGAATGGTATCATAAATTTGATACATTCATGAAATCTCAGAAATTCAGGAGAAGTGACATAGATCACTGCTTGTACACCAAGAAAGCTTTGGATGGCAGTCTATTGATCCTCATCTTGTATGTTGATGATATGTTGATTGCCGGGAAATCTCGTAAAGAGATGGATGCCTTGAAGAAGAGGCTGCATGAGACCTTTGATATGAAGGATCTGGGTGATGCAAATCACATCTTGGGTATGCGGATACTTCGGGACAGAAATCAGCATGTGTTGTATTTGTCTCAGAAGGAATACATTGGCAAAGTCTTGCAGAGGTTCAATATGGACGGGGGGAAGAAAGCTAGTACTCCTTTGCCTCCATATGTGAAACTCAGTGCTATGGACAGCCCACAGTCAGATAGAGACAGGGCTGATATGGCCAAGATTCCGTATGCTTCAGCTTGTGGCAGTTTCATGTATGCCATGGTTGCTACTAGGCCGGACATTGCATTTGCAGTGGGAGTGGTTTCTAGATACATGGCCAACCCTGGCAAGAAGCATTGGGAAGCAGTGAAAGGTGTCATGAGATACCTGAAGGGCACACAGGATTTGTGCATTTGCTTTGGCAAACAGGATGCATTAGTGCATGGTTACACGGATTCGGATTATGCCGGTCATCCAGATAACCGGAAGTCTACTACCGGTTATGTATTTACATTCACAGGAGGTGCTGTGTCATGGATATCCAGGATGCAGAAGTGCACAGCCTTATCTACTACAGAGGCCGAGTATATTGCAGCCACAGAGGCTTGCAAGGAGGCATTATGGCTATCTCGGTTAGTGGTTGACTTGGGCTATACAAGGGATATTCCATTGTTGCATTGTGATAGTCAGAGTGCCATCCAGTTGGCAAAGAACCCTGTCTTTCATGCAAAGACGAAGCATGTGGATGTGAAGTATCACTTCATCAGAGAGGTGATAGAGAACAAGCAAATTCAGCTTGTTAAGATTCATACGGATGACAACCCGGCTGATCTGTTGACGAAGAGTTTGCCTCCGGAGCGGTTTGCTCATTGCAGACACTTGATGGGCATTGGATGAGGCCATTTTCAGCCTTGATATGGCCTTGTATATTATCATGTACATGCTGATTTTTTCTTTTCCTTTACTTAAGGGCACTTTGCCTTTAAGTGGGAGGTTGTTGGGGTAAAGGCGTTATGCCCACCCTTATAGTGTGTACAAGCCCATAAGTTATAGTACATAGTACACTTAGTACTTTTAATGTACTAAGTGCACTATGTGTACTAGTGCAATATACATGTGTGATAGGGGAGTCACACACTCATGCTTTTCATGAGTTGACTTATCCCCACATCTCTCTCTCTCTCTCCCTTGCTTCTCTGTGTATGTCTCCCATGAATGAACTTTAAACCCTAATTCAGGTTTCTCCCCATCATGTGTGTATGTATGTATGTATGTACGTATGATATTATATGTATGTATGTATGTATATGATATTATATGTATGTATGTATGTATGTATGTATGTATGTATGTATATATATATATATATATATATATATATATATATTCTACTCTTCTCCACGCTTTTGTTTTCGTTGCTTTTCTTTGTCCCAAATGTACAAGGCTAAGGTCCAAATCCATAATGTGTGTGATGTCCAATATTTCCCTAGTGCCTCAAATAATAATGAGTGTTAAGCCTTTTATTCACGAGCCAATCTCATGAATTTCGAAAATGGTGACATAACCCCTCTTCAAAACCATTGTCCTCATTTGTAAGAGGAATCATAAATCCAGAACTTCTTGTATAATCTAGAGATTCAAGACCATCAAGTCTTGCATGATTCAAGAGCCCTAAAAAACACTGGATAGAGGATTGATCACACTCAAAGTGACTAGAGCAACATCATATGTCCAAGAATAGTTTTTTCTAGAAAGTAAGTCTAGGAGTGCATAAAACTAATCCGTAAACCTATACACAGCATAATAGATAGTACAATGGTCAGGCTGAGACAAACCAATATATATATATACCTAGATGAATCCAAGAACATGCCCAAATTCACCTTATAAGAAAGTGCAATTTCTAACCTCATGGTAGTCATCCACAAGACAAAAAACCATCAACTCCATCATGCATAGTATGGACTAGATACTACGACATCCCCACTAATGTCATCAGTGCCCAATAGTGGGTGTAGAACTTGGTATCAATATATACTCCCATACACACCCCCCACGCACACACACATACACATAAGAGCATATATCCATACAAAAGGTTTGTGTATTGAGTTTCTGTCAAAGCTTCGGAGATACAGGGCAGACTCAACCATAATGAAGCCTAACACTAAGGATTATAACAAATAGAAAGAATTATTACAACAAAAAGGTAGTTGATAGGACATATGCACCACAAAAGATAGAAAGAATTAACACAATATCAACTGCCTCATCAGGAAGCTCCCGTCCAATCTGGTGTCCATCAACCAAATCAATGAACCATTCTGCTTCCGAGTAAGCCAAGTCCTGGAAACTTGCTGAAGATCACGCAAGGCCTTCTGAAACCTGTTGACCACTCCCTCTGAATCCGGAACCACAAAGCCTGGAGAATCCACCTCCTTTTGCAAGTAATCAACTGCCACCTGCCTGGCTTTCCAAGAGGTCCCCGTGGAAAGAACATCCTCATCTACAAGAGTTTCTTTGTCCCGAATACTACGAGACATCAGAGCATAAGTGACCTGTTCAGTTTCCTCTGACTGATGAACACAAGAACCACCAACATCAGTACTGGAAAGTTCCTGCCAACTGCTGCCATCAACTGGCAAGCTATCCACCATCTGGTCCCGGAAAGCCTGCATTTGCAGCGTATCCACACTTAAGTGGCCATTACCAGACTGCCACTCATCACAAACCTGAGGACCTAAACTCCATTCTCCACTCCGCCTTCCCAAACCACCTGGCCTGTTGCTTTGTCCCGGAGAGCAACAAAATGCTCATCAAACTCCACCCGTACGCCAGTCTTGCAAACCTAATGCACTGACAACAGATGAAAACCAAGTGACAAAACATACAACACCTGGGAGGAATGCTTCCCCCCTCTGCCATTTGGGAACTATCTCCAACTTGCCCTCACTGTGAACTGGGATAGGGCAGTAAGAATGTGACCAGAATACCTGCAGAGATCCTATAAATCTGAATGGGAAGGAGTCATGTGCCTGGAAGCACCACTGTCCAGAATCCACTCCCGAGTATCCGTTGCGGAGAATCCTCCAACCCCCTCCCTGCCTGAAGAAAATGAAACATCGGTGTCCATCACCTCCAGGTGCACAAAAGCTGGAGTCTTCATGATTGCTGTTGAGGAATCTTCACACTTCTCGGTCTTTCGCTTGGGACACTGCCTCCAATAGTGGCCTTTCTCGCCACAATCATCACAGGTCCTCTCTGCCTTTAGTTTCTTGCGATCAGCGACGACGGACTTCTTCTCAGAAGATTTCTCCGATGAAGCCTTCCCTTTGCCCGTGTTACAGCCTTTCGACCGTTGGCCAGTTAAGGCCTCCGAACCTCCACCCTGAGGAGGGTTCGTGAATCATTCCTCCTGGTCCAAGACCATGGGCACAAGCTCCTCCCACGTGATGGTGCTGAGCTTGCCCCACTGGTAATCAAAGACGAGTAAAATGCTGAGTACTGAGAGGGCAAATGCGACAGCAACGTTATGGCCATGTCCTCTGACGATATCTCCTTCCCAGCCTGAAGAACTTCCTGCTGGAGAGCCTGCAGCTCGTTAATATGCTCCCGCATCGTCAACGACTCTGCAAGGCTCATAACCCGCATCTGTACTTCCAAGGAAATCCTCTTCATGGGCGATACCTTGTTGTAAAGAGAAGCCAAATGCTGCCATATACCTCTGGCCAGCGTCATATGCTTTATATGATTGATTACTTGCGGTGTGCAGTTGAGGAGGATAAACGAACGGACCCTGGCGTTGACACGATCCCACATCTGTGCCTGTGCCTCCCGGTCCTTTTGGATCGACGGTAACTCCCCTTCCTCTACTTCCGGCCGTGGAACCCCAACAACGATGATATCAGCAAGGTCGTAAGACTCCAGAACAGATTCCATCATAACCTTCCATATGCCATAGTTGTTCCCGTCCAACTGACGGTCCACCGGGAACGTGGGGAGTGTGGGGATCTTCACATGCCTCTCGGCCATCTCTAACAGATCTGCCATTGCCGGGATGTACTCTGAAAAAAAAGGTGGGTGGGTGGGAACAAAGAAGAACTTACACCTGCAAGTGGCTGTCCAGCAAATCAGCCCGTCGTCTTCTTGCTTCTCCTCTTCCCAAACAGTCCCGTACAGTCCACCAATCAGTAACACAACAGTCCCCCTCTTGCTCACACAAATCCCAAGAACTATCAAGAGCCTAGGGCTTTGATACCATGTCAGAATGCGCAGTGGAGATGATGACCAAATTTAGGAACACGAGCAAACGCAATGCAGAAAAACAGCACAAGAGAGAGAGAGAGATAGAGGCGTGTAACTCTGCTCTATATACACACAGAAGATCCCGAATATGATACAAATGTGACAAGGGACAGGGGGGCCTTTTTATATGGCCCCCAAAGTGCAGTCGGCTTGTTTCAGAGGCAGCTGACTGGCACTAGACCTCCGCGACCAGCCAAAAAACAG
The DNA here is from genome assembly GCF_041138505.1 of Cibotium barometz. Lineage (NCBI taxonomy): Eukaryota > Viridiplantae > Streptophyta > Polypodiopsida > Cyatheales > Cibotiaceae > Cibotium > Cibotium barometz. Next base: position 6,802,705 of record NC_141061.1, read on the forward strand.
TCGGCCAGCTGCAGGGGTGTCGGCCAGCTCATGTGGGAGGTCGTGAACCTGAAGCAACACAATCAGCCAGCACCAGCATGTACAAATGCAGTCGGCCAGCATCAAAGGTCCTCCTTCCACCACAGGGCTGCCACCCAAGCCACAGAAAAATAGGGAAAATTGGGGGAAAAATACGGAGAGTGGGGAAAAATGAGAAAACACCTACAAGGGCGGGCACACCCACAACAAAGGCCCTAGTGTCTATAGAAAGACAGGAGATGACTTCTAACAGGAGTAACTGTCTGCGTTTGGATTTTGGAAATAGCGTCATTGTGGAGAGCATGCCATCCCTCTCATCCCCACTATGAGGCGAGGTCTAGTCCTCCTCATGGGGGGGATTTTGATCGTGGATGGTTTATGTTGGTACTCTTGCTGGAATTCAACTCCGCAATGCACATGTGCAAACAACATGAAAGCTTCTTTTTGCAAGAGAATTTTTTTAATTCTCCAAACTCGGTTGTTTAGCCTTAGCTCTAACACCAATGTCAATGTCAATGTCAAGTAAGCCTTGCGGAATTGATTTGTTTTTTAGCAAATAATGCAATGAATCAATTAAACAACGGGATGGAACGCAAAATCACTTGCATACATGAGACGAACCCCCCCCCCCCCCCCAAAAAAAAAACTTGCGGAGTATCTGCTTACTGTTTTAGGATTGAATTTAAAGGCTGAATGCCATTTGATACCTAACTTGTGCTCTCACAATTAGCAAACAGGGAACTTGTTTAAGAGTTCCGTCAAGATCCGTCCGGTGACTTCCACCTGATTCTCTTAAGCTACTTTCATCGGGTTCCATCGGTCTACTTTGGAAGGAATCCTACAGATTTTTTCCCACTGGGCTGATCTGTCCTCTTTGGTGATTGCATTTTGCATAAGAACAGGGGAGGCAAGAAAATGGGGGGCAGAACTGCCTTTTTATACAGAAAAATTACCCCCTCCCTATCAGTCAGCTTGTTAGCCCGCTAATTACCCCCTCCCTATCAGTCAGCTTGTTAGCCCGCTAATTGATGGGCCAAAGGGTGAAAATGGCCTTTTTTTAGCCCCGAGGGCTTCATTGTGGCCTTTGAAAGTCTCTGCAAATGTGAGGCATTGCCTGATGGGTGGGGGTTCTTCTAGTCTTCATTCGATCTTTCCTTTGGTTCTTCCGATCTTGTCTTGCAAATCATTTTCTGCACACATTCCCACACAGAGCATAGAGCATCCCACTTCTAGCTGTCTTCTAGAGTCCCAGGCTTGTTCGTCTCCATATAACCAGTTGTCTGCAGGTGGCCTTCTCCCGTCATTGGCATGCACCTGCAACTACCATGTGCGTGCAAACACCAACTTACTGTCAGTCACTCAGTCAACCACGTCCCTTTGTGAGGGCTCACAAAGGTCTGCTAAACCCTAAGTCTCTTAGACTACCTTGGTCCTGTCCTTAGTCATCTTGGCACATGCAACTGAGGATTGATGCTTGTGACATTAGAACTTCAGGCTGTGAGGTTTTTGCTTCTTGGTGGCAGCACACCTACATATGCTTGCATGTGCAGTCATATGCCTCTATGAGCTTCATTAACATGATCTTTGCTCACTTTTCTACAGGTGAATATTCTCGTTTTAAGTAGGTAAAATTGTGGTTTGCATGATTGTTTTCCAGCTGGAGAATCTTTCAATGATGTTAAGAGCGAAAGGATCAATGAGGACTTACTTGAAAGGCCCAATTAGCAGCCCTCTTGTCGAGTTTTCTGATCGACAACAGCTGAGTGAGGACATGGGAGATGGAGATGGGCTGGCAGTGTTTTCAGCTCTCTCACTTTCTACACATGGTAGAACTCTCTCTCTCTCTCTCTCTCTCTCTCTCTCTCTCTCCCCCCACATGTTCATGTACTGGTAATTAGTTTTTTCTCTATTTGTTGTCAGTTTTCTGATGGATCAGCATTTTCATGCTACTCTTTGGTCTCATAGACCCTTTGGGTCGATCTACTTAGCGGCCTAGATGCCAACGACCCAGAGGATCATGACCCTCCATCCAGAACTGACAAATACAGATACAGGAGGCTCTTCGACGCCATGACATGCTTCCATACAGAGGCCTTATATTCTTTTGGCCATCAGGTTGGTATTGGCTGAGGCGGGCATCACCATTAGTTGATAATGGCTGGTTTACCTAATATTGTTTTTCATTTTCTTTGAGTTACTTTTTCCGTGGCTCAGTATACCCATTGTATCACTGACGGTCTCATAGACCCTCAAGGTCTTTTGTAGACATTAATATTACTTTCCTTCTTTCTCTTATTTACTCTTTGTATAGATACGTACTTGCATGATTGGGTCTCATAGGTGGTGTTCGGCCTCAAAATATGACAATATAATCTCTCTCGTGTCTCACCACGACCCACTGGAGTCATTGTGGGCAACGCCCACCAGCTACAACAGACTCAACGTGCACGGGCCCTAGGTGCACGGCAGCTCTCCACGATAGCAGCTCCAAATTGGGGAGATTCCCGAACGATATATAGATACTCCCCCATTGAGTGTGTTCTTGGTGAGTCTCTCAGCAATGTGAGAAATCTGTGCTACTGCTGTAAATCTGAAAACAGAGAATAAAACAGCATATGTATGTAGACAATAGACTGCAAATGATCAAGAACCTGAATATCAATGAAGGTGCAGCACGAGGGAGGCCTGTGAGTGTTGGTATGTACAAGTCAAGGCTGAAATCAGAGATGAAATGATGTGGGAATGAGGCACCTATTTATATAGGTCTTCATGAGCTGATCGGCTAGGTCCTACAGGCCGACCTGGACAAGAGTCCATAAAATAAGGTAAAAATTATAAAATGCTCCTAAAACTGGTGCAAAAAGTAGCAGATAAATATGCAGTGTAGGGCCTCATAAATGGGCCAGATACAAGCATGCAGGCAGTCCATGTGGGGATGAACCATATTTCCAACACCTCCTCTTCAGCACTAGATGGGCGGACCAATGCCGGCACGTTGAAGTAAGACCTCCAAGAAGCACGAGGGAGCGGTTTGGTGACGAGGTCTGCAAGGTTGTCCTTGGTAGAACAATACACCAAGCGAAGAAGGCCAAGTTCGATCCAGTCTCGAACAAAATGATAATGCACTTCGATATGTTTTGATTGACCACGAATCACCGGGTTCACTGCCAAAGCACTAGCGCTCTGGGAGTCTGAGAAAATTGTGACAGGAGAATCTTGTGCACAACATAAATGTTCTAGAATCTGATGAATCCACAAAGCTTTACTCGGGGAGAGAAGAAAGGAGTTATAATCAGCCTCAGTAGATGATGTAGCAGTAGTCCTTAGTTTCTGAGACTTCCAAAAAACCATTCCAGATCCAAGCAAAAAACAATATCCAGAAGTAGACACTATATCCTTTCTCCGCAATCCGAAAAACTGAGAGGAGTTGCTGGAGAGCTTGGAAACATGAAGCACATCCCGGATGGTAAAAGGATGGCCTGGGGAAGAGTTAAGTCGCACATTACCAACCGAAGACGCCTCCAAGTTGGAAGTATCACCAATGGGCACCATCGAAGAGTTGGAACGAATGTCATGAAGAATGGTCCTGTTAGGAGTCATGTGAGTAGTACACTCACTATCAACCACCCAATCCATAAGACGTGAGGTGGAAGGAACAGGAGAGTCAGAGGGAGGCTCCTTAATACCGATGAAGACAGTTCCCTTGGTGAAAGAGGATTTTTGAGTTTGGTTTGGTTGGTTAATGAAGATGTTTGATTGGGTGGTTTCTTAGCAGAACCACCTTCTCTCTTCTTCTTACGACAATCAGGCTGAATGTGACCTTTGAGACCACAATAATGACAAGTAAGCTCTTTATGAGAGGGATTGTCGGCAGGCTTTTGGTCACCTTTGTTGCTCGTGGAAACCTTGAATTGCCATTTGCTTTTGCCCTTGGCTTGAAGAAGGGTCTCAGAAGTACCTTGGCTGGTCTTCTTTCTCATGGCCCTATCCTGAAGCATGCCAACAATGGTATCTAGATTAGGAGTAGAAGGAAAAAGTGATATAGTATCACAAAAAGCAGAGAAAGTCCCGGGCATTTTGGCGAGGAGTCGATTGACAAAGTCCTCATCGGTAGCTTTGCTCCCCAAAGAGGCCAATTGCTTCTGAATGGTTGAATCCATGATGTTAACAGTATCAGCGATCTTCAGGTTGGAGAGCTGATTCTCCAAGGCTACCTTTTGTGCAGAGTTCTCACGGTGATATCTTCATTGAATGGTATCCCCCAATTCTTCTGTAGTTTCCTCATCATTGTTGTCAAATTGACAAGCAAAAGAGGGTTTTATGTCGAAGAAGATAAAGGCATGAGCCCTTGCATCTTTGTCAGCCGAGGCATCAATCTTAGCTTGAGGAGAAGTACCATTAGGAGAGGCATTAGTACCAAAAATAATACCCCATAGCCAATGATATCGAAGGAGAGTCTTCATCTGTAGTGCCCAATCAAGATAATTGGTTTTGTCTAAGATGGATTCCTTGGGAAGTTGAGGAATGTATGAAGAGATGATAGTTGGTGTAGAAGCCATGGAATCCTCCTCTTGAATTTACAGTGGAAAGGTTGCAAGTAGGTACCCGGGGGTTGCCCACTCCTCCCTAGATGCTAGGTGAGGTGAAAGAAAGATGTAGAATTGTACTCCTATTGGAGATCAAGGCGCACGGGTGAAGACGGGAGCCGACCCGATGTGTGATGAAGTGAGGGAGGGAGAGGCTAATGGAGCAAGTGCACGGTGCTACGACTAGTCCAAGGTAGAGACTGAATACAAATTGGGAGAGGAGAGGAGACAGAGGGCTCGGAAAAAAACGCAGCAAGGAAGGTGCTGCTGTGGGAGAAATGCAGTAGAAAAATGCTGATTTGTATGATGAAGTAGATCTCCAAAACTCGGCCGCCAAGGGACAATACAAATTGGGAGAGGAGAGGGAGGGCTGGGGGAAAAAATGCAGCAAGGTGCTGCTGTGGGGGAGACACAGCAGAAAAACGCTGATTTGTGCGATGAAGTAGATCTCCAAAAACGCAGCTGCCAAGGGACAGAATACAAATTGGGAGAGGAGAGGGAGGGCTGGGAAAAAACACAGCAAGGTGCTGTTGTGCAGTGTGGGAGAAACGCAAAAGAAAAATGCTGATTCGTGCGATGAAGTATATCTCCAAAACACAGCTGCCAAGGGAGCAGAGGAGAAAACTAATGCAGGCTGAAAACTCTTCTTGCTGATTTGTGGAAGCACAATATCTCTGATACCATGTGAGAATATGTGAATATTAAGCGGAAGCAAATAGAGATCACAAAAGAGAGAATAGACAGCCAAGAGAGATCCAACACTTGAGCTAGAAAATGAAAGTATTGAATTAATAAATGAAGGTACAATGGCCATGCTTATATACATCTCATGTAGAGTAGTCAGCTAGTAGCACTGGAGGACAAATGTGCACGACAGATAAAAATGCCTAAAATAGCCTAAGAAATATGGGAAAATTTCCTAAAAGTATTAAATAAATATCTGGATAAAAAGGGGATAAATTAGAGTAAAAGAGAGCTAGAGATGACATGTCCAACAGGCGCTCCTACTAGCCTACATGTTCAATAGAGCGCTTTGTGAAGGATTTCCATGCTCTTGGTCTGCTAACACCATCATCCCCAGCCTCAAAGTGGCGATCCACTTGATCCTAATAATTGTAGTAGATCTTGATTGGCCACACATTGGCCAAACCCTATGGATCGGTGCCAGAGGCCGAGCTTAGTTCATCGGCAGAGAGATAGGGATGCAAAGCCTCAAAACAACTAGGCTTTCGGAGGAGCCACTCTACCCATGACCACATCTTCACCCTTTGTGCCATCATTGAGGAGGATAGATCACGACATTAGAGGATTTATTGCCGCTTTGTGGATTTTCGCAAGGCTTTTGATACTGCACCCCGAGCCTGCCTCCTACAGCGTCTATAGAGGAGATATGAGTCCCATTTGACATGGTTTGGAATATCCTCGCCCTCTATGACTCCGTTGTCGGACGAGTGAGGGCCCTAGGAGGTACATCACAAGAGATTTCCAGCACTATTGGGGGGGAACAGGGCTGCCCTCTATCACCCACTCTTTTTTGCCTCTACGTTGATGAGGTCTCGAGCTTTATTAACAAATTAGGCGGGGCTGATCTCACATTGGTAGGCATATTGATCCCCCTACTACTTTATGCAGATGACATCGTCCTCCTTTTAGATTCAGCCGCAGGGGCTTCATAGATATTTGGATACCTTACAGGATTTTTGCACTCAGCGGGATCTCACTGTTAACCTTGGTAAAACTAAGGTAATTGTCTTCGATACCTGCCGCCCTTTCACATCTAGATTGAGATTCACATACAGAGGGGATTTTGTGAGAGATTCTGTCTCTACCCTGGTGTCACTTTCAGTGGCCCACGCTTCACCATGCTTCGCACAGCACTTGCAAGAGTGACACGGGATATGGAGCCTTGAGCGGCATTGCTTCATGGCACATTTCCAGGAGCCTAAGACGAAGGGTTTGCTTTTTGACACCCTTGTCACACCAACCTTGATGTATGGAGTAGCCTTCTGGGGGCAAATTTATCCGATGAGGATTGCAACGAGTTGAGAGGCCTTGGTCATGATGTTCTCCCGTATGATCCGCATCAAACCATTTGTCCCACACGAGATTATTCAGGTAGAGATTGTCTTCTCGGCCTCAACCCACTACACATGGATCACACCTTCAGAGCTCGCATCAAAGATGCACTTCTACAAAGATCACTTCCTCAGGCTCACTGAGGATGGATTCATTTAGTAGCTGGACGTTCACATGTCTCATGGCATGCGGATTGCGATTGGCTTGATACGGGTTTCATCCCACCACCTTAGAGTGGAGACAAGGAAAGTTTAGAGCGTTTTCAGGGAGCTCATACATAGACCCACAGAGGAGAGGATCTGCCGGTTATGCCACACAGAGGTTGAGACAGAGGAGCATCACATATGTCGTTGCCTTGTATACTATGATATCCATGGGAGGTTTCACACTGTGTTCCATGAGGGGTTTGGCCCACTTTCCAGGATCATTGACTTCTTGGACTAGTGCTGCCTAGGGCTCTTCTTGCTTGAGCTTCGTTGACACAGGGACACTTTCTTGAGACAGCTTTGGCCCTAGTAGCCACCCCGACCCTTCCCTCGCCAGCCAACCACCCCGTACACAAGAGGACACCCATATAGTGGATCCTGTGGACCCACCTCCAGCTGTTGTGGACCCACCTTGATTGAGAGTGAAAGAGTGCACAGAGCGGAAGCAAAGGAGCACTAGAGTGTGCTGAATAGAGAGTGCAAGAGAGAGAGAGATATGGAGCAACTATGCTGAATATATTGAAGCAAAATAGTCCCAAGCAAGAGACACAAGTAGTCTCATAAGTGAGGGAGAAAAATATGTACAAGACTGAATGAAAAGTGAGAGGCCAGCCCCACCTATTTATAGGTGAGGAGGGCTGGCCGACTGGAGCTCAATAAGCTGGCCGACTGGAGCAGATGAGCTGGCCGACTGGTAAAATACCAAAAGGGCTGGGAAAAATCCCAGAAAAGTATGGAAAAAAAGAGGTGGCCAGCCCACAATCAAGGGCCATACAAAAGGGACCAAAAGGACACCAGAAATGGGTAGAAATTGGGGATGAATGTGCTAATAGAGAGGAGTTAACTCGGACCGGGCGGCCGGATTCCAGTGGTGCTTGACGTTCGGGCCGATGCCCCCGACCCCCATACGTCGGCCATGAGCCCCTCATTAGCGCTCCAGATCCAGGGCATGCTCCATTGCCATTGAGCTACCTTCCATGTGAGGTAGCTGAGGGAGACCCCTCAGTTATACTAATTAGCCTCAGGCTTGATATTTTGGAGGGTGGTATACCATCTATTGGGAGCTGATTCTCCTCTCATGTTTCATCTTCCTGGTCTTCCATGATGAGATTTCCATGGACAATTTTGTATCACTCGAGTGAGATAGTTTTGATTTGTTCTATTTTATTTTCCGTTCCATGATGAGACCATGGACATTATTGTATTCCTTTGGTCTCATAGGCCCATTGGGTCTTTTAGTAGATGCTTAATATATCTTCCTTCCTTTCTTTCCATTGCCATCAAGCTACCTTTCCACGTAATGTTGCAAAGGGAGACCTCTTGGCCATACTCGTTAGCCCCATGCTTGATATTTTGGAAAGTGGTATACCATCTATTGGGGGCTGATGCTCCTCTCATGGTCCATGTTCCTGGTATTCCATGATGAGATTCCATGGACAGTTTTGTATCACCCCAGTGAGATAGTTATGTTTTGTTTCTATTTTATTTTCTTTTCCATGATGAGATATGCCATGGACATTATTGTATCACTTTCATAGGCCCACTAGGTCTTTAGTAGACGGTTAATATATCTTTCTTTCTTTCTCCCATCATCATCCATCCCCCCCTCCCCCCCCTCTCTGTGTGTGCATGTGTTGGCGGTAGTATATATCTATACTCCTGTTAATTTGATGTATCAAATCACTAGCTAGGTTTGTGCTCTTTATTTTTATACATTCCTGGGTCACAGTTTTTGTGCTAGGGAATGAAAACCATCCCTGCTTTTCATCATTTATAAACCTAATGCCAGTTGTATGCGTTGATAAACTCTTTTGCGGTTTACTATTCAACAGAGATGCTGGCAGAGGAGCTGATAAATATGTTTCTGTCTGAGATCAGAATAAAGGTAACATATACTTACATAGCTACCCCTGTAAACTCTTCCTGAAAGAAGGATTAGAAAATGTTTTTCTAATTAGCAAAAGTGGCCCGATTAAACTTTGTAATGCCTCTTAAAAATAAATGGGGAACAGTTCCTTTTTCTCGAATTAAAAAGAGCTTCCTTGACTTCAGATTTTTTCTTCCTATGATTTCACCTAATAGATTTACTTTTTAAACACAAAAGCTGGCAAAAATATTGGAAAGTGTTGCTAGCCAGTTAGAAAAGGCCACATTAATTAGAATGCCACATCGCATTAAGCTTGGATTTTGGAATATCTTCAGCCAACTATTTGCACTGTAAACTTGCGCATTCATCAAATTAATTGTCCATACAGCTGTGTGCCTATCTATGGAATGCAATGCTCGTATGACATGGCATTAGGTTCTGTTTCATTTTTTGCTATTTTTAAAAGGTTTTCACTGAGATTTTTCACAGCTATGGTTTTTGTTGTGTTATGTAGTGGGTCATTGTCTCAGAGCTTCACTCTGTACTGTATTCAAAAGTAGAGGATGATCATCTCAAGAAGCAAATTTCAGAAGAGATGATACAAAATATTTTACTGGAAACAAATTCAAAGGTGCCTGGGATAACTTTTGGAGAACAGGAACATGATGTTGGGACACTCCAACAAGGATCTGGGATTCAAGCAAAACGAGAAGTATTAGAGGTAGAGTGTCTAATGTTACTTGGTTATTGATACACCTTCTTTTACATTTCTTTTGCTAAAGCTAGGTAGTTGTCATTTGGGAATGTTTGTCTTAGCTCAGTTTTCAATAAAACAAACTTCACCGAGGAGTGGGGTGAGGTAGCTTGCCTTTGGGTCCTAGCACTGATGTACAATGTATGATTCTTCTTTCCCTTCCTCTCTTTTTTCTTCCAGTTAATCGCACTGTTTGAATGACTGAAGCACTCATTATTTGATTGCTGCAAATTACTCCTGCACTCAAGTCCTCACAAGGCATCAAAAACAGGAATTCGCCTTTTTTAGCCCAAGGAAAAGCCACGTTAGGGGGGGCTCCCTTTCCAGCTGACTTCTCTCAGAGGGAAGTTAGATGAGGGAAAAGCCACATTAGGGGCTTGGACTGCCAAACAAGTCCAGAGGTCCTTGAGTGAAGGGGTCCAGGCTCCAAGTGTGTAAGAAGGCCGCATGGTGTTGCTGCATTCGTTTTGAGTTGCTGGCGAGGCGCTCACACAGTGGCCCTAGAGGGTGTGGATAATGTCCGACCAAAAGGAGCGGATAGTCTCTGTAGGTGGGGTGATGGAATCCTCTATAGTCTCATTGCATTTGGTGTGCCAAATGGGCGAGGCTGATGCGTTTCCATCTTTGACTGACAGGGTCAGTGAATCACTTGGACCGAGGAGGCAGGAATGGTCGACATTCAAAGGAGTGTGAGTTGCATGGCAAGAACTGTGCCACCCTTTTTGCAAAGAAGGGCTGCTCCCACCTCTGTGGCCAAGCAATCAATCCTTAGGTGATTGTAGCAAAGGATGTAAGGCTGGAGGATAGATGAAGAATCCTCCACTAGACCTGCTCTCCCTTTGGGCAATCCCAAAGGCAGTGATGTTGCGATTCTAAGTGTTACATGCATCACCCATGTGAGTGCCATGTGGACATGCTTTGTTCTTGCAACCGCCTGCTAGGCAAACCACGTGGCAGGGTAGTATGGCTTGTTTGGGCTGTCTTTTGTATCCATGATGATGAGGATGGTGATCCTCCATGATCAGGATGACAATGATGATCTATACATATCTACATTTACCTAGGGATTAGGGTTAGGTTTTTTTGTTATGTTGTCTTTTTTCTTTTTTTTTTTCCGTGATGAGATTCCATGGACACATTGTACACCTTTTTGTCTCATAGACCTGTTGGGACTTTTGCAAGACATTAACATATATTTTCTTCTTCTTCTTCTTCTTCTTCTTCTTCTTCTTTCTCTCTCTCATTTAGGTGTCTCGATCAACCTCAATAAGAAGTCATCAGTGCGTTAAGGGACAGGGGTATGCAGGCAAAGGGGACAACATTGGAACAAGATGCAGATTTTCAACGCCAGACATGGAGCAGATTCATAGGTTTGACAAGGAGTTCAGTTAAGTTGCCGGAAGAAGTATGACAAGTTGGAGTCCCAACGCAATCAAAGGATGATGAAACTTATCCAAAGGCAAAAGACAGTGAAAGTTGGATTCCTGTCATCAAGCTCAGCAAGAGGGGATGTCACGGGCACGTAGTGTGACATGGCTAACCTCACATGTAATCCTTCATTAGGTAACAATCCACTGCATCATGTTAGCATTTAATGTCAGTTGGTTAGCATGCACAAGCATTTAATGCTTATAATACTCGGACGTGGGCATAAATAGTAGGCCAACGGCATCTTCAGTAGACCGACTAGCAGTACATGAGCCCTATAAATAGAAGGGTCATAATTCATTCATATCATCTCTCTCCCTTTTGGAGATTGGTCTTAGATAGTCTTATTTTGGAAGGCCATTGGCCAAGCATATATGTAACCTTTTCATGTACATAATACATATACTAGAAAACCAGTCTTTCTATCTATCTCTCTTTCATGCGTTTTGCATTAAGGTTCCTACAGAGTGCTCAAGGGCTGTGATTAAGGCACACAGGATTCCGCTATGTCACATATAGTAAGTCATTATACAAGCATGTGTGGCATCTTAGGACTGTCTTGAAGATATTGAGATTGGAGAAGCTTTATGCAAAGGAATCCAAGTGCGACTTTTTTAAATCAGAGCTCCTTTATTTGGGTCATATCATCACTCAGGATGGTATGCATGTTGAGCCGGACAAGGTGAGACAGGTTCTTGAGTGGCCAATGCTGCGGACTATACAACATGTGAAATCCTTTTTGGGTTTTTGTAACATGTGGAAGCTTAGAGACAAGATTATACTTTGATAATGAATATTCAGCACCTTGGTTCTTGATGATTGCACAATGTAATAAAGATAAGAGAGAGAGAGAGAGAGAGAGAGAGAGAGAGAGAGAGAGAGAGAGAGAGATATTAAGCGTCTACTAAAGATCCAATGGTCGTATGAGACTAAAGTGATACAATAATGTCCATGGCATATCTTATTATGGAATGGAAAATAAAACAGAATGAAAACATAAATATAGCTATCTCACTGGGGTGATACAAAACTGTCCATGGAAACTCGTCATGGAATACTGAGAACATAAAAACATGGGAGCAACCTCAGCTCTGAGTAGATGGTATACCACTCTCCAAAATGTCAAGCATGAGGTTGACGAGTATGGCCGAGAGGTCTCCCTCAGCTATGTCACGTGGAAAGGTAGCACGATGGCGGTGGAGCATGTCCTGGATCTGGAGCTGATGAGGTGATCGTGGCCGCCCGGGGGGGGGGGTCGAGGGCGTCGGGCACGTTGGAGTGCAGAGGCTCGGTTCGAGGTAACTCCTCTCGGGCGAGGTAGGTCCGGAGCAGCTCGTGGAGGGTCCACAAGATCCACTGTGTCGGTGTCCTCCACCTCCTGGGTCCGGAAGAAACTGGTGATGGTTGGCTGTCGAGGGAGGGGGCGGGGTGGCTGGGGAAGAAGGTGTCCCTATGTCTGCGGAGCTCAAGCAGGAAGAGAGAGAGAGAGAGAGAGAGAGAGAGAGAGAGTTATATTAATTATCTTCAAAAGATCCATAGGGCCTATGAGAGAGTTATATTAATCATCTTCAAAAGATCCATAGGGCATATGAGACCAAAAGATTACATGATGGTCCATGTTATATCTTGCCATGGAACAAAAGAAAGAGAAAATGAAAAATGAAACTGAAAATATAACTGACTAATGAAAAATGAGAAACAATTGCCTAGAAACTGCCATTAAAATACATCATCATAAGAGCTAGTGTGATCATCCCCCCGCGGTGGGTAGAGGGCCATCTAGGATATCTAGCATGGGTGATACAAGTATTTCAGATATCCATGGCATATCCATTGGGTCAGAAGGGGCTGAGCGGTGTTGATGGAGCATATCTTGTATTTGCAGCTGACGGTAGATGGTGGGCGTTTGGGTGGAGGCAAGTGGGTCCTCGACACATCTATGACTATAGAGGGTCTATCCACTGCCTGTGGAGGGGCACTCTTGTATCTTTGGACATACAGTATCGGCTTGGGCGAGGATGACTCCCCTTGGCGGTGTGGGATTTGTATTAGGAAGGGATCGTGCTGGCGGCTGTGTGGTGAGATCTAGCCTCTCATCATCCTTGGCATGTCTCTGGAAGAAACTGGTAATGGGCTGTTGTCGAGGTCCAAGGGGTGCTTTTGGGTGAGGCTCTCTGAGAAGGGACTCTCTGTGTCTAGGAAGCTCAAGTAGAAAGAGCCCCAAGCATCGCTGGTCAGAGTAATCAATGATCTGAGTCAGTGGATCGAATCCCTCTTTGAAGAGGCAATGGAATCTCCCTCGTATCTCATAATTAATTGGACAAAAAAAGCCTCGAAGGACTGAATACAAACTCGCCTCCATGTACGAATCGAGGACCAAAGAACAAAAGGGGAGGAGGGATACACTCTCCTCCGGCCGGCCGCTCTATGAGGAGAAGGCTATCTTATACAGGGGGTGGGGGAGGGAATAACCACACCGGTGGTTTGTAGTGCCAAGTGGGCTCACCACCTCTATCTATGAGAAAAGGGCTAGGTCGCCAGAGCCTCAAGAAGGCTTCCCGATGCTTCCGCATCAAGTCATAACCACCTTGAAGCTTCTCCCATTGGTTGCAGAGGGTATGGATGATGTCGTCCCAGATGCTCTTGATGGGACTTCGCAGGTGGAGTGTGGGTGCCTTTGATGACTTCGCTACATCGAGCTCTCCAAATGTGCCATGCGGCAACGCTGCTACAAATCTCCCATCTCTGGCACGAACCAGGAGGCCAATGACTAGTAGATGGGGCTGGGGTTGGCATTGTCGATATGCGATGGCCTAAGCAATAGTGCCCCATGTAATAGTACGAGAAGAGGCCCCGCCCATAGTGAAGACGCAGAGAACCCGCTACCAAACCAGTTGAATCTTCGAGCAATCACAAAGACAATGTCACTCAGACTCCTAGGGGTGGCCACGTCCCGGACATACTGCTGGTCTACTGCCAATGGCCAACCACATGCCAACCACCAAACTCCTATGTGCCAGCAACCACAAAAGGAGGGTGATCTTCCGAGGTTGAAAACTGTCCCAAAGCCTCTTCCAAAAATCTGAGAGAAAACGCGGTGAGGGGCCTTGAGATTGCCAGTGTCCTGCTGCTGTTGCTGTCGGAGTGCCCTTAACCTCGGGCATATGGATCCTATGGCCAAGCTCTGGTGTATGCAAGAAACGGGGTACCCAGAGACTGTTAGAAGTCATCTCCTGTCTATATTTATACACCAGGGCCTCTGTTGTGGGTGTGCCCGCCCTGTATAAGGTGTTTTATCGTTTTTCCACACTCCCCGTATTTTTCCCTATTTTTTCCCATTTTTTCTAGTGGTGGGGAGGGTTGCCAGAGGATGGCAGGAGCACTCCAGAGTTGGCCGACTGTCCCAATAGCAGTCCTGCTCTGCTGGCCGACTGCATACAGATGAGTCGTGGGCAATCTGCTGCTGTTGGCCGATTGGACACAGATAAGTCGTGGACATTCTTCTGCTGGCCGACTGCATTTATGCAGTCGTGGACACTTTTTATGCTGGCCGACTGCTCTCCCAGGGGCATATAAATAGGCCCCTTGCCCCCACCACTCATTCATTCAGTTTTCTCGGGATCTTGTGTATAGAGAAGAGTTTACACACCTATCTCTCTGTGTTTCTTGTGCTGTTTATTTTCTGCAGTCTACTTGCTCTTGTCTACCCAAGTTTGGTTATCATTTCCGCTGCATATTCTGACATGGTATCAGAGCCCTAGGCTCGAGATAGATCTTGGGAGTTTTTCTGAGCAAGAGGGGGAGTGTTAGGCTGCTGATTGGTGGACTGTTTTGGGCTGTACGGGAAGAGAAGGTGCAAGAGGAAGGCGGGCTAAGGTGCTGGACAGCCACTTGCAGGTTTTCAGATTTTTTTTTCCCACCCACCCACCCTTTCAGGTTACTCTCCGCGATGGCGGATTTACTAGAGATGGCTGAGAAGCACGTGAAGATTCTGACTCTCCCCACGTTCCCAGTGGATCGTCAGCTGGACGGGTCCAATTACGGCATCTAGAAGGTCATGATGGAGTCGGTGCTGGAGTCATATGACCTTGCTGATTTTATCATCATCGGGGTTCCACGGCCGGAAGCTGAGGACGGGGAGTTACTATCGACGAGGAAGGACCGAGAGGCACAGGCACACATGTGGGATCGTGTCAACGCCAGGGTGCGGTCGTTTATTTTCCTCAATTGCACACCACAAGTGATCAATCATGTGAAGCACACGACGCTGGCGAGAGGCATATGGGAGCACTTGGCTTCTTTGTATAACAGGGTATCACCCATGAAACGGATCTCCTTGGAAGTGCAGATGCGGGTTATGAACCCTGCAAAGTCCTCGACGATGCGGGAACACATTAACAAGCTGCAGGCCCTTCAGCAGGAAGTCCTACAAGCTGGGAAAGAGAGATCATCTGAAGACATGGCCATCACTTTGCTGTCCCACTTGCATGGTCAGTATTCTGCTTTCTATTCCTCATTGATTATGAGTGGCAGGCTTAGCACCATAACCTGGGAGGAGCTTGTGCCAATGGTCTTGGACCAGGAGGAACGTTTCACGAACCCTCCTCACAGCGGAGGTTCGGAGGCCTTAACTGGCCAACGGTCGAAAGGCCGGAATAACAACAAGGGCAAAGGGAAGGCTTCACCGGAGAAGTCTTCTGAGAAGAAGCCTGATTCAGAACGAGAGAAGCTGAAGGCCGAAAGATCTTGTAATGATTGTGGCGAGAAAGGCCACTACTGGAGGAAGTGCCCTAAGCGGACAAGGAAGAGTGCTGATTCCTCAGCCTCAGCTACAAAGACTCCGGCATTTGTGCAGTTAGAGATGGTGGACTCCGATGCTTCATCATCTTCGAGCGAGGAGGCAGTTGGCTTCACCGCGAAGGATATCCGGGAATGGATTCTCGACAGTGGTGCTTCCAGGCACATGACTCCATCCCGTGACTTCTTTCTGGATCTGAAACGGCAGTCAGGTCGCATCTTTATTGGCGATAAATCTAGTATTCCGATACATAGTGAGGGCCGAATGGAGATTATTCCCGATGGCAAGGGGGGCAAGCATGCTTCCCGTGTTCTTTATGTCCCTGCTCTGGGTTTTCATCTTCTGTCAGTGCATGAGGTATGCAAGACTGGCTTTCGGGTGGAATTTGAGGAGCATTCAGTTGCTCTAAGGGACCGTGAGACTGGCCAGGTTGTTTGGGAAGGCAGTGTGGAGAATGGTATCTACAAGCTCTCTGCACTCTCCCCTTTGACAGGTTCTCAGGTCGGAGATTTGTGGCACTTTCGTTTTGGCCACTTAAATGTGGATGCTTTGAGGCGCGCCTTCTGGGACCAGATGGTGGTTGGCTTGCCAGATGTTGGTAGTAGGCAAGGGCGTTACAGCTCTTGCATACGTGGTAAGCAGCTGAAACCGGCCTGTACTACTGACTGGGCGGTAGATCTTCTTCAATACACACGGCTTTCACCAGTTTATGTCGTCACTTAATACCTTAGCTTAAACACAGAGCAAAAACAACAAAATCCTGTGAACTAGAATGTCCCCAGGAGCTGACACCGACACCAGATAGGCCCCAAAGCTTGGCGCCCCTTTCGGTATTTATTTATTCTTTAGAAAAAGAGATTTTTTACAAGGTATTGAGTTTGCTGAATTTTCTGCACATTCCTGAAAATTTCGCCAGCATAACTGTCCCAAAACTGACCCAAAATATGTCAGAATCATTCCAAACCACTTCTGACCTCTTCAGTACGTCGAAACCCTCTCAACAGAGCATAAAAACCAGTAATTCAGCTTGCTGTAATTTCTGCACAGCACTGAAATTTACTCTGTTTTGCACACATATGGCCCTCTGTTCACTCTGGAATCCATCTGGCTTGACCTTATTGCGATTCGGTACCTTCTCGGGCTCCGAAACAGCCCAAAAACAGTCATAAACAGCAACAATAAATTGCTGAATTTGACACCTGCTTTGTGGGGTTATGACCCCCACAGGTACCTGCTATGGTACGGTGGTTAACCGCGCCTGTTCCTATCAAAGGAGGCTCTTGCCTCAGCCAGGAAGCATGAATTCCTCACAGCTGTACATACACATAAGAAAGCCTCTTGCAGGCATAATCATTCTGAGAGAGTAGAGGAGTGGTTTACAGCCACGTATGGCTCACTGCATCTAGGCAAAGGGAGTAGGCAGCTCTCAATAGCCCTTAACCTGCTTCAATCCACCTGCAAACTCACCAAATGAGCTCCCACAGAGAGAAAACGAGTGCTCAGCCTCCCACGAGTGGAAAGTTTTTGTAAAATGTGACAAATGGCACATTAATAAGCAATTTCCTGCTTTGGATTTCCAGCCTAAAAATATCCTGGCCAGCTCATCAGCTCACTGCAGGTCTTTGGGGACTATTGTTCCCCATTTAATTGCCCTCCTTTTGACGCGAACACATTTCAATTCCGACATAGGCCAAAAATAGCAGGTTCCCCTAAAATTTAGGAGATGTCAGAATCGCGTCCCTCTGATCTTCTGGATGCTCTTCTATCTCTAGAGCACTGACAAATTCCAAGTGCACTGCCCTCTTAGCAGAGATATTTATCTGTCTTCTTCTTCTTTCGACCCACCCTTCTCTTAGCCTTAATCTAATGTCAATATTCAGTGCCTGTAAACCTTAGGCCATCCAAACTTAGACTCTCTCACTGAACTTTAATGCTGTCCACTCCGACTGAGCAATGCAGACATTTTGGATTCCAAAAGGGGTTTCTAAACAGGAAACCAATCCGATAAAGAAAGCAAAAACAAAGTTAGTCATTGCCACAGGCTCGTGACATACCCCCCTCTTGAAATTGCAAATGTCCTCATTTGCATGCGTCGTATACATGTTTCCAGTTAACGAGATGAACCAACATCAAGTTAAGACATGTATACTACAAGCATGGTCATTGCTCTGTCGATGAACCCAACACTAACAGTGACATTCAGTCACACTGCAATATAGTTCACGTAGAGTCTAAATTCAGAAATACATGTTGACAAAACCAAAACCATAGTACTGAAACATATGCCAAAATTGGTGACTACATGTATCTATTAACTGAATAATCCACAAGACAAAAGATAGACTAGCTGTACATGATCGATGGAGCAATTGTATTATAACAATCTATACAGCTCCTCAATCAATGGGTCAAGGTAGGCTGCAGACTAAATGCCTCAAGGTAAAGTCCCAATACATTAGGTGACTCAGCGAGTTCACCCTCTTCCATCCACTTAGCATCCAAAGGTGGATAGTTTCTGAACTTCACCAAATAGCGTCTAGCAGCCTTGCCTTTTACTTTCCGTTCCTTATGTGCCAAGATCTGTTCTGGAACAAGAATTTCATCATTTCTTCAACTTCAGGTTGATCTTGAGGTGGCATATCCACTGGCACATCACCCACAAAGGGTCTAAGAAGACTCACATGGAACGCATTGTGAATCTTCCACTGCTCAGGCAATTTCAGCCGATAGCATACATCGCTGATCTTCTCTGTTACTTGAAAAGGCCCATAATACCGCATACTCAGCTTAGTAAACAGGCTTTCCTTGCCCTTACGTTTCTTAAGCCGTGCCTTTTCAAAGCGTAACAAGACCCAATCATGCTCTTTAAACATGAGCTCTCGGCGATGCATATCTGCTGCTCTTTTCTGCTTAGCCTGAGTCTTCTCAAGGGCATGCTTAATCTTCTTGTATGTCTCATCCATATTCTGCACAAACTGATCTGCCTCAAAAATTTTATCTTTTGTATGCAAAATGGGGGGCACTTTCTTGCCACCTTCTACAATCTCAAAAGGTGCTTTGCCAGTTGAAGAGTGCACTGTATTATTATATGCATACTCAACCAATGGCAAATACTGCTCCCACTTTGCTTTCTGCTCTGATACATAACACTTTAGCAGATCAAGGACAGTAGAATTTGCCTCTTCAGACTGCCCATCAGTTTGTGGATGAAACGAAGAAGAAAATTTCAACGTGCTGCCCATGTTCTCAAATATGCCTCTCCAGAAAAGACTAGTCATTCGTGGATCACGGTCACTAATCACAGACTGTGGCATCCCATGGTACTTGAAAATGTTGCACATAAACAATCGTGCCATCTGCTCTGGCTTAATCTTCTTTCGAACAGGAATGAAATGAGCCTGCTTACTGAACCTACATATAATGGTCCATATTCCATCATTCCCTGTCTGTGTCCTAGGAAGATCAAACACAAAGTCCATTGCTATGCTTTCCCATGGCTTCTCTGGAATAGGCAATGGCTGTAACAGCCCTGGTGCTTTTTGCCTGTCAAACTTGACCTTCTGGCAAATCACACACTGCCGTACATAATCTTCAACATCTCTTCTCAAAGTAGGCCAGTAAAAGAAAGTCTCAACCGCCTTAACTGTAGCATCTATACCACGATGTCCAGCATACGGAGGAGAATGACTCTCTGTCATCACTTTCACTCTCAGTGGCCTAGTGACACACAGTCTCCCATGCATCAACATATAACCCTCTTTGAGAAGATAGTGGTCATGAGGTTGTCCATTCACAATGTGATCATAGACTCGGGCAAAATCCTCATCAACAGCATACTGCTCCTTCATGTCATCTAACTCATGATGATAAGGAATAGACACTGCTGAAATCTGTGGCTTCCTTGATAAAGCATCTGCCACAACATTCTTCTTGCCTTCCACATGCACAATCTGAAAGTGGAACATAGACAAAAAGTTTGCCCATCTCATATGCTTCTCCGACAATTTTGTCTGAGTCAGAAAATAGCGTAAAGTCTGATGATCTGTCTGAACAACAAAATCAGCACCTAAAAGGTAGTGTTTCCAACTTTCTAGAGCATGAACTACAGCCAGCAGTTCTTTCTCATAGACCTGCATAGTCTTCTCTGGCCCTTGTAATATTCTGCTTTCATATGCCACTACCCTTCCTTCTTGCATTAAGACAGCACCAACACTGCTGCCACATGCATCACACTGGACAACAAATGACTTCCTGAGGTCTGGCAATATAATCACTGGACTAGAAGTCATCTTTTCTTTCAGTAGCTCAAAAGCTGAAATCTCTTTCTGTGTCCATCTGAAAGAGACGTCTTTCTTTTGCAGAGCATGCAACGGTGAAGCAATCTCAGCAAAATTTCTGATAAATCTCCTGTAGTAAGAGCATAAACCAAGAAAACTTCTGACATCATGCACAGTCTTCAAGGCTGGCCATGTCTTGATTGCCTCAACCTTAGCAGGATCCATTCTGACCCCATCCTTAGACACAATGTGCCCCAAGAACTGAATCTGTTCCAAGAAGAACTTACTCTTCTTGCCATTCACAAGCAGTCTATGACTACGTAATTCATTGAACACCTCTGACAAGTGGTCTCTATGCTCCTCTTCCGACTTTGAAAAGACAATCATGTCATCAAAGAAGGTGCCAACAAACTGTCTAAACGGTCGGAATATCCGATCCATCATCCGATTAAATGTGGCAGGAGCATTCGTCAGACCAAATGGCATCACAAGGAATTCATACAGGCCAAAGGTCGTCCTGAACGCAGTCTTATGCACATCTTCAGTTCTAATCCTGATCTGATGGTAGCCACTTTTCAGATCTATCCTGCTAAACATAGACGCGCCTTCCAAGCGGTCTAAGATGTCATCAATCCTTGGAATAGGGAACCTGTTCTTTATGGTGGCCTTATTCAAAGCGCGGTAATCTATACACATGCGCCATGAGCCATCCTTCTTCTGCACTAAGAGCACAGGAGAGCAAAAGGGAGATGAACTTGGCTGTATCAACCCTTTTTCCAGCAGCTCATTCACCTGGCTCATAATCTCTTTCTGCTGCGCTGCACTAACCCTGTACGGAGGTCGATTCGGTGGACTACTGCCTGGAATCAGATCTATACCATGATCCTCTGACCTCTCTGGTGGTAACTCAGACGGTAATGAGTCAGAAAAGACATCACTAAATTGTGACAAAAATTCAGATCTGTCTTTCTCAAGTACTGACAAATTTGACTCACTTACTTCATTCAAATCACGTGCAAATATCAAATACGCAGAAAGATGATTCTTTATTACCGAGGTAATAGCAGAAGCTGAAATTATAGGTACAGACTCTCCTTTGAGCTTAACATCTAGCACATGAGTCTTCCCTCTACTTTCCAAGGTCACAGTCTTCTTGAAGGAATCCAAGATGCCATGCACTCTGTACAACCACGGCATACCAAGCAATACATCGCATCCCTCAAGCGGCATGATATAAAAGTCTTCTGCATCCACATAGGACTGTATATGCAGACGTAACTTTCCAAGGATGGGTGTCACAGACTCTGAATGGCCAGGACATGCCAAACCTGCCTCAGCTGTGTATCCCATCTCATCAGCTCTGATGCCCAACTGTGCAGCCAACTGTGGGGAAATGAAGTTTGCCTTTGCCCCAGGGTCAAAGAAAATGAGAACATGCTGATCTCTGACCTTTCCCCAGGCTCTACACAACTCACTGGCATCTGTCTGAGGTCTATCCCCTAGCATATCTGGCACTAAACCTGCCGAAGGGGTGACCTTCTTTCCTTTCTTGTCTTCTTTCTCTTCTGAGTCAGCTGGCCTTTTCTTGTCAGGACAAAACCTTGATATGTGACCAGCTTTCTCACAGATAAAGCATTTACCCTCAGTCCTTAAAGCCTGTGTTTCCTCTTCAGTTCTCTGCTTAAACTGAGGCTTGTTGCTCTTCGACTGACGCCAAAAAGCCTTGTCTAATTTCTTCTTTGCTGATCCAGCTTTACCTGTCTTCTGAGGGCCCTGCTCATCAACCTTTTCAACCTGTTTGGCTGCTGAAATTCTGGCTGATTTGCCCTCTTTGCTGCTGCCCCCAAAACCACTAGAACCTCTCTTCTTTCCTGGGAGGAAGAGAACTCCTCTCTAGCTTCTTCACGTCGGTCAGCCATCAGTGCTCTGTGCTTCTACCCAGCAGGCCCAGGCTCACTTCAATAAAACAAAGTGATGTTTATCCCGGCAATGGAACCATGAAACCGGCCTGTACTACTGACTGGGCGGTAGATCTTCTTCAATACACACGGCTTTCACCAGTTTATGTCGTCACTTAATACCTTAGCTTAAACACAGAGCAAAAACAACAAAATCCTGTGAACTAGAATGTCCCCAGGAGCTGACACCGACACCAGATAGGCCCCAAAGCTTGGCGCCCCTTTCGGTATTTATTTATTCTTTAGAAAAAGAGATTTTTTACAAGGTATTGAGTTTGCTGAATTTTCTGCACATTCCTGAAAATTTCGCCAGCATAACTGTCCCAAAACTGACCCAAAATATGTCAGAATCATTCCAAACCACTTCTGACCTCTTCAGTACGTCGAAACCCTCTCAACAGAGCATAAAAACCAGTAATTCAGCTTGCTGTAATTTCTGCACAGCACTGAAATTTACTCTGTTTTGCACACATATGGCCCTCTGTTCACTCTGGAATCCATCTGGCTTGACCTTATTGCGATTCGGTACCTTCTCGGGCTCCGAAACAGCCCAAAAACAGTCATAAACAGCAACAATAAATTGCTGAATTTGACACCTGCTTTGTGGGGTTATGACCCCCACAGGTACCTGCTATGGTACGGTGGTTAACCGCGCCTGTTCCTATCAAAGGAGGCTCTTGCCTCAGCCAGGAAGCATGAATTCCTCACAGCTGTACATACACATAAGAAAGCCTCTTGCAGGCATAATCATTCTGAGAGAGTAGAGGAGTGGTTTACAGCCACGTATGGCTCACTGCATCTAGGCAAAGGGAGTAGGCAGCTCTCAATAGCCCTTAACCTGCTTCAATCCACCTGCAAACTCACCAAATGAGCTCCCACAGAGAGAAAACGAGTGCTCAGCCTCCCACGAGTGGAAAGTTTTTGTAAAATGTGACAAATGGCACATTAATAAGCAATTTCCTGCTTTGGATTTCCAGCCTAAAAATATCCTGGCCAGCTCATCAGCTCACTGCAGGTCTTTGGGGACTATTGTTCCCCATTTAATTGCCCTCCTTTTGACGCGAACACATTTCAATTCCGACATAGGCCAAAAATAGCAGGTTCCCCTAAAATTTAGGAGATGTCAGAATCGCGTCCCTCTGATCTTCTGGATGCTCTTCTATCTCTAGAGCACTGACAAATTCCAAGTGCACTGCCCTCTTAGCAGAGATATTTATCTGTCTTCTTCTTCTTTCGACCCACCCTTCTCTTAGCCTTAATCTAATGTCAATATTCAGTGCCTGTAAACCTTAGGCCATCCAAACTTAGACTCTCTCACTGAACTTTAATGCTGTCCACTCCGACTGAGCAATGCAGACATTTTGGATTCCAAAAGGGGTTTCTAAACAGGAAACCAATCCGATAAAGAAAGCAAAAACAAAGTTAGTCATTGCCACAGGCTCGTGACAGCAGCACAGGGAATCCTTTCCGAAGCAGGCTTCCAGGCGGGCTTCGAAACCATTGGAGTTGATTCACACTGACTTGTGTGGACCTCAGCAGATACCATCTTTGGGAGGATCTCTCTACTTTATGCTGCTTGTTGATGATTGTACCAGATTCACGTGGGTCTACTTTCTTTCCCAGAAGGACCAAGCTTTTGCTCGGTTCAAGGATTGGCACGTGATGGTGGAGAAAGAGTTTGGATTTCAGGTCAAGACTCTCAGGGCTGACAAAGGAGGTGAATTCTCCTCGATTGTATTTCTCAGATTTTGTGCAGATCATGGCATCAAAAGGGAATTGGCCAATACCGGATCACCTTCGTAGAATGTAGTTGTTGAACGCAAGAACATGACTGTGGTGGAGATGGCGAGGACCATGCTGGAGCATCGTGATCTTCCTCGTCCACTTTGGGGTGAGGCTGTGGCAACGGCTGTCCATACCATTAACCGATCTCCGACGACTTCAGTACCCCATATGACTCCATTTGAGGCACATTTTGGCAGGAAACCCGATGTCTCGCACTTCCGTGTCTTTGGGAGTGACGCGTATGTACATATTCCGAAGAAGCAGAGGGGGAAGCTTGAACTCGAAGAAGCAGAGGGGGAAGCTTGACTCCAAGTCCCGCAAGCTGGTATTTGTGGGGTATAACTCTCTTTCCAAGGGATACATGTTGTATGATCCAGCCGGGATGTGGTCTTTGACGAGCATGTTCCAGGATCCACTGTCGAGGAGCCGCCACTTCTTGGAGATCCAGAGGAGTCTAATGATGATTCCCAGTCTATCATTCCAGTTGATCCACCTCAGTCATCACAGGAGGTTGAGCCCGCAGCTGGAGTAGAGCCCTCGCCGCGACCACAGGAGGCTCCACGATCTGTTCGAGTACCTAGGTGGTTGTTAGACACCCTTCGGGAGTCAGGTGTCACGGAGCTACCCTCCGAGTGGACCACAGAGGATGGCCCTCGAAGATCACATCGAGTCCGAGATAAAAGCAACACAGCGGAGCTTCTTCAGGTGAACTATGCGTTGATGTCTCGTATCATGCGGGATAAAGAGCCCACTTCCGTAAAGGAAGCCCTTTCACAGGATACTTGGAGGAAAGCCATGCAGGTGGAACTTGATGCCATCGAGAAGAACCACACTTGGGAGTTGGTACCGAGGCCGTCGAAGCGGTCTGTCATTGGTGTCAAATGGGTCTTTAAGACCAAATACGCGTCTGATGGGTCGGTGGACAAACACAAAGCCAGGCTTGTGGCTAAAGGTTATGCTCAGCGGCCAGGCATCGACTGCGAGGATACCTTTGCACCGACAGCGCGGATGTCCACGATTCGGACCGTTCTTGCCCTTGCTTCTTCTCAGAGGTGGCCTGTGTATCAAATGGATGTAAAATCTGCGTTTCTTAATGGTGACCTGCAGGAGGAGGTGTACGTTGAGCAGCCTCCAGGCTTTATTGTTCCAGGATCGGAAGGGATGGTTTACAGGTTACGTAAGGCCTTGTATGGTCTTAAGCAGGCTCCCAGGGCTTGGAATCAGAAGATTGATTCCTTCTTTATTCGGACTGGATTTCAGAGATCGGTTGCAGATCCGAACCTGTATCTCTTTCGGGAACGCGGCATGGTCACGCTTATCATCCTTTATGTGGATGATCTCATTCTCACCGGCGGTCATGTGGAGCACATTGGAGTGACGAAGGCTGCCTTGGCAAAGGAGTTTGAGATGACCGACTTAGGCTTACTCCACTTCTTTTTGGGATTGGAGATCTGGCAGACCCAGAGGGGGTTTTTCGTCTCTCAGCAGCGGTATGTTCATGAGTTGCTTGAGGCCTTTGGGATGGAGAACTGCAAGCCTATTACCTCGCCGATGGACCCGAACACAAAGTTAACCGTTACAGATCCTTGTGAGCCAGTTGATGCCTCGCAGTACCGGAAGTTGGTTGGTTCATTGATCTGGTTGCTGAACACCAGATTGGACTTGAGCTTCTCCGTGGGGCTGTTGAGCTCTTTTATGTAGACGCCATTGAAGTCTCATTGGGACGCAGGATTGCGGATCTTGCGGTATCTGCAGAGTACGAAGGATCTGGGACTCTTTTACACAGGAGGGAATGGAGTCAAGCTCCAAGGTTGGAGTGACTCAGATTGGGGAGGAGATCCAGACACGAGGAGATCTACTTCAGGATATAGTTTTACCCTCTGCTCAGGAGCAGTTTCTTGGAGCAGCAAGAGGCAGCCAACTATTGCCCTTTCTTCGACAGAGGCAGAGTATCGGGCTGCTTGTGGTGCTGCTTGTGAGGTTGTATGGCTGCGGAGGCTGCTAAGGCGAGATTGGGTTTCCACAGAGGGAGCCCACAGTC
This sequence comes from Cibotium barometz, assembly GCF_041138505.1. Taxonomy (NCBI): domain Eukaryota; kingdom Viridiplantae; phylum Streptophyta; class Polypodiopsida; order Cyatheales; family Cibotiaceae; genus Cibotium; species Cibotium barometz. The sequence continues at coordinate 6,828,499 of NC_141061.1, forward strand.
ATCCAGTGCGATAACCAGAGTTGTATAGCTATTGCTCGGAACCCGGTTTTCCATGCCCGGACCAAGCATATAGAGATTCAGTATCACTTTGTACGTGAGAAGATCTTGGCTGGTGACATCTTGCTACTTTATTGTTCGACGGAGGACAATGCGGCGGACCTCTTCACGAAGTCTCTACCTCAGGCTACGCTCAGGCGGCACTCCAGCTCCCTTGGGTTGGTTTCACAGCCAGGAGCTGAGAGGGGGTGTTAGAAGTCATCTCGTGTCTATATTTATACACCAGGGCCTCTGTTGTGGGTGTGCCCGCCCTATATAAGGTGTTTTATCATTTTTCCACACTCCTTGTATTTTTCCCTATTTTTTTCCATTTTTTCTAGTGGTGGGGAGGGTTGCCAGAGGATGGCAGGAGCACTCCAGAGCTGGCCGACTGTCCCAACAGCAGTCCTACTGCTGCTGGCCGACTGCATACAGATGAGTCGTGGGCAATCTGCTGCTGGCCGACTGGACACAGATCAGTCGTGGACATTCTTCTGCTGGGCGACTGCATTTATGCAGTCGTGGGCACTTTTTATGCTGGCCGACTGCTCTCCCAGGGGCATATAAATAGGCCCCTTGCCCCCACCACTCATTCATTCAGTTTTCTCGGGATCTTGTGTATAGAGAAGAGTTTACACACCTATCTCTCTGTGTTTCTTGTGCTGTTTATTTTCTGCAGTCTACTTGCTCTTGTCTACCCAAGTTTGGTTATCATTTCCGCTGCATATTCTGACAGAGACTCCTCCCTATCTGCAAAATCACACCAAGTCCACTTCCCTGGTTCCCAATGGAGGCACGTGATGGGCCTGCTCTCCCAGATCCATAAACACCAGAGTCTCTCCCTGGCCACCTTGGTTGGGGAGGTGGGTTGATGTGCATGAAATCTGATCACCCTTACCCTCTGTAAGGTGCATCTACTCAAGTCATCCAAGGGGGGCTCTAATCTCTCTAATGCGCCATGAGGTCCAATTGAAAAAGTGAGCAAGGTAGAGCTCTCATTTGGCCATGAACTGCTAGGAGAATATCATGCCTGGTAAACACTTCCAGCCACTACGGGGGAATAGGGTCAGGGATAGGGGTCAGCCACTTCGGAGGAATAGCAGAGTCGATGTCGAGGTTGAGTCTCTCTGCCCCGGATCCCAGTTAGGCCTCTCTCCTGAGTCTCTGGTGGAAGCTGTCTGAATGCAAGCCAATCTCCAAGTGACCTAGCAGGTCCCGTGCTCAACGCTTCCCAGGATACATGAGGTTGGGTCCCTAGCATGTGGCCACTAGGTAAATGGATTCTGGGGTTCCAAATTAGAGTTTGTCGAAGACGCTCCTTGGAGGCTACCGGAACTACCTGTTGGAGGGCTGGCCTGAGGTGATGCCATGCTCGTACTAGAATGGTTGCAAATTTGCCTCAAAAGTTGGGCTAAAGCCGCAAGCCCGCATCTTTGTGAAGATCCATCTAGTGCTTTGCGGCCAAGGGCCCCCTAGGCTCGATGTACAGGTTGAAATCTTGGGCAAGAGGAAATCCTTCCATGGCTTGTTGCCTGGGAGAAGTCCTCTAACAATCAACTTGCCTAGCAGGGCATGGCTCTGAATGGCGGGGTCGATGATGCCTAGGCCCCCTCTATGGCACGGTTGTACGATCACTCCCCGAGCCACCTTGGCTCGGGCAGGCCTCCCATCGCTTCCCGCCTACAGAAAATTGGGGATCAACCGTTGAACTTGACCAATGAAGGCCTGGAAGAAGGCCCAGCAGGAAGTAATATACCACGTGGTAGCAAGAAGAACTTGGTTCGCTACCACCACTCGGCCGGCTAAGGAAAGCCTCGCTGAACTCCAGTACAGAAGCTTCTTCCGAATGCTCAGAAGAAGAGGGGCTAGCTGCTGCTCTGGGGAGATATCGATGCCCACTTGGCATCCAAGATAACGGACTGGAGTGCCCCTCGGGATCCACTGGAAATCCTCTACTGGATGCTCGGGGGCGGATGGAGAGCCAACCCAAAAACCACACGACTTGTGCCAGGTGATCTGTTGCGCTCCTGATGCGCGACATAAGTTCTCTATGGCCTCTGCAATCTCTGAAGATTCCCCACATCTCTGGATAAGTATGTTACTGTGTCATTTGCAAACTCTGAGTCTAGCAGTTCCTCCTGAGTATGGATGGGGAGATGCAATCCCAGGAGCCTAGTCTCCTGAGCTGAGAGAAAACTTCTCATGGCCTCGACGACGAATAGAAAGAGGTATGGTGCTAGAGGACAACCCTGCCAGACCGAGCGAGAGGGGAAATCTTTCGCCTCTAGCTCCCTGAATGAGAACCTGACTATGAGAGGTCGAATAAAGTCCAGAAACACCACGGATCCACTCCACTGGAAAACCCATGCGGTACATGGTGCCCTCCAGAAAGCTCTAGTCAACTCTATCATAGGCTTTCTCAAAGTCTAGAAGGAGCACAATAAGATCCTGCTGCCGCATCCTAGCCGAAGCTGTTGCCTCCCAAAAAGTGAAGATGTTGTCTAGAATGCTCCGATCTTGAACAAAACCTATCTGAGTGGCATGGATCAAGCAAGGGAGTAAAGGTTGCAGTCTTCGGCTGATGGCCTTGGCCAAAATCTTGTAGGCGGTCCCAAGGAGGGTGATGGGTCTTCACTGCTGAATCTCCAATCTGTCACCACCCTCCTTAGAAATCAAGTGAATCAAACCCTTTGAAAGCCTCTCTGGCATGGTGCCTGTGGTCATAATTTCGTTGAACGCTGCCTTCCATGAGATCCCAGTGATAGAAAAAAAAATTTCAGCAAGCTTTAGGACTATTTTGTTGAAAAACAACCATCCGGGGGTGCAAGATGGTGTAGAGAAGTGAAAATCATGTTCCCCAAGCTGGATATGGCTATGGTGGGCTTATAAATGAAGAGAAATGGTGAAAAATCAGAGTTTTCAGCTCCAAAAACCTGCTTGAAGCTCAAACTCGCCCAAGAGATGACTCTCTCATGCTCAAATAAGCAAGAAAATGCTACAATGCCATGTGTAGAGTTGAATTGACAAGTGGGAGGACACTTGTCTCACTTTTATCCTCTTATCATCTGCCACATGTCCCAAATCTAGAGGCCAAAAATTCCACAATCTTCAGCTCTAAAATATCCCAGATGACAGCTAATTTTGCTTTCGCAATCCTCGATCTCTGTTGAATTTCGGAGGTAATGACGCGAACGAAAATTCCATTGGAGATTTCCAAAAATAGCAACTTCCCCGAAAATTTAGGAGATGATATCACTCTTTGTGTTCCACCACATGAGAAATACATGTAAACACCATGTAGAAACCCGGTTCATTGCTCGATCTCTCCCAAATCCTCAAAGAGTTTGTCATACATACTTTCCACTTGACACTTGAGCTCCAAAGCCCATTTCTGTGTCTAAGAAACCGTTTCGAGTGCTTGGACCATGCTATGAACACTTGGTGCTCTATACTAGATAATCCCCCATTCCCAAAGCTTGCACGTTCTTGATCTTTTGGGCATCCAAAGCCCATCCACACACATGAATTCTGGAGATGCCCAAAATGGTGACACATAGTCATAAGTAATTATAGGGCTAAAAGCTTATAAAGCACTAGGGCTAATTATAAAGCCCAATGGTCTATATAACTGAAACCTAGGCTCATAAGTTATTACGATCGTGTGGTTTGACATAGTTGAGCATGGCCCATTGGGGATGTTCACGTTGATGACACGTGTAGGGTGTGGCCTGGTGGTATGGGACGCGAGGTCTTACTCCAAGGGAGCTTCTCCAAGGATACAGCTATGGCCTTGAGCTCGGGGGATAGTCCGAAGGACAATATGGCTGGGAGGTGAGCCTTAAGCCTCCTACGCGGTTTCTTGTCAGATAGTTCTAGGGTTGGGTCAAGGGGGACCTTACACTCCGCCCTGATGTTCCAAGTTGAGGAGGGAGTGGCAACTGCATTGAGCCTTAGATGCATGTTTCCATGAGTACTGAGGTCATGTATAGGCTAGTTGTACACTGTTGAGCTTGTTGGAAACGTGGGATGCTGGAGAAATATGCATGTTTGGGCAAAAGCAGGTTCAAGTCCAAACTTACAGGCTTTGAGAAGCCCGAAAGGAGTTGGCGAGGGGCTGCAGGTGAATGCCTCTTAGATAGGGGTAAATTAAAGTTTTAAAAATCTTCATAAAAGGCCCAGGACTGCTGGTTGTGGGCCAACCAGAAGTTGCAGGGGGGATTTTAAGCCTATAAATAAACTTGTCTATCCGTTCCATTTGGACAACCTTGTCCATACCCGTGGCTACTGGGAGCTACTTCTGGGCAGCTGTAGGTCTGCAGGAGTGGTAGGAAGCTTTTTTGCACATTTGAAGCCTGTACCTTTCCTGGCTGAAGGTGGGGACTGGATTGCAATACAATCCCCCAATTTTCCTCCCACCCCTGCATATGTTACCTTCCTTCAAGAGGAGCCAGCCATGGAGGGAGTACCCCCCCTCCCCTTTCTTCCTCCCCAATTTGTTGCTTCATTAGAGGACCTTTATATGTATTCCCAGATGTATTTCTGTTTACGAATTGCATAAATCTGTAGTAGGGCACATTAGTTGACTGTTGGACACATTTGATGGGGTCACGGGTGCCCTGTTTATTTACACATTTGTCGTTCAACTGCTTCCTTGGCATTAACTCTGTGATGACCTCTGAATAATGTAAACCATAGAATATTTAGTTCCTCCCCATGTTTGGATTGTGATCGTTGGGCCAATGCTACACATTACACATAATTTGAGGAATAATGATACATGTCTGTTACATTTTTGTGTGCAGGTTTACTTGACTGCTTGGCTTGCTGAAGTGAACATCAAAAAGAGCAGGTAAAAAGAACAAAAGCTGGCCTTTGAACTTGAATACTTTTCTGATAGGCATTTTTGGACGCACAGATGCAGCATGGTTATGGGCTCTTTTCATGCTAGCAGTAGACATGTATTTTGTTTTTTTAAACCATGTTAACAAGAGTGTAATTGTCAAATGATCTGTTGCAGGAAAGATGAGATTTTGAAGACGGTGAGTGAGGAAATACAATTCACTCTTTCAGTTTAGAGTCGACTTTAAGTCTGGAATTAACAGGCAAGCCAGCGGATACCTGCCAAGGAAAGCTGCTGATTTTAGGGACCTTTAGATCACATGGGTGGGCTATGGACCCATGAGTAGCCACTCCCTGTACATCATCAATCAAAATCCCCAAACAGCAAGGATTGACGGGGTACACGTGTAAGGGGCCTTAGAAAGCTAGGGAAAGGTGGGTGTTCTTTATCATCATGTACAACCTAAAGCTTTCACGAGGTTTTGATGTTTCTACAAAGATAGGACTTTGCAAGATTGCTGTAATTAGGAAGTCCAGAGGGCCTAACCAATGTTTCAGGTGGCCAGTGTGCAGTAGAATGGCTTGAGGAGATGCCCACATGGAATTATTTGAATGATTAAGGCGAAAGGCTCAATGGGGTTTTGAGTCTTAATGTAAAGAATGGGAAGGGGGAGAATGATCTAGCACATACAGAAGCCACAATTTGTGGGAATGCCCAATTTGGGGCTTTTGAATGAAAGAGTCGTGCAAGAGAGCATTTTTTTAATGGCTGGGTGGAAAAAGAGAAGCAGCCCTCTATGGTGCTTTAGGGTTTACACTTTGATTAAGTTGGCCTGCTGTTAATTGCAGGGGAAAATCGATGATGGGAGCACAAAAGCATGTTTTCAAAGATCACAAAATCTTGTAGAAGTAAGATTTATTTACCCACCTTGAAGCCTTAATCAAGTTGCCAATGTCTGGATCATGCCCTATAACGTGCAAATTATTGTGTAGGCAACACACAACTGCGTTCTAGGCACGAGTAGAAGCACCAACTATATCGGTTTTTGTGAACCCGAGTAACCTATCACTACCAGCATGCCAAATTTCCTCATTTCATTTGCTTTTTGGGGTGCAATAATGGTTTTCGAAGGTAAAAGGAAACCAAACTTACTATCTGCACCTGCTAATCAAATTTGGGAAGATGTAGGCAACAAGATAGAGAAGATTTACTAAGGGTGAAACCGGAGTATTCAAAGTGAGGGTCGTGGATTTTTTTTGTGAAATGGTTTATGTAGGTTTGTTGAGCTAGAATGACGACAGCTCGTGCCTTGTGGACTCACATCTCATGGCTCATGTATAGCCTTCTGAGCTTCAAAATCGTTTAAAATAAGGGTTTTTCCCTTTCAAGTATGTAAATAGAATGTATGATCTCCTAATCAATGCTGTGCAATATTGAGTGATCCCAATAGCTTGAAATGGATGGAAAAATGAAGCTAAGCCAAGTTCTACGCTAGTCCTCTGCGGTGCTAAATATGTTCAAGTCAAGTACCTTAGCATATGTTGGAAAATAAGTGTCGTTGGGTACTTCACCATAGAGTCAAAAATGTAACTTCCTTTTTGGGTATGCTACCCCATCTATTGCATCTTTAGTCGTCGATTGTCATGCACCACAATGCTTCCATCACTATAGGAATGCAGGAAGAGCTCTCTTTTTCTAGATGGAGGCAAGTAAAGAAGAAGAGCCTTCACAATGGTTCTCTCTTGCAAGAGGTGGGTGAACAAAAATCTCATGAGAGGGAGGAGAAGCTTACACTCAAACCTATTCAAGCAAGCAAACCATCAAGCATGCCAACACAATACAAGTAATCAAAAGAGTAAGGAAGAGAGAGAGCTCGTAAAGTATTCTATTGTAAGGGAATGAAGTGTTTTGCTTAATGCCAAAATTGACTTATATACAAATGAATAGCTTTCACACTAGGTAGAAAAAAAAAATTCATGAGCCACTAGTTCTAGACTAAGCAAGTATGTACACAAAGTTGGTGACTTCCTTATTTGGCATTAGCATGTACACTAAAGTTGGTGACTTTTCTATTTGCCATTAAGCTTAGGATAAGGCCGTTGTATAAATTCTAGCACCACCTTGAAAAAGATGATCTTCTGTGAAATGTGAGTAAGATGGCAACGTGTCTTAGGTGAGTGAAGAAAAATATACATCATAAGCAGATACATATTACCAAAAAAGACCAAACATTCTTGAAAGGTGCTTTTGATTTCCTAAACCACCATTGCATGATGGTACTAAATTTCGAGTCACACCCTTTTATAACGTGTAGATGGTGGATGGCTAGCTATCACCTATGTGAAATGACCTACCAATCACACCCTTTTATAACCTGCAAGTGGTGGATGGTCAGCAACAATCAACCATATGAAATGACCTTCTACTAGCCTTGACCCCAATTAGTTGTGAGTTTTGTGCTTGAGCTTATTCACAACATTATTTCTTATCTATATTGGTAAGGTTTGTTTTGTTATTGTGAGTATGATAGATAAGTTGGTGTGTAAACATCCATGTGTTCTTGTCCTCTCCTAGAACTTTTAGGCCACTTGAAGTTTCCTTTTCTAGTTTCTTTTGAGGCCTTAAACAAGGGGGTTCTTCCTTGCTTGGATAGCTTGTTGCTCACGCCACCCTCATGACACGTGCTCGAGGAGGCGGCAATGGCGATGGCGGAATACGTGTGGTTAGTGGTGGGAGTGGACATATATAAAATAAATCTTATGCTTTTATCAAAAAGCTGAACACATTGGCTTGATGGTAGAAGTGAACATATATAAAAGGAATTTTGTGCTTTTGTAAAAAATACTCAGATTGATTAGAGCTTACAAGTGCTTTGATTAATGGAACAAAGTGGTCGATTGGTGCTATGAAGGGTACTGATTAATGTTTTTGAAAGCATATGAATAGTGCTAGTTAATCATGCTTTAAGCATCATAAACTAAAGTAAATCTTTAATGCCTTAGTAAGACCTCTTAAACCTTAGTTAATAGGGCGAACGAAGCCTTATTCAAGGCTTTGCAACAATTAAAAAGTATCTCACCCTGTTTCATAAAATTTATGCATGCCTCATGCTCACAACCCACCCTTCTCTATACTCAGTGCATAGGCAAACCAACCCATGAGTAATCAACACCATTGAGGCAATCACCATAAAGTGCCTCTCCTTTCCAAGAAAACAAGTTGCAATTTTTTTTAAAAAAACCAACAAGCGCAAGAATTAATTAAGAGAGACAGAATTTACAAAGTCTGGCTAGGAATCAGCCCAGCACTTACAACAATTACAAAACTCTTTATCTCATATCTTCAATTCTGGATTGCAAAGTAGATAAAAAACGAAATGCCTCCTCCGTCTTCATTTGGAGCGCACGTTGCTGAGCTTGTGCCGGATTGCTTGATTGAATTGGAGGTTCTCCAAGTACTGCATCTTGTGTGGTATACAATCTCATCTGAACGAGGTGGATGTCATGGATCTGCACATGAAAATCAGCAAACAACATTCTCAGATTTGGAATCTAGTAAGCAGCCTCATAAGCAGTCGCACATCTATCTTTCCAAATTAACCAGAGGAATTCAGCTCTAACTCCGGCCCAACAATGAGAGAGCACCCCAACCGAATCCCCTAGAAGGAGTTGTTTAGCAGATGGTAGGCTACCCAGAGTAACCCCAATCGGAGATAATATGTCAACAGATCTCTGACAATTTCTGAATAGGTGCCCAATATCTTCGATGCAAAGCTTACATCTAGCACAAATCCCGTCTGAGATGCCACATTTCCTACATTTGTCACCTGTCCAAATGGCTTTGTGCATAATCAGCCACATTAACACAGGTTTCTTAGGCTGAATCTCTTTAGACCAAAGTGAGCGGAATTTGAAGTTCCATTAGCGCCTGTCCCTCATAGAGGACTGCCCATCTCTTGTTGATAATCACATGTATCGGGGTAGACAGAACAGTTAGCACACGGGGGGGGGGGGTAACAGAACGTTGTGCCTCCTCTCCAACATAAGCCTTTGAGGGAGATGGGCTCGGAGACTGAAATCTGCCAGGCCACATCTTCAGGAAAGATGCTGATACGTTCTTGCACCAGCCTCACTTCCCAAGGGAGGAGAGAGAATTTTAACAGCAGCTTATCTCATTAGTCATCCACCTATGGGAGGGAAGGTGCCACACGTCAGCCCAAACTTTGATTCCTTTCTTGTGAATACGTAGGGCAGTACGTATTGAGATGCTGGACACCGGAGGCACTGGACTAAGAGGAAACCACAGAGAGTCGGAGGCTCTGATAGCGAAGCTGTGTCTACTTTCCCACACAACTCCTACTTTGTCACGATATTTGTTCCAAGCTCCTCTCCTGAAAGGGTCTCCTGACCAAAGAAAGTTCCTACACAACTTTTCAATTTCCTTTAGATGGGAGTCTGGGGGTCTCCAACAGGAGAGGAAGAAAGGACGTAAGCAGCTAAGAAATGATTAATTACCAGCACTCTGCCTGCTAACGAAAGCTGCATACCCACCCATCTATTCAGCTTACCCCTGAATTTTTCAACTACCCAGTCCCACCTTTGTTTCAGGGTAACTCCGAAGCCCATAGGAATGCCCAGCAACCGAAAGATTTCACCAGCCTAATGCTCTGACAGCCCTGCTGAGTCAGCCACAAAGGGAGATTTCCTTCTACAGAGAACACGCCGGTTTTTGTATGATTGACCCTTGAGCCAGAAGCTAAACAAAAGGTGTCCAGCACTTTCCAGAAGGTAAGAAGAGAATTCTGATCATTGATGAGCAAGGCGTTGGTGTCATCCGCAAACTGAGAGAGAATTTGAACACCATTTGAGCTCGGAAAGGGAATGCCTTGGATTAGCCCCAGTCTCTGGGATCTTTGCACCATACAATTCAAGCTATCCACAGCTATCACAAACAGCAGAGGAGCAAGAGGACAACCCTGTCTGACCGACCTGGCCAGGGGGAAAACATCTGACAATGAATTGTTAAGCGCCACTCTAGCTGAAGCGTTGCCAAAAAGGGTCTTAACAAACTGGATCAAGCTCGGGCCAAACCCCATCTTCTCCGGACTGAGTAATACAAAACTCCACTCCAGCCTGTCATAGGCTTTGTCAAAATCAACTTTGGCAAAAATAAAGTCAATACCTTTCTCCTGAGCATACTCTACTCCTTCCCAAATTGAGATTACAGCTTCAATAAGTCTTCTTCCACGGATGAACCCTTTCTGCTCAACTGAGATGTGTTTCATTAAGCTGGGAGTGATCCTGCAGGCTATCACTTTGGCGAGTACTTTGTATACAGAATTCAGCATAGTCAAAGGCCTCCAATTCTCAAGGAGATCCTGAGGACCTCGTTTGTGGATAAGTTTTATCACTCCCGTATTAATAATAGTGGGCAGGGCAGAGTACGTAACCGATTCTTCCCAAACCTTCTGAATGAAAGGGGCAATCCAATCTTTAAATGCAAGGAAGAACTCACCCGGCATACCATCCAATCCAGGAGTTTTGTTAGGTTTCAAACTCTCTATGGCCATCTTAATTTCTGAGATTGAAATAGGTACATCAAGTTGCCTTGCCAGCTCTGCAGAGATGACATTATATCTAGCCTCCCAGACAGTGTCACGTGCCTTAGCCTTCAGCTCACTGGGCTCTTCAGGTGAGCTAAAGAGCTTTTGAAAGTGATTACGAACCAGCACACAGTTTTCCTCCTCAGTCCTAGCCGTGCCATCATTTGTGGACAGCAGGGGTACAAGATCCCTCACTTGTTTTTTCCTCAGGATCTTGAACATTTCTTTAGATGGGCGGTCTATCCTTCCAGCCCACCACTCTCTAAAGAACACCGTGGCATGCTTGAAGGCTAGTTCCTCCTCAGATCTAAGATGGGCCCTTAGCTTGGTGATCTCTTCTTGTTCCTCAGCTGCAGCATTGTTCTTGGCTTCAAGTTCCATAAGCTGGAGATAGATAGATTCTCTCCTTTTCCTTCTAATGATAGTCACCTCTTTCCTAAAGCCAATGAGAGCTTTTTGGGACTCCCTCAGAGCTTGAGACCAGGCCGCGGCAGGGGAGTGCGCTTTGCTGAATGCGTTCACCCAGATCTTCTTGAGTTCATTTTGCACCACCTTAAGTTGGAAGAGGGAAGCGTCAGTGTGAAACCATGAGTTTCTAACTTTGGTGGCTTTGTCATCCAAGGTGACTACTAGGGGATAATGATCCGACAAACAGGAGGAGAATTTAGGTTTGGACTTGACTCTGGAGTATATGTTGGCTAAATCCGAAGAGATGTAGCATCTGTCTAGCCTTGCCTTCCTGACATTATCGCCAGAGGAGTAATTCTGCCAAGTGAACTCAGATTCCTCTCCTACATCCCACAAAGAAAAGAGCTCTTTGACTTGGTCCCACCTCTCTTTCTCTAGTCCTTTGATTACTTGTCCCAGGCCTTTGTATCTATCCGCTATGGACTCCACCATGTTGAAATCTCCTACAATGACTACTGGGCCATCCATTGCACTGAGCTCACTCCACAAATTGGCTCTGTCAGCAGCAGCACCCCCTGCATAGACGGAGCAAATCTGAAACTTAATTGGTTTATCTATCTTGGCTGAAATCCAGTTAGAACCCCCAACAACTGAGCTAGGGGAGACATCCCAATTAGCAGGTACACCCAAGACAGCACCTCCAGAGCCTCTAGAATGCGACGAAGAGAACCATCTATGATTCTCAGAGACCTCCTTAAGACGGCTAGATAGATCGATGCCAATGGTTTTGACCTCCTGGAGAGCTATTATCTCCGATTTGTTAGAGCAGAACCACTGTTTCAGCTTCCTGGCTTTGATGGGGTTTGAAAGCCCCTTGATGTTCCACGAGATAATCCTCATTTATGGGACTTCTTGGACTGAACTTTGATGGGCGAAGCTTGTGAAGCAGCTTGCATAGGTCTTTTGTGGTCTTTGTGAATCTCCATAGGAGTGGACAGCCCAGCCTCCTCCACTTGTGCTTCCTTGCCTTTAAAAGTAGAGGTGTCTCCCGCCAGCAAATTAGAGTTCAGTTCTCGCATTACAGCTTGATCATTTTAATTGACCTGATCTTCCAGAGATTTGCCCACCTCTGCTTCTTCATCAGAGCTCGAGAGAAGAGACTCATCAACTTCAGAATCAACCCACTCCGGCAGAGAGGCAAGGAGGGCAAACTTGTTAACAGATTTAGCCCTAGTCTTAGAAGCATCCTGCCATGTTTCTTTGGTCGCCCTCTTAGGGGGGGTGGCTCTAGCTGCTTTAGGGGCTTGCTGGAGCGGGGTGACATCAGGGGAAGCAGGGGAAGGGGCGTTGACAGAGGTAAGTCGAGGACAGTTTCTGATGAAGTGCCCAGTGGCACCACAGTGAAAACAGGCGGAAGGGAGGTATTTGTAAACTATGGCTTGCTCAAAATGTCCACCATCGTCGGTGAAGATATCAATCGCTGAGGGGAGATCCAGCGAAATGTCCATTTCTATGAGAACTTGAGGGTGCCAAGAAGGCACATAGTCCGAGCGGGGTTTTCCTCCCAGGACTTTCCCGAGTTTCGAACCAATGACTCCTAGGTGATTATGGTAGTGGAGGGGCAGATTAGGGAACTCGACCCAGACAGGGTAGTTAACCAAGGCAGAAGCTTCAGGATTGAAATCTTTGTTCCATCGAAAAAGGCTGAGGGGGGAAGTGCGGATGAGCCACTGGCCTCTGCTGAGGACATCAAACGCCATATGCGGGAGCTTGAAAACGAACAGATAGTGGTTTTTGGGGAGGGCTTGGATGGTTTCCACTTCAGCACCAATCGCACCCCACTGGAGTCGAATCCAATTTCTAATAGCCTCTGCTGGGGGTCTAGGACCCGCCAGCAAACCGATAAGGGCCCTATTCTCCAGGTCGTGCTGTATTCTTCGGATTTGAGAAGAAGGAAGGGTGACTGAGGGCTTACCTCCAATGTGTGAATCTGCTCCAGCAGCGCCAACGCCCCCGTTGCAAAGACGGTCAGATGAAGAAGGACCTTGGACATCCGCCAGCGAAGGAGGGAGATTCAGGGCAGAACCGGCGATAATCCCATGTGACTTGAGAGCGGCTTCCATGGGCGGTCCATGGAAGGCTTCGTGAGCTACCTGAGTAGGAGACGGGAAGCACGACGGAGAAGGAGCCGCCCCGTTGAGGTCGGCCGGACGAGGTGCATTGAACTGAAGAAGAGAAGGCGCATGTAGATGCCACACGTTGGGCTGAGGGTAGCCTGACGCGGCGGCCATGCACACAGCCTCGGCCCCGGTGAAACTATTGATGGACTGGAGTTGAGAGCTTCTGTTAATACGCTGTTAAACCTCTGCAAAGAGCGGATTAATTACCGCTAATCTCACTCGCAAGCTATGAAGCGTTTCTTTCACTTCAAATTCACGGTTTGAAAATCCGCCTTTCCATCCTCTGACAAGTTGCAAATTGCGATTCACAAATGGTGTCCTTCCTTTAATGTTTTTTAAAAGTTAATGTTATTACCTGTTTTTTTTTAAATAAATACAGTAGAGGATTATAATTAAGGTGAATATATGTAGTGCATTTTTTGATGCTATATAAAAATATTGTGGAGTGATCACTCTAGTGCTTAATTATTTTATTTTTTGTGTTCTTTCATTGTTATATTCAAAATGTTGCGAAGTGTTCACTCTAGTGCTTTGCGTAAACGTTTTATGTCCATAGATTATCTATTTGTTTGTGGTCTATTATTATTGATTTATGCAAAGATATCTATTTATGTGTGATTTATTATTATTGATTTATGTGGTTAATTGATTACTTATTTTAGCATGATGTTTCTGGAATACTTTTTTACAAACTATCTCCTCCAGTTTTCTTCTCTCAGCAAGGTGGTTTGCTTCCATGTTTCTCAGTTGCTGCTGTAATGTAGCCACATGTTGATTGGGGGAGATTGGGGGTGCCCTCTGTTTCATCTGATGCTTCAAGTCCAGGAGTTCTCTATGGATGGACTGGCATTTGCTTTGTTCCTGCATGAGCTTTGTCTGCAATTGTTGGCGGTCGGCCACCAACTGTTCATCTTTCAGCAAGCTGATTATCCTTGCCCTGCATTTTCTGATGTAGTTCAATCAGCTGCTTCCGTTAGCGGTTTCAGAGATTTGGATGGGGCCTTCCTGTGGCGCAAGCTGCTTGTCTGACTGTGTTTTGAGCTTAGCAGCCTCCTTCTGTGCATGCTGCAGCTTGTCTTTCAGATCTGCATTCTCCATTTTTGAGCAGACGGAGCTGCTGCAGCTTCGTCCCTGAGATTGTCTCTATGGGGGGCTCTTGCTGGCCAGTGGCCTTCTTCTTTTATGCCCGTGTTCTTGGTCGTGTGGGCTCTTCTCCATGCTGATCCTTCAGCTCAATGTACTTGGCCTTCAAGGTATCCACCTTAGCATAGGTGGTTTGTAGCTCCTCCCATGTGGCCTCATACTGCTTCCTTAGTTCGTCTGCTACAGTTTGATGGGTTGCAGTCTCATTTTTTTGAATTGTGAGTTGCTGCTCCAGAATGAGGATCTGCTCCTTCAGCTGATTGGCCGGTCATTGAATCCATGGGCAGAGCTGACCTCAGAATGAGCTGTTTCTCTGGTTCAGCTTGCTGCACCGGCTTCTTTCCTGCTGCTAGTGCTTGTTTTGTCTTGTTCTGTTCAGCATGAGGCTGTTGCTTAAGTTGCTGGATATCAAATTGTTGCTTTGCCAGGTGCTGCTGAGTGTCTGAGCTGCTACCTGGCTCTGGCACAATGGTTTTCATCATCTCTTTCAGTTTCTCAAGTTCAGCCTCTAAGGTCTGCTTGACCTTCAGATGTAATTCCATTTTTGCTAGTTGCCTTTCTAGGCTTGTTTGTCACTGAGCTGCTGCCTCAAGTTTCCTACTTGGGTCTACAATTCCTGCAGCTGCTGCTGATGCTGTGTGTGAGTTGTGGTGATTGTGGTTGTTGTCGTTGTGCTGCTAGTCTGTGACCCTGCTGCTGCTGTTGTTGTTGGCCATATCCGCCTGGGGTTGAGCCTTGTCCTCCTGATTCGCCGGCACCATCCTTGTCTTTTGGAGGAACAGGGGGAAGTGGGAGGTGGCAAGTGGGGGGTGGCAGGACCATGTAATTTTTTAGCAGCTCAAGGTTGCTTTGCCAGTATGCCCTCTGCATGTCTGCCATTTCTTGCTCCCACTGGTTCATCAGCTCTAGTGGCATTTCTACCACTGCCAAATCCCCTTCCGCTGCCTCAGCCTGCTGGATCTGTAACTTCCCTTTACCCATCAGCAGTTCCTTGCGTGTGGTTTCTGCTGCTGCGGTCTCCACATTCCTGATTATCTGAATGGCGTGGTCAGTGATCTCTGTGGCCTTTTCCTTTGCTGCTTCAGCGGTTTTTTCTACTTCAGTTAATCTGTTGCTGAACTCTGCATTTCTGATCCGTAGTTCATTCACAGTAGCCTCTAGCTCTAGTGCCTTGCTGGTCTGCTTGGTGACTTCAGCTTTAAGCTGTTTTATCGTTTGCTGCAGCTGGAGCTGCTACTCAGCAGTAATCTTCTCGTTTTCCCTCAGCTTAGCAGTCAAGGCTTGAAGTTTGCTTTCAGTTTTAGAGCTACTTTGGCGACTGCCTCTTCATTCTCCAGCGTGTCTAGCACGCAATATGTTATGACAGCTAGTGAGGACAGTACATTTTGCGTGTGTAGGCTTTCTTTGTGCATCAGCATGTTGAGGCGATCCCCCAAGGCAGCAAAACTTGCCTGACTGGTTGGTCCCTCTGCCTCTGTTTTACTGTTTCTGACATGTGGGCTTTGAGAGGGGTCGACGGAGGGGACTTTCCCTTCAACTCGGTGGCTGGTTTGATGGGGGAGGCCCCTTGGGCTGCCAAGAGCTTAAGTTTACCTTCAGGCCCGCCTTGACAGCCCTTAATAGCTTGTAGTTGGTTCAGCTGATGTTTGTGTTCTTGGCCAACATGCATATCATATCCAGATAGAACCGTATCTCCTTTTGCATGGATGGATTTGCACAGGTGTGGAGATCGAGTATTCCCTATCGATGTCGGCCGGGTAGGAATCGACATTCATTATGCCGGCGGTTGGGGAGATGTAGAGGTCTCACCATAGTGTCGATGGTCACATGGATGGGTCTGGCATCTCCAGTCTGCACCCTGTTGTGCGTGGCTAGGTCAGCAACCTGGACCTCTGCTTCCAGATTCTGCTGTAGGTCCTCCCAGTTGAGCGAACAAACTCGTAGAGGCCTGTCTTCTCCAACCATTTTGCATGATGGAGAGGGTCAATCAGTGACGTGCAAGCATTGAATTCAATGGACTTGCTGCTTCCTGCCGGTAGATGTCGTCTACGTAACTATTTACTGGAGAGGGAAAAGGGGGCGAAGAGGTTTGAGCGAGCGCGAAAGCAAAAGTGAGGCAAGATTGAGCGGGGGAGAATGTGAATTTCTGCCGGGGGGGCGAAGAGGTTTGACCGAGTGCGAAAGAACAAGTGAGACAAGTTGAGCAGGGGAGTATATGATCTCTGCCTACCGGGGTGGTGGTTGTGGCCGTTGTGATGTGACGCCCGTGCCGTAATTCTTCTTGGGGGGCGAGTGCATCATGCCTCTTCATATATGTAGTAGATTCGAGGTAACTGTTGCGCTTCTTCATGATTGTTCTAAATGCGAGGCATCCTCCCAAGAAGGTCATTATGCCCACGTGCCCCGCTGCGTGATTTTTCTTGCTGCCTTTTCCAAAATTAGTTGGTGTTGCATGCTTTTTTGCATGGCTGACTCAGTCGGATCAGCAGATGCAGTTTGCTACATGTCTTCCTCCATTTGGACGTTGAAAATTGAAACTGTAACACATGCTTCCGCATCCTCATCCTGGTTTGCCACTACTGCTTGATGCTTGGTGTCGTCACCCTTGTAGTACATACGGAGTCTGAATCCATTTACTGCTTTCGGGAGGCTCATCCCATCTAATGTTCTTAGCCTGAATGTTCCTGATCCCAATTGCTCTTCAATCTGGTAGGGTCCGATCCATCTAATCTTGAGCTTCCCTGGGTGTGGACCAAGCTTTGAGTTGAAGAGCAGCACTTTGTCGCCGTCCTCAAAAATCTTGTACTTGGTGTTTCTATCAACCCAAAGCTTCCTCCTCCTTTGGGCTGCCTTAGCAATCCATGCGTTGCAGAGCCTATCTTCCTCCAATTGAAGGAGCTACTGTATCCGATGGTTAACTGATTCTTCAGGCCCCATCCAAATCTCTGAACCGCCTACGGAAGCTGATTAAACTACATCAGAAAATACAGGGCAAGGATAATCTGTTGAAAGCTGAACAGTTGGTGACCGCCAATGATTGCAGACAAAGCTCATGTAGGAACAAAGCAAATGCTAGTCCATCCATAGAGAACTCCTGGACTTGAAGCATCAGATGAAACAGAGGGCACCCCCCATCTCCCCCAATTAGCAAGTGGCTACATTACAGCAGCAACTGAGAAACATGGAAGCAAACCACGTTGCTGACAGAAGAAAACTGGAGGAGAGGCTGCACGTTAGGCAGCAGCACAACTTGGAGTACGCTGCCATTGCTTTGCAGAAGGTTAGGGATGAATATGAGCAGCATGATGTGGCTATGCCTGTTAATCTCAGGACAAGCTAAAAGATTTTCTTCATCATGATTACCTTCCTACCGACAGCACGTCTGCTAGGCCATCCCCTCAGCCTTCTGGGGCTACTCCACAATGATGGTTAGCAGTTGCTCAGAACCACGCAAAGAAGATGATCAGCCTCTGCAGAGGCAACTGACTCAATCAGACAGCATCCAACTGTCCGCTGCCCTATTTTTACAAAGCATGAATTATACAACCAAGCATACTAATACTCTCAGGGTTTTTAAGTCTCCAAGTACTATTGAAATGCTTATTTTTATTTAAGAATTTCAAGAAATGTTTTCATAAAGTGTGTGTTGGATGTGTTGTATTTTGAAAGGCAGTGTTCTTGAGTTTTGTGTTCAAGCACTTTTGTAAGCAAGACATCCTACCTAGATCAGCATCAAAGCTCCTTACTCAGAGCACACATAGGTGGCCATGAAAGCCTTTTACTCGAAGCACACATACATAGCCATCACAGTTTGCAAGCAGTAATATTGTTTACTTTCCACTTCTTTCTACAATTCAATAATTTGTATTATGAAGCTCTTTCATCTGCTATTTTATTTTCTTACATAGTATTAAAGCTAAGGCTCTAGGCAAATCTTGTTTTACCAGTTTGCTATTTGAAGGTAGATTTGGAGAGATGGCCTAAACCTGCAAATAATGTAGCCACTCATGCTCTTCCTTGACCGTTTGGTGAAGGAAAGTTGGATGGGACAAACTACAGTCTTTGGAAGTTCAAGATTAGGCCTGTTCATGATTCATATGAATTGTGGGAAAGTTTAATAGGGATTGATGCAAAGCTGGCTCCTACTTCATATCTATCAAATCCACTATGGGCCATACCACACCGGATCCACTACATACCATGCCACCAGATCCACTACATACCATGCCACCAAACCGCTACATACCCTACCGCAGATCTTGCCTCTTGCTTTGGCATAGAAGAAAAGGAATGTAGATATATTATGTGCCATTGTTAGTAGTGTCCCTAATTTGGTGATGACCCTAATTCAACATACTACCATAGCTTTTAAGGTATGGCAGAGGTTCTTAAAGAACCAGTATGAGATGGAGAATCAGACAAGGATTTAAAACCTTGAGAATCAGCTTGCAACAAAAAAAACATTCTTTTGAAAGAGAAACAACGGTTCATATCTCGGATAAAGTTTGTAAAATCAGATGGTGGCAGTGGAGATAACCAAGACTAGTGAAGAGATAGGATGCATGTGCATTAGAGTGTTGTCCTAGAAGTATGACATTTTGGTGACCTCACTAAATATGTAGGTGCATGACCCGCCTCTTACTTTTGAGGAGTTCGGTGCAATGCTGGTGAAGGAGAAGACCCATTTTAAAGCCAGATATGGTAGTGATGTTGCGTTCTTCCTAAATGCAAAAAAAGACAAAGGGAAGGGCTTTGGTAAACCCATTTCTTCTGAGAACAAGAAGAAATCAAAGGAAAAGTGTTTCTACTACGCGACAAGCCTGGTCATGTGATAACATCATATGGACTGAAGGAAGTAGATTAAAAGAATGGTACTTTGAAGCCTTTGAAGTAGTCTGAGAATAGTGATAAAGTAGAATTAGAGTTGTTTGTGGGGCAATCAAAGAGAAATGTGCAAAGGTAGAACATTTCTCTTCATTCGATGGTTCATGGATCATCATTGACAATGGAGCAGCTTGACATATGACTAGTCAAAAGGGCTGGTAGCTCCCTTAAGTTTGTAGGAGAGTCCATCCTTGTAGAGGTTAAGAATGATGCCAAATGTCGACCAACCATGGGAAATGCCCACCAGCCATGGGATGAGGTACCATTTCTTTTATTTGTACGGCCTCCACATTTGTTCCTCACAAGTATCCGGCTTTGGAGGTGGTCTACAATGGTGGTCTTAAGAGCTAGCCGTTCACCAAGGCAAGGTCTAGACTTATAATTTTAAAATGCGACCAATCTCAATAATCCTTATAAATTCTTTCACCTAGTTGCAAGCAAAGGTGAAAGTAGCTCCTAAAGAAGAAGGAAAAAGAGTTATGGCCTCTCAATAAGTCAAAACACATGCACCAATCCCAAATGAGGCCAAGGATAAGTAACTTGATGATATTTAAGAATGATGGTTAGGAGCCAAGGATAAGTAACTTGATGATCTTAAAGAATGATGGATAAGAGATATTAGTCCAAAGGGAAAAAATCCAAAAAAAGATGCAAAAGATGGTTAAAACAAATAAAGTGCAACTTGATAAATCTATCAAAAGTGCTATGATCCTCATCATTAAATAGAGAGGGAAAAAGGTCACCTCAATATTGGATGGTGGTTTTTGTCCCAACCTAGTCACCAATTGTTGTTGGGAGAGCCATCCCTAAAAGAACAAGCATAATGAAAGCTTGCAAATGGAAACACAACTAAAGCATTGGGGGAATGAACCTTATGAGACATTAAAATCAAGATATTTGGGCAAAGAGTTTCACATTTGTGGTTATGAACTTTCAACAAGTGAGCTCCTACCATATCATACTCAAACACTCATACATGAGAGAAAGAAAAGCTACTAAAGCATTGGGGGAACGAACCTTATGAGACATCAAGATATTTGGGCAAAGAGTTTCACATTTGTGGTTATGAACTTTCAACAAGTGAGCTCCTACCATATCATACTCAAAACACTCATACATGAGAGAAAGCAAAGCTACTAGATGGCTTGGACACAAACCACATCTACCTTTGGAAGTGGGACCAAATTTGTAGAGAGAAGCCTCTTCTTTTTAAAGCCAATATAGAAAATGAATGACTTGAAGAACTTAAAGATGGAGGTAGAGAATGTGGCGGTGGAAAGTCGAGCTAAACTAGATAATTGACACAAGAGGAAAGAAAGCTGCTAACACCCAAGCTAAGCTATTAAGATATAAGATGTACAAACAATCAAATTAATAATTTTCTTTCCCATTATAATCATTTTCTATTGAATAAATTATACAAATAAATAATTCTCTGTAACCTTAATGCATAGCACCCTAGATCAAGGCTAGAACCACCTTAATATAAATTTGTATAAGGCTAAGGGTTCCATTTTATCATTTAGATCCTTTTTCCCAAAGGGTCAATCAAACTTCTTAAAGTTAGGATAGCTTATTCATTTTTAGATTAAATTAAGTCTCTACGTAAGACCCTAAAATAGAGAGCCCAAAGGTCTAAAATGGACCTTTGCAAAATAAAGGTTTGTGACATTAGGTTATTATGTAAATTTATGAGCATTCTTCTATACCTACTAGGATGAATTGATCTAATAATTAACAACTTGATCTTGGACTACCAACCAATAAAATTATAGAGAAGTACACATGCCCAATTTATCATAGTGATCTTTTTTATCTGCATAAAAAAGGTTTACTATTTCAAGGATAGGGCCTTAGAATGGATTTTGGATAGTTGAATTTTATTTGGCAATCTAAAATAAAGTTTATGCAGATATATTGTGAGAGAAACTCCTAGAACTGCTCATTAATTAAGTACATAATCAGTCTTCATAAAGATGTGTAGCTTCCTTTCCACTTTATGAAGAAAAGATAGATATTTGACCCATGTGAATCCAGCTTATCCCTAGAAAACCTCGCTGAGTTCACATTTTCTTTCTCTAGAAAATAGTGAAGAAATTTGCCAAACCCTAAGAGAGACCATGTGAATCTAGTTTATCCTTATGAAACCCCGTTGACTTCACATTTTCTTTCTCTAGAAAATAGTGAAGAAAATGGTCAAAACCTAAGAGAGAAAACAGAATCCGATCGATATTAGAGTTAACTAAATTCGGTATGGAGTTATATCATCATAGAGAGAAACCTTAAGGAGAAATAGGATTAAAAACCTAGGGGATATAGTAGAATAAGTCCTTAAATAAGAGGAAACTCCAATAGAAATTAGGGTAAGAGACAAAAGACACCATCCAATAATCTTTGGAGTAAAGAAGTCTCTTAGGCTCAATGAGCATAGTTGTGCACCAAATTAAGGCTATAAGACTCTTAGAGATCATAAACATCAATGTGATGAATTTTAGATAAGAGAAGCTACGTAGATTGCCTTTAGAAAGATCCCTTTGTACCTGATAACTTTAGCTTAAAGTTGTGATGAATGACCACATGGTTAAGGAGTCATAATATCCTAAGGAAATCCCAAGAAGTTAGAAAGGAATGTCTTGAGAAGACCTTGTCAGGTGCCACATAGGTTCATGGATTACCATGTGGATGTCATTCACATCAGGGTGTATCACACGAAGGTATCTGAGACCTTGACCCCTCATAGCTGAACGTGGGTGGGCTCTTGGAATGATTAGTTTGATGACAAGGAATCGGCTCTAGATTGATTGTAAGAAGGGTAGAGCTTGGTGTAGGTATGCATGCCGGTACTAGATATACGTGGCCCTTGACAACACCAGATATTGGAGTGTACGAGCTTTTAGGAGAACTAGTAAGGGCAAGGTGAAGCGGCTCCTAGGATAGCGAGATTTGATGACTTTGGTGGATGTGAGACATATGTGGGCTCCTCCATGCACTAGTCTCACAAGATCCAAGAGTGATCGTGCTTGGCAACACATGCCATCTTGTTGATCATGATCATGATCATGGTGCAAGGAGATATATGATGTGAAATTGATGTGTTACTTTGTGTTATGTTATGAGATATGTGGACCTTATAGATTGCATGTAAAAGAATTGTATGATGTTATGTGTTTGTCAAAAGAAATGTTTTCATAGGAGTGCGCATGTGAATTATATTAAGTGGTGTGTGTGAGTTAAATAGAAATTCCAATTATGGGTGTGTGAGTTCACACCAGCTTTATAGGTCCAGAGAGGCATGGAATAAGATGGGGCTACACTAAATTCTGTTAAGCAATGTATGAGTTAAAAATAGAAATATCAATTATGGGTGTGTGAGTTCACACTAGCTCTATAGGTCTAGTGGTCAAGCAAAAGGCTAGACCCATGGAATTTGATGGGGCTAGGCTGAGCCTATGGAACTGGGTTAAGGCAAAAGGGATCAAACATTGGAAAGTGGGAGGCAAGGTGGACTAGAGCTTCTTTCCAAAAGGAGACCAAATTGCATTTCAGAAGAGGAAACTTGGGAAGATTAGTATTCATGAAAAGAATAGCGACTTTAGTTACCTTTATAATTGAGGGGCCATGAAATCTTGTTGAGCCTCAAAAAATTTGACTTGCTTGTGAGAATTATGAAGGGAAAACCCCAAGTGGAATTATTCACCTTTCCTTTTGTAAGGATTATTGGAGATACACTAAATAGGTATCTTCAACCAAAAGGTGATTTGACTCTATAGATATCACAATGAAGATACCTAAATAAAGTAGGAATATTAACATTGAAGATTGTGATAGGAACTATATTTGCCTTTAATGCAAGTACTATAGATCTTACATTAGATGTTCAAAACTAGAAGCAATCCTCTACCATCATGGCTAGAATTTTGGAAGCTTTGAACATAATTTGCACTCAAGGTAAAATGGAACGGAAAATGGCATTGTGTTGAGTAATATGTAGCCATATTTGGTAGCGATGTGTGTGAACACATTAGGATTAGCTGGGGTACTTTTTCCCTGTTTAGGACATTTATTTTCCCATGCTCGTATACACCCATCTTGGAATATACTTATCGTCTTTGTACAACAAACATTCATTATCTATTTGTCATCTCATTGTGTGCTCCCTTGAGCTTCTCCACTCTGTGTGTGTGTGTGTGTGTGTGTGCGCGCGCGCGCATTCCTGCAACCATATTTCCAACATTTGGTATCAGAGCATACGCTCCTCACCCCTGTGCTGATGCCTACCCTTCACCTCGAGTTGCGTGTCTTCTTGAATCAAATCAAGGAGCCCTTTTGGGAGAAGAAAGAGGATGATGACATGTGAAGTACTTTGTACTGAAGTTTTTCAGTTAGATTTTTGTTCCGGGCACATTTTGGGGTCGTTCGTGTGGTTTTCAATTTTCTACAAACATCTTTGGGGTCTAGATTTGCATTGTTCTTCATCAGAATTTGAAGTAGTATTATCAGATCTACTAAAGATGGGTGTGTCGATACACGTGAAAACATCATCAGACACTCACCACATCGGACATTGTCTACGAGTTACACTTCAGTGACATTGATCTCTACATCTTATGATGTTAGGAGAAATAAGCAAACACCAAAATCATGTACATGAGTGTTCAAGGCTCATGTCCTTTGCCTTGGTTTACTCATTGGTCAGGTGTTTTTGTTTTTTTTTAATGCCCTTGTAAAGAAATCTTAGACTAGTGGCAATAAGTTTATGTATCCATATGGGTGTAGCATTTTTGGCGTGTGTATGCATTTTCATCATATCTACAAAATATAACATATGCTTGTTGTGTGGGTGTGATCATGGGTTCAAGAAACGATGACATACTTGAGAGCTTTCTATGCGTTCATACTCTAGTCTAAGTGTGATGGCACCTTGATGGTCTCTTGATGATATCTATACTTGACATCAGTAGAGATGCTATTGCCAGATGGTGATGCCCAAGGAAGTTTAGGTGATGCAATTATGGTTGTTGCTTTGGGATCTTATACTTTTGGCATAGATGGCGGTGGGCTTGCCTCAAAAATTAATTTAAATGTTTTAAACCTTAGTGCAATGGAGTCGTCAACGTGGCCACGGCATGGAAATAGATGGCGCTCGATGGAAAATGGGCAGGTGATGATGTAGTGACGTGGCAGTACAGACAGCCAATTTGGCAAGGAGATGGCATAGAGATGGAGCAGCTTGGATGCTTTTGGCTTATCACCCACAGCCACGTGTTGGATCCATTTCGCATGTGCCAAAATATGATCTCGAGCTTGGGATTTTGTATGATTGCTTGTGTGTGACGTATCCAAAAGAGTTCTTTTGAGAGTGTGTGTTATTAAGCATAATCCAAACCCTTCATGTGCGTAAGACTTGAGCTTGTGAATGATAGTGCCATAGTTCGGGAGTGTGTATGTGTTTTGAGAGTGTGTTGTCACTACAAGTTTAATAATCTCTCTCTCCTTACTTTCTCAACTCTGAAGGTGTGGGTGTCTCGTGGGTGTGTGATTGTGATGAAAAGCTTGAAGAACTATATCATGTACCTTTCTCTTACAGGAACTCTGCGTGTGACGTATAAGAAGTGACATGGTTGGCTCATTCCAGATGGAATTTGAGTGGTTTGTGTTGATCATGCTTCCTTCATGAAGGGGAAATGTTACCATTCCTTTGGAGTTGCCTGAGGGAATCATAGATGGTGAATTGTTTAATTATGATGAAGTAGATATTGAACCACCCATCTTGATGTTTTGTATATAATTAAAGCACTTACTATTAGATTGAACCACCCATCCATCTTGATGTTTTGTATATAAATAAAACACTTGCTATTAGCTCATATACTCAGAGTATCTATTGCAGTTTTATAAATCCACTTGAAAGCTATTACTTCGATTAAATATAGCCCATTCACCTATCCATGCGTAAGTTATATTGTGCTTTGGAGGATGGAAGTGAAAGAGCATTGATTGTATATACCTTGTGGGCTAGGTGTTGCGGTACTATCGATGTTCCATAGCGTAAGGTTGGGTTTGCTATAGTTTTTTGCTAAATCTAACACTATTTTGGTGCCCCAAGGAGGATTGAATGCCTTCTAAAGCACGGTGAGCTCACGGTGAGGAAGTGGAAGTGTAGCAAAAAAGTGTAAAGAATGTCTTTTCAAGTCCAGCAAAGAAGACACCATGGCTCAAGATTTTCCTAAGTTTATGGGGCTACCCAATGAAGACGCTTCCCGTTTCTTAGAGAAGTTGGAATTCACAACATTGATTAAGGACAAGGTAGAACCTAATGTTTTATTAAGGATCTCAAAGTTTTGCTCTTACAGGGGGAGGCAAAGACATGGTTGCAAAATTATGTGATTTCTTTTCATGGAGCTACTACTCCACCAGGACATCCTGAGTATCGAGATGTGAAAGCAACCTTTCTATTACAATATGCAAGGACCAACAACCATGACAAAGCTTGGAGGGAGCTTTTCAACTACCAGCACGAGGAAAATCAAGATGTGGATCATTACCTTACCTAAGAGGAACTCATTAATGAAGACGAGACAATGCAAAATAGTAATGAGGGATGGAAGAGATATGATATGTCTAGTCGAGAGGAACGCATTAATGAAGACGAGACAAGTGAGGAAGAGAGTGATGATGAAATTGAGGAATCTAGTTTTGAAGAAGGACAAGTATCTTTTTTGCTTAAAGAAGAAGACTCACATGTGATGCAGGTTCAAAAGACAGATACCGTTGAAGAAGAGGGCACTTGTAGAAACCATCGAATGTCTAATGCAACCTAAGGTATCTACTGTAGTAAAAGAACACTTGATAAAGGGGATGCTAAGCTCAAACTTAGCTCCTTTTGAGCAGGCAAAGTGCCTTAATCTTCTTTCCAAATTTCCAAACCTATTTATCACTTCATATGAGGAGATAAGAGGCTTCAATGGAGAGGCCCTAAGAATTGAATTAAAGGAAGATGCTAAGCCTATTTTACAAATACTAAGAAGGATGGGGAGAGACCAACTTTGGGTGCTTAAGGAAGAGGTGACTAAATTGTTGAAGGCTGGCTTTATTTACCTAGTGGAGCACTCAGATTGGGCTAACCCAGTGGTCTCATAACTTCAAGAAAGTATGAAAAGTGACGGCGGGTATGTGTAGATTATTACAAGCCCTTGAATGTTGCAACCAAAAGGAACCATTATCCTTTACCATTCTTTGACTCTGTTGCATGCCATGAGTGGTACATTTTATGTGATGGCTTCTCATGATATTTTTAGATTGCCATTGCACCAGTGGACCAAAAGAAGACAACCTTCATATAACACATTGGGGATGTTTTTGTTATAGGGTGATGCCTTTTGGTCTAACAAATGCACCTTCATGGTATCAGCAAAGGCCCAATGAGGTGTATGCCTCATTTATTGTGACAAGTTTGTTAAGGTTTTTCTTGATGTTACTTGCATCTATAGTTCCAGGATAGAGTACTATACTCAATTAGAAAGAATCTTTTAAAGGTCAATTTCCCAAGAAGTGTTTTTCAACCCATAGTTAAACTCCTTGGACATGTGGTATCTCAGAATGGAATTGAACCTGATCCCGACAAAGTGAAGAACCTTATCTTGTTGTCGTCTCCTTCTACTACCAACAAGAAGTTACACACTTTCATATAGAAGGTGAAATATATGTCAAGGTTTATTTCTTTAACATCTCAACTTTCATTTCCTCTACAACAAGTGACAAAAAAATATCCTCTTCAATGGACTGAAGAATGTGATGAAGTCTTTCCAAAAGGTGAAGGAAGTGTTGGGAGAAGTAACCAGTGTACAGGCACCTGACTTTAAGAAAATGTTTTATGTGGACCCATCAGTGGGTCTAGATGCATTGGGAGCTATTCTACTTCAACAAGTACAAGCACCGCAAGAAAATGTTTTATGTGAACCCATCAATGGGTCTAGATGCATTGGGAGCTATCTACGTTAACAAGGACAAGGCTTAAGGTATATGCAACCAGTCTATTATGCTAGCAAAGTGAAGACTGAAGCAGAGAGAAGGTATAGTGAGGTAGAATTAGTTCTTTCTAGCTTGGTGTATTCATGTAGAAGGATTAGATCTTATTTGCTTCCTAAATCTTTCATTGTATTAACTATTCAACTTTTCTTTTTTGGTGGAAGAATCTACTCTAGCTTCATTGGCAAATCTTCTTACCTACAAAGAAGGTCCAATATTGGTAACGATGTGGAGAGCTAGTCGTCGAAAAGACGTAAAAATCTTAATTATCTACTAATCCTAATTAGCCAAGTGATAATGGGCTCACAAATTGATGGCTCCTTTAAAAAGAGTCTTTAGGAGGCTATAGCAGGGTTTGTGATCCAGCATCCACAAGGACATATAGTGAAACAACAGAGTATTCGGTTGAAAACTACAAGTAACAATGAGGCGATATATAATGCCCTACATCAAGGTTTGCTTGAATGTTTGCTTGAATGTTTGCGACTAGGAATAAGAAGACTAATGATTAAAGGGGATGCTTTGTTAATTGTGTGCTAGGTGTTTGGCAAACCAAAAATGCCAAGCTCAAAGCTTTAGTCAATGAAATCAAGAAACTTCTTAATCATTTTGAAGCATGGAGATTATGTCATATAAAGAGAGCAAAAAACCATCTTGCTCATGAGGTGGCTCAAGAAGCTATCACTAAGGCTTTGTATGCAATGAAGGTGGAAGGCCCCTTATATCTTGGACGGGAACATCCGGCTTAGGAGGAATAATTTCTTATGACGGGAACAATCCCTACAGATTTTTCAAAAGCAAAGAAGTGCCAATTTTTGAAGAAAAGCCAACAATACATCGTTCTTGATGATACCTTATACATGATGAAAGGTGCTGATTTGGTATTGAGAAGAGTGCCCTAGCGTGAAGAATTGTACCACATTTTAGGGGAGAACCATGAAGGAGCTTGTGGAGGGTATTTGCCTTCAATAAGATAACTCCTCGATAACTCTTCGAAAAATCCTACAAGAAGGAGATGTGTGGCCATCTATCTAAAGAGATGTTCAACACTGGTGCAAGTCTTGCCATCAATGTTAACGAATGAGTAAAAGAATCCTCAGATATGAACCTAATAATATGATGCTTGCATATGATATTTTTGAAAGATGGGGGATTGATGCCATTGATCCATTGCCAATTACTGCAAGAAGAAAATGCTATATCCTTATAGCTATCGATTATTTATCTCGTTGGGTTGAGGCAATAAAACAAGTGAATGCCAAAGAAGTAGATAAGTTTGTGTATGAAGATGTGTGTTGCCACTTTGGTGGACCATTGGAATTATTGTTTGACAGGGGACTAGGTTTTCAAAGTGAACTCATGGACCTATTGTGTGAGACGCTAAATATTAAACATCGGTATGCCACACCTTATTACCCTCAATGTAATGGCTTGTAGAACTAATATGAATGATAAGAAAAATTACGAGGAGTCATGGGAAAACCTAGGATGTGGAGCTCCCATGTGCATTGTGGGCCTACAGAGAAGAACAATTAAGGAGGGAACATGTTTCTCACCCTTTCACTTGTTGAAATTTGAGCATAATGATGAGCTATGGTGGATCAAAAACTAGAATCAACATCATTAACAAAGTGATTAGTAAATGATTAAGACGTAATTAGTGAATAATTAGCACATAGATTAATGTAGGCATGGATACTCAAAAACCAACAAATTCTCATTAGGGCTATGCCTCAATTTATAGAGTTTACATCAAGCATCTAATCCCATTGATTTCTCCATGATTCACTCCCAGAATATCTCCACCTTTTGCCTGATTCTCTCCACCTCTTCTCTTTTCCTTGAATATCTCCCAAAATATCTCCACACTCCTAAATTCTCTTATGCTATCCTTTATTCTCTCCCAGTAGATTCTTCTCACCTTTTCACAGGTTCTTTCACAATTACATCTCCTCTTTTACAGACTCTAACCAAGAGCTTGTTCCCACACACACCCTATTCACTTGTATATTTCAACACCTCCCCTCAAGTGAATAATCCTAGCACACCTGGACCCTGTATCAAGTTTCCCTCTTACTTGATAGCCCGCGACCAGTGCCTCAAGTCCCTAAACTCCATAGTTCTTGACACTCTCTCTCTCTATGTGTCCAAGGCTACTATAAGTGCCCGCGACCTTGACTAAAGTGCTCACACATACATCTACCACGTGGCCTACATCATCGGTGGCTCAGAGGTGGTTTTACTTTATTGGGGCAGGTTACATTGGGTTGTGGGGTCTCTCTCTCTCTCTCTCTCTCTCAGAAAAGATGATCCGACTCCACTTCCCTTGGAGCCTCCATGAAGTTTGCCGATGTCGTTCCTTCTTGGGTTTGCTGTAGCAGTCTCTCGCCATGTGTCCTGGCTTTCCACATTTGTGGCAAGTGAAGGTCCTCCCTCCTACTCTGCCTCTTCCTCGTCCTCGTCCTCGAGAGAATCCTCCTCGGGTGAAGAATGCTTTTTCCTCTCCTGCTGTTGAGTCGAGCCCTTTCTTCTCTTTGCCTCTGCTCTCTTGCTCTAGTAGAGCTACTTCTATCTCATGTATCTTCAATTCAGGTACATTCTTTAGTGTTGCTACAATGTTTTCATAATCTCCTTTGTCCACACTCTTCAGAAGTACAGCTAATGCTTCATCATCTTCTACCTTTTTGCCAATAGCTGCCAGTTTGTTGCTCAAGTGTGTGATTAAAGGTTCACTTTCCTTCATGTCCAATTTGTAGAATTGCATTAACAGATTTATCTTTGAATTTTTTTTGCTTGTGTACCAAATAATTTATTGAGTTCATCCCATGCATCTTTTGCCCACTGTATCCCTGTGATGTGATGAATGATTTCATCATTTAAACTGAGTGCAATAAGTCCCAATGCTTTTTCATTCTTGCTCTTCCACTCATTTTCTCCTCTCTCTGGGCATTCATCTCTCCCTTCAACTAATCCCCACAGATTTTTCCTCATCAGCAAATACATGGTTTTTGTCTGCCATGTATAAAACTGTTCCCCATTAAATTTGGCTATTTCCTGTGCTGAACTCATGGTGATGTGAAGGGGGTCTTACCTCTTGATCCAATTTCAAGATTCAAGGGCAGTGTCTACCCTTTTACAACTCAATCTGGTATTTAATAGATGATTACAACAATTTTATCAGCATAAAATCACCAAAAATTTCACTAAATTAAGGGTAACCAATTTGTACGGAATGGTTGGAGTATCAAACCAACTCCGATTTGAAATCTGAAGCTTTAGAGATCTATATCAGATACCTAATGGTTCATTTGAACCCTCAATTGCACCAAAATACAGTGATTAGCACTGATTAGCAAATTAATGCCCTATTTTGTGTGCAAAAAACAGAGTATGTGGGGAGTCCAGATCTGGTGCCTTAGACTTCAAATGAGCTCAAATGATTTCAAATGCAGTAATAGCAATGAGTCTAGTAGAGGATTAAGCCAAGAAACACAAGATTTGACCAAATATTGAAAGCTTAATCTCTGTTTTACCAAAGTCCCCTGCAGATTTGATGAAGAGCTTGGATCTCACTGTAGACTTGATGAAACTGAATTCTGTCTTCACCAGCTTGTAGAGCATGCTTCAAAACCCCCGGGACTAGGAGGAATTAGAGCAATTTGATTTGATGAAGTAGGAATTAGTGATTTGCTGCGGGAAAACGTAGCCTGCTAAAACAGCGATTTCTCCCAGCTCCGTTGACGGTTTGCCTATCTTTCTTGATGAGCTTGAAGAGCACTGAGATAGCTATCATGTGCTAGAAGGGTTTGGCCTAATTTTATGTGTGCAAGGAGAGGGAGCTCCTCCACTGGCTGGGGGTACAGAGGTGAGTTGAAAAAAGAGGGAAAATTATAATTTTCTACTAATTCTAATTAGCAAAATAATTAGCAAGATAATGGGCTCACAAATTAGCATGGCTCTGATACCATGTTGAAATTTGAGCATAATGATGAGCTATGGTGGATCAAACACTAGAATCAACATCATTAACAAAGTGATTAGCAAATGATTAAGACGTAATTAGTGAATAATTAGCACATAGATTAATGTAGGCATGGATACCCAAAAACCAGCAAATTCTCATTAGGGCTATGCCTCAATTTATAGAGTTTACATCAAGCATCTAATCCTATTGATTTCTCCATGATTCACTCCCAGAATATCTCCACCTTTTGCCTGATTCTCTCCACTTCTTCTCTTTTCCCTGAATATCTCCCAGAATATCTCCACACTCCTAAATTCTCTCATACTACCCTTTATTCTCTCCCAGTAGATTCTTCTCACTTTTCACAGGTTCTTTCACAATTACATCTCCTCTTTTACAGACTCTAACCAAGAGCTTGTTCCCACACACACCCTATTCACTTGTATATTTCAACATCACTTGCTTTATGGCGAAAAGGCTTTGCTTCCAATTGAAGTGGAAGTTCCCTCTTTGAAGATGCTTATCAAGCTACAAGAAGAACCGTTCAGTTACTATCAAAGCAGGTTGACAACTCTCCAAACCATGCAATTGGATCGTCATGCAATTTAAGCATTATCAGAGAACACAAGAACAAAATCAAAGGCGGTTTAATACAAAACTCAAAGAAAAAATGATCAAAGAAGAGGACTGTGTTACGATACAATAGCAAACTGGATAACACTTTTCAAGCTAAGTTTCAAACTAAATGGGAAGGACCTTTTAGAGTTAAACACAAATACCCCAATGGTTCTTACCAACTCTCTGACCTGGATGGCACCTTGCACAAAAGAAGAATGGATGGTCTTAGATTAAAGAAGTATTTCCTTGTGTCATGGTAATCACCAACGAAGAATTTATTAAAGATTGATGATCCATCTTTCACTCAACAAAAAGAAGAAATGGAGATGGATCCATGGCATCTTCAACAACTCTTTGGGGGAAAAACATGTTAGAAGAAATTAGCAAACCCCAAAATCATGTACAAGAGTGGTCAAGGCTCATGCCCTTTGCCTTGGTACACTCATTGGTCATGTGTTTTTGTTTTTGTTTTCTCCCTTGTAAAGAAATCTTAGACTAGCTAGAAATAAGTTTATGTATCCAGATGGGTGTTGCATTTTTGGTGTGTGTATGCATTTTCATCATATGTACAAAATATAGCATATGCGTTGTATGTGTGATCATGGTTGGGAGATTTCTATGCGTTCATAATCTGGTCTTAGTGTGATGCCACCTTGATGGTCTCTTAATGATATCAATACTTGACATCAGTAGAGATGCTATTTCCCGAGATGTGATGCCCAAGGAAGTTTAGGTGATGCAATTGTGGTCGTTGCATTGGGATCTTGTCTTACAAGGAGTTATACTTTTGGCATGGATGAGGTGGGCTTGCCTCATAAATTAATTTAAGGTATTTAAACCTTAGTGAAGGAAGGCAATGTGGCCACGACATGGAAATAAATGGCACTGGACGACGATAGATTGAGAGGTGATGATGTAGTGAGCGACGAGGGAGCTGATATGGCAAGGAGATGGCCGACTTAATGGTGTGAGATGGGCTATCAAGTAGTGTTTGCACACTAGCCATTTCGGCATACTTTTTGACTCCTCAATTTTATTTATTTCCTCATCAACTGCATCTTCCACATTTGCCTCATCAATAGACTGATCTATGGACTGAAAAACATGGCCAATTGATTTGTAACATGTGTGGACTAAATTTCAGCATTCCTTTAAGTACCCAAATGCTCTACATCAATGTGTCCTACATTGAACAATGGAAGAAGAGTGTTGAATATGTCTTGAGAACATACATTTTGCTGGTTTTTAACAAAAGCAAGGGCTAAATTGCATCTTCCACAAATACAACACATAAGAATCCGCTTGGTAGTAGGACGATAGAGAGGGTAACCTTTACTTTCTGAGTTGTACCCCACAAAAATACATTTCCCAGTCTTATCATCAAGCTTGCTATACGAACTTGCTCAAGCACAAGTACATAAGCAAGACAACAAAAAATGTGTAAGTGAGCCACAAAGAGGGCTTTCTACCAATCCAATTCAAAAGGCGTAATTGTATGCAAAGCCTTTGTGGGACACCTGTTCAAAATATATGTTGCTCACATAACTGCTTATAGCCAGAAACCATGAGGCAACTCCTTACTTTTGACCATACAATGCGCCATCTTCTCCATGAGGCAACTCCTTAATTTTGACCATACAATGTGCCATCTCCATGAGAGACCTATTTTTGCATTCAGCTACACCGTTTTGCTTAGGTGTATAGGACACAGTACATTGGTGTTTTATCCCATGATTAGACATGTATGCATGAAACTCCTTAGACATATACTCCCTCCCTCGATCAGTACTACGTAGGGTACCAATATTACATGTAGAAATATTTTCAATCATAGCAACAAAGTGCTTAAAGCACATAAAAACCTCTGATTCTTGTTTCAATGGATATACCCAGGTATTTTTGAAATAATCATCAATGAATGTGACAAAATAGAGGTAGCTCCCAATAGATGGTATCCTCATAGGACCACATATATCATTGTGTATAAGCTGTACTTTTTGAATAGCTCTAACTGAACCATCTTTGGAAAATGATGCCCACTGCATTTTTACAAGAATAGATCTCTTATTTACAGACATGTTTGATAAGGGCTTCAAGAATGTGGCAGCTCAGACACCATATCATGTTTATGCAAATGCAACAAAGTGCCAAGTTCAAGTGACCAAAGCATGCCTGCTATAGCTTAGCATCACCCATTTCCTTTGTGGCAGAAATTGTACATTCAACATGCTTTTGTCTTTCGCATGCATCTAGCTTGTAAAGGCCATAAGACAAAGTACCAAAAGTAACTATTGTATTGTCATCACACTGCGATCATGAGCAATACATCTGTCATCCATAAATTGAACCACTAAGCCATAATTTGTAATGATAGAGATAGATAACAAGTTCTTCTTGGTCCCTGATATATATAATACATATGAGAGCGTGATTGTTCCACCATTTGCAACAGTGAGAACAATTTTACTAATTCCTTTTACATAATATGAGGAGTTATTTAGACATGTAACATTGTTTCCCTATGGAGAAGATTCAAGTGATGAAAACAAGCTGCGATGAGAAGTTATGTGCTTACTAGAAACACTATCAAAATACTAGACATGTAAATGTAACATCCATGCATACATCCTTATGTGAAGGGCCAGAAATGCATTGCACAATGAAAGCCCAATCATCATGTGCATAGTTTATAGATTCTTTGTTTTCTACATTAGATGAATGTTGACGCATCATACCTGAGTCTTTCTTTTTCTCCTTCTTTAGTGACCAGGCTTCCTTGCTCTTTTTCTTAATCTTGTCACCTTCTTGTCTGTAGGCTTACCCAATGACTCTGATTTCATCTTGTAACTACCCTGAGAAAAGGATTCAACTTTGCCTCTTTGTTGTCTAGTAGCAAAACCCCGATCTCTTGTATGCATGATAGATCTTTTTTTGCCTGGATTGCTCTTCTTGCAAGAGCAGAGAAACCAACTCCTCATACTTCAAGGCATTTGGATTACCTTTCATCTTCATGAGTCTGATTGTGGAAGAAAAACTTTGATACGAGTTCGACAATGCATTCAAGATAGTAGGCACCAATGAATTGTCACAATATACTTCATCAACATTGGCCAACTGCTCCTTAAAATCCTTGATTTTGGTCAGAAAACTATCCATGGAGTCTCCCTCATTCATATGCTTTGACTTTAATTGCTTACGTAGATAAGCAACACATGCTTTATCATGTACCTGGTACAATGATGCAAGTGCATCCCAAGCATATTTAGCAGTCTTGCATGACTAAATGTGAGGAATGATACTCCTCTTGAGACTGACAAAGCAAACAATGCATGTTCTTGCATATCGCTTCCATCCCACTTTATTTGTTCCTTCTACATCATGTTCATCAGAGAAACCAGGACGTTTCTCAGTACACCAACCACAACATTCCCAATACATGCTGCACCATAATGGCTAGTTGGTCCCATCAAGCTTATCCTGAGTAGGATAACATACGAAATACATCACTATCTACCATTTCTAACAATACCCAAGCAAGTAATTACGTAACCAACAAGTATTAAGTATTTACGTAACCTACAAGTATTAAGTAATCCTTTGATGTGACCATTGTGGTTGCTAATAAGGCCACTGAAAATGGAGGCTTGAAAGGTGTATGAAAGAAATGCAAAGTAAAGTGAGTAGAAATTTTACTCCATGTTAGATTGAGTAAAACAAAACTAGGGCCTTTATAGCAAACCCAACCTTACACTATGGAACATCGAAATTACCATAAAACCAAGCCACAAGGTATATACAATCAATGCTCTTTCACTTCCATTCTATAAAAGCACAATATAACTTAGAAATGGATAGGAAAATGGGCTATATTTAATTGAAGTAATAGCTTTCAAGTGGATTTAGAAAAACTACAATAGATACTCGGAGTATATGGGCTAATCGCAAGTGTTTTAATTATATGCAACAAAACATCAAGATGGATGGGTGGTTTAATCTACTTCATCATCATTATAGAATTCAGCATCTATGATTCCCTCAGGAAACTCCAAAGGAATGGTAACATTTCCCATCCATGAAGGAAGCATGATCAACACAAACCACTCAAACTCCATCCGGAATGAGCCAACCACTCAAACTCCATCCGGAATGAGCCAACCACATCCATCTAAAAGACTTCACTTCTTATACGTCGCACCCAGGGTTCTAGTACAAGAGAAAGGTACATGATATAGTTCTTCATGCTTTTCATAATCACACACGGTACACCTTCACAGTTTGAGAAAGTAAGGAGAGAGAGATTATTCAACTTGTAGTGACAACTCCACAACACACGAATAGTTTTGCACAAGAGTGCTTTTGGAACCTTGCAACACACCAACTCGATAATCACCATAACACACACCCAACACCTTGTTTGCCCGATGACAAGCAAATTGGCTACTCCTTTGCCTAGTAGAACACGTGCAAGTTCTCATCATGCATCTCATGTTGATGCAGGTCATGTTCTTATTTACCAATTTATGTAATGAAGAGGAACATGTCTCCTTTGATGAAGCAAAGGAATTAGAACAATGGATAAGTGCTATGCAATATGAATATGATGATGCTTTACTAAAAATGGTATCTGGAAGTTGTTTGATTTGCCTCATGTGGCAAGAAGGCCATTGGCACACGAAATGGGTTTACAAGATTACGCGTAAAGCTGATGGTAGTGTCGAGAGTGAGACAAATCAAGACTTGTTACCAAGGATTATGCACAGCAAAAAGACATTGACTATGGTGAGACCTTTGCACCCACATGTTGTATGACTACATGTGGAGTATCATTACATATGGTGAGACCTTTGCACCTACATATTGTATGACTACATGTGGAGTATCATTACATTAACAGCACATAAAGGTTGGAATGTACGTCAATTGGACATCAAAATTACTTTTTTGAATGAGGAGGTCTATGTATCTCAGCCTTGTGGTTTTGTTTAGAAAGATCAGGAATAAAAAATATGCAAATTGAAAAAAGCTTTTTATGGTCTTAAGCAAGCTCCCAGAGTATGGTATGAGAAGATACATGTATACTTGTTTGCACAAGGTTTTTACAACAGCCCTACTCACAGTACCCTACATTAAGAGAACTAAAGATGAATTTTCATCATCCTGCTATACGTTGATGACATGCTACTCATAGGACCTGATGATGATCATATTTAAGCTTTTATAGATGATTTACATTTAAATATCATATCTTGGCATGTTGCACTATTATTTGGGCATTGAGTTTCGACAGCGTAATGATGGCATTATTATGCCGCAGACACAATACATTGAGGCATTGTTGACAAGGTTCAATCTTGGAGACTGCAGACCTCTTGGCTAATGGAACCTGGTTTGTGACTTAGTCTTGAAGATGCAGGTGACCCTTAT
This sequence comes from Cibotium barometz, assembly GCF_041138505.1. Taxonomy (NCBI): domain Eukaryota; kingdom Viridiplantae; phylum Streptophyta; class Polypodiopsida; order Cyatheales; family Cibotiaceae; genus Cibotium; species Cibotium barometz. The sequence continues at coordinate 6,865,626 of NC_141061.1, forward strand.
CTTCTTATGTAACAGCAGACTTTACATTCACTATGGGGTCTCAATATTGAGTAGATTTATGCATAGCCCAAGCACAAAGTATTGGCAGTCTGTCAAACGAGTATTCCGCTACCTAAAGGGCACCAAGAACTTTGGGTTATTTTATCCCAAGGGGGGTAAATCACAGATGCATGCATTTATAGACTCAGATTGGACTGGATGTTATGATACATGAGTGTCCATGAGTGGTTTTTACTTTTGCCTTGGTGATTCATCACTTTTCACACACAAATGGGTCATTATGAGTTTTTATTTATGCCTTTTAGACTTACTAATGCTTCGGCTACATTTAGTCGCATGATGTACCGTATATTCTTGCAGTACTAAAATTTTGTAGCTGTCTTGAGAAACATCTAGAGATAGTATTCAATTTTTTGAACGAAAATCAACTCTATGCCAACCCAAACAAGACTGAACTTTATGCAAAATAACCATCTGATTACTTTTGAAAGTAAAAAATTGAAACCATCCAATTTTAGGTATAGTACTTATGATAAAAAAATGATTGTTGTTGTTCATGCATTGAAAATTAAAAAACATTATCTTACGGGTTCTGAGTTTATCATTAAAACTAATCAACAAAGTATTAAACATTCTCTTTCGCAACCTTTAATGTCAGATATACATATTAAGTAGGTATCTTTTATTCAAAGTTTTTAGCCATCTTTCACAACCTTTAATATCAGATAGACATATTAAGTGGGTATCTTTTATTCAAAGTTTTTAGCAAGCTATTTAATATATAACTGGATGTGAAAATGTTGTATGATGCTTTGAGTAGGAGACCTACCATTAATAATATATCTGGACATTGAAATGTTATTACTAATTCTTTGAGTAGGAGATCTACCATTAATAATATATCTGCTATTGAAGGCATTTCTTTTGATAATATGAAAGGAACATATGAAATTAATTCTAATTTTTTAAATACATACAACAAGATGCAAGATAATGATTGGTTGCCTCATTCAGATTATTCATACAATGATGATTTTCTTTTCTTTCAAAAGAGATTATGCATTACTAAACCATTTAGGCAAAGCTATTATTGAAGAATCTCATCAACCACCTTTTGTTGGTCTAAAAAGAGGAGCATCATCTACTTTGTAAATAGTTGCCAAAGATTTCTTTTGGTCCACTATGTGTAAAGATGTTGCTAAGTTTATGTCCGAATATGTTGTTTGTCAAAAGATTAAGAGTCACAAAGGAAATAAATTTGGTTTGCTTATGCCTTTACCTATTCCAATCAACTATGGAAACAAATAAGTATGGATTTTATTACTAGTTTCCTTTAACTACTAAATAAGAATGATATGATTTGGACTATAGTAAATGGATTTAGCAAACATGCTTACTTTATTGCTTATAAAAGACATTGACTGCTTATCAAGTCGCACAAGTTATTAAACAAGTGTTTGTGCATCATGGTTTACCAAAGATTATTGTTTCTGATATAGATAGAAAGCTTTATAGTGACTTTTGGACTACTTTATTTAATAACCTTGGAGAAAAACTTGATTTCTCTATTGCTTTTTATCTTGAATCTAATGGACAAACCAAAGTAACAAATAGTACAATTCTTGATTTGCTTAGATCATATATATCTTCTCAGCCGAAGTAGTGGGATAAGTATTTACATATTTTACACTTTGCATATAATAATTATCGTCATACTCCTACTAAGAAAGCACCATTTGATATAGTTTATAGTAAGGTTTTGCCAACTCCTACGACTAGACTTTCATATTCTATAGAGGTAGCATATTCTTTTTTTAGAGACTTTGACCAATTTCATGAGTTATTAAATTTGAATATTTAATAAGCTTAAGAGAAATATATGAATTATGTAAATCATAAACGCAAACATGTCATCTTTAATGAAGGTGATTATGTACTTCTTCATATTAAAAAAATAAGACTTAAATCTTTAGAGACCAATTTTGAGTGAAGTTAGCTCCTAGATTTTATGGACCTTTCAATATAATTGCAAAAATAAATGATACTCTATATAAGTTGCAGCTACCTTCTAATTGGCATATTCATAATTCTTGCTATATTAGTCTTTTGAGACCTTTTAGAGGACTACTACCCTCTCATCCTACATTAGAACAACCTCCTGAATTGGTAGTAGATGAAGAACATCTTGCGTTTGAGTCAAGATGCCAAATGGATACCAGAAAAGTTTGAGTCTATCATTGACCATGAGACTATCACTACACGCACAAGCAACACTTATGTTAAGTATCTTGTCATTTTCAAGAATCATCTTATTGAAGATGCCAAATGGATACCAGAAAAGTTTTTCTGTTCTTACCAAAATCTCATCCACTCTTACCATCCACGCAATTGAGAACAATTGTAACCCGAGCAAGAGGATGATGTTAGTTATTACCTTTATGGGGATGCTCATTATTTTATTTCAAGATATTTTATTTTAGATGCACCTTTTATTTATATCATTTACGAGGATTAATGTGTTTAATCAGCTATGTGCGTTGGTATGATATGGTCAAGATTAATGTGTTTAATCAGCTATATGCGCTGGTATGATATGGTCAATATTAATGTGTTTAATTAGCTATGTATACTAATTAATATTGCTTTCAACATAGGCAATGATTGAGTGTCGGATTATGTGTTAATCGCGGGTGGAACATGTGTTGGACCACTATGAGATATTTTGAAAGACATTAATAATTTTGTAAGGCTAAGGCCTCATACCTTTGTACACACCAAATAGTATTTTATACTTTTGGTAGGCCCAAGAATTTTTAATTGTAGCTTGTGTTTTTGTAAAGCTTTTATGCTCAAAAACTTAAAAGCACTTGTGCTTTATTTTTGAAAGTTATCTTTTTGAAAATCAAGCCTTTTCTAATACATATAAATATGGGTGAGTAGTACAAGGGTTGCACTCATCTAGGGGAGATTCAACCCAATCTTGTGTTGATAGTAATCTCTTTCTTATTCTCTAGCTCTCTTGTTTATTAAGATTTATGATTTTAATTTGTGCAAGTATAGGTTATACTCTAATTTTTATGCTTGAGAATTAGAGTTTCTTCTCCAAGTGTCATGAAGATCGTGACAACTAGATATCACATAGCACTATCTCCACCTTCCATAACCATCTAGGCTTATCTTGGGCCCTGTTCGGACCCCACAATGTCAAGATAGGGTGTCCAAGAGAAAAGTCTATCTACTCTATATGTAGACTGTTATGAGATAGCAGTCTAATGTAGTATGTCCTTGTTGTTGGTAGTGTACCAAATCTAATCCAATCCATCTTTACACCATCTGGCCTCACGATGAGAGTATTCATGTGATGATGTAGATACTTATGATGATGCTTTGGAAAGGGCCTTGACCATGGATCCCTATGTGATGATGCCATTGCCCATGATACTAGTTCTCCAAATATTTATGATGGTTCACTAGATGAGGCTCCCATTAAGCCATACGATTGATGATCTCGCTTATGAGGATGATATAGTTGTGCACATTCATGTCAGATGTATGATACTGGTCATATTTGTGATACCTTGCCTCTTGATGATATCTCATTTGATCCAGCTAGGTTGCATGATTCGGATAATCTGACTATTAACGCTCTTATGATTAATGATCCAGTTGCATGTACTTCTATGAAGGCTATGAAACATCCTTGTGGTCTTGATGATGATTTGGATGATTTGAACACTACCAACAATATGATTGCCCAATAGTTTGACTGACCATCCGATTGTATAGACCGATCGTCCGATTGTCCGACCATCCGATTGTACAAATTGACCATCTAATTGTTCGACAGCCTGACCATGCGACAACTCGACCATCCGAGTGTTTAATATTTTGACCATCTGACTATTCGGCATTCCAACGGTATTATTGTTTCACCCCAACCACTTGAGGCGGATGTTATACATGCTTGTTCTTTGTTGGCCCCATCACTTTGATGCTTTGCATATAACCCTCTTGATAATCAAGATATGTATGCTTGGGCACATTAGTTCTTGCACTATTTGGAGGGTTATGCACTTTTCTCGACCCAACGGTATGCTCCTCATATTTTGCCATATGATGCATTCTAGGACACTTGCTTCAGCATCGGATTTTCCAAGTAGATGCTCCTACTTAGTCACACATTCTTCACACAGATTCCTAGTTGACATTAGATAATTTTTCCACACCTACATTCTTAAGTCCAACTCTCATTAACCTATAGTTTTACATGGTTATCTTGTATGACTTGATTTGCCATAGCTCGTACCTCATAGGGGCATTTCTTTACTATCATGTGGGTTCGGGTGGCTTGACATCATACTCCCTTGAGCATTGCAAGTGTTGACTAGGTATTTGGCCGCCCATATCCTATGGTCATATTTCCCTAAGGTTATCACATAGACTACTTAGCATAAAAAAGTATAGAATTATGTCACAAGATATCGCATCAAGAAGTGGTTATTTAGGAGGTATACATGTGTGGGAGTTACATGAGAGTGGAGATATGGGACAAGAAGCTATTATGGAAACTAGAAGATCACATGGACATGGCTATTTAGGCTCCTTTGTATGGAGTGGAAAAGAGAGAGGAATGAATACAATACTTTTACTCTTGCTCCTACATGTGTGTTTTGTAACTAGACCCTATACAAAAATATATGGAAATACCATGGTTCTTCAAGTTTTCTTTATTGCTTTTTAAAACTAGGAGTGTAGAGCTGTTGGGAGCATCACAATTGACAAAACAACTCATTGTTTTCACCTTTAGATCAAAAGTTATGCTCATTTATGTGACATGCTATTTTTGTGACTTGTGAAAGAAAGGAGAGTCACTCAAGGATGAGGAAACCATTGTTTCTGACACCAAAGTGGGAACCCTCAAACTCCTCTCCCGAATAAGCATATCCATTGATCTCAAGGTTGAAATGCCTAAGTGCACAAAGAGGGAGTTCTTTAATTAGGGGGACTTTTTTTTAATTAGGGAGACTTTTTTTTCGAGAAAAATATCCTTCAATTAGTTAAAGAAAAATAGCCACAAAGGGCTAGATACAACCACAAAGGGCTAAAGAAAAACTTGCCTCATTTAAGGGCGGGAATCAAATGATCATAAGGAAGAGATGTTTCTCCTCCGACTAGCCGCTCTATAAGGAGAAGACTATCTCATACAAGGGGAGGGGGAGGAACCACCACACAGGCCAAATGGGGTCACTGCCGCTATCTATGAGGAAAGGGCCAGCCTCCAAAGTCTCAAGAAAGCTTCCCGCTGCTTCTGCATGCGATCAGAACCTCCCTGTAACTTTCCCCACCCCACTGACCCACGGAGGGTGTGAACGATATCAAGCTATATGCTCCTGATGGTCTTCGCCGGTGGAGTGCGGGTACCCTCGATGGCCTTGTTGCATCTAGCACACAAAATGCTCCAGGCTACTATGCTACTGTAAATCTCCCATCTCTAGCATGAGCCTGGCCACCAGTTGCCTGTAGGTGGGGCTGTGACTAGTACCACTGTAATATGATGGTGAGAGACCTGAAGGCCTAGCCCTCCCCCATCCTCCTCATAAGCCCTGACCACTCCAACCTCTGTGGCCCAAGCGACAGTGCCCCATGCCATGATCTAGGTCGGTCCCCTGTCCATAGTGAAGAGGCTACTATGCTACTGTAAATCTCCCATCTCTAGCATGAGCCTGGCCACTAGTTGCCTGTAGGTGGGGCTGTGACTAGTACCACTGTAATATGATGGTGAGAGACCTGAAGGCCTAGCCCTCCCCCATCCTCCTCATAAGCCCTGACCACTCCAACCTCTGTGGCCCAAGCGACAGTGCCCCATGCCATGATCTAGGTCGGTCCCCTGTCCATAGTGAAGATGCGGAGAATCCAGTGCCAAATTTGTTGAGCCTTCGGGCAATTCAAAAGGCAATGCCTCTTTGAGTGTCCTGGGGGTGGCTGCACCACGACCAATTTGTGCTAGTCGACTGCCAGTTGCCAACCAAGTACTAACTGCCAAACTCCTATGTGCCATCAACCAAAGGAAGAGGGTGATCTTTCTTGGCTGAAAGCTATCCCATAGTCTCTTCCAGAAATCTGAAAGGAAACGTTGTGAGAGGCCCTGAGATTGCCAATGTGCTGCTGCTACCGATGTGCCATCTATCTCAGGCATTTGGATCCTGTGGTCTAACTGCATAGTATATACAAAGAAGGGGGCTCCTCCTAATCCACTAGATCATGCCAAGTCCATTCTCTCGAGTCCCTCTGAAGGTGCGTGAGAGGTCGGCACTCCCATATCCATAGCCGCCATAATCTCTCCCTGGCCACCTTGGCCAGTGTTGGATCAATATGCCATTCCCGTGCCCAAAAACCAATCATCCTCACCCTCTGCAAGGTGTAGTCACTAAAATCCTCCAAGGGAAGCTCAGATCTCTCTAGTCTACCATGGGATCCAATAGAGAAAGTGAGCAAATCACTGTCCTCGTCTACTCCGTGGACTGCCATGAGGATATCGTGTCTGGTAATAAACACGCATAGCCACACTGAGGGGTTGGGTCTGGGGGAGTCAGCCACTCCTGAGGGATAGCTAAGTCGATGTCGATGCTGAGCCTATCTCTACCTCGGATCCTTGTCAAGCCTCTCTCCTGCACCTCCCGGGGGTAACTTCCTATGGGCGATCTAATCTCCGAGAGACCTGGTTCGTCCCATGCTCAAGGCGCTCCAAGAAACATGCAGTTAGGCCCCTAGCATGTGGCCAATAGGTAAATGGATCAGGGGGTTCCAGACCAAAGGCTGCCGAAGCCGCTTCGCTCAGGTAACCAGAGCTATCTCTTTGAGGGTTGGCCTAAGATGATCCCAAGCACGACATAAATTGGCTGCAAAATCTGTCCTCAAAAGCTAGGCTAAAACCACGGGCTTGCATCTCTATGAAGATCCATCTGGTACTCTGCGGCCAAGGCCCCCCCAAGACTCAGAGTGCGGGCTAAAATCCGGGCCAATAGGAAATCCTTCCAGGGCTCACCACTGGGAAGGAGGCCTCTAACAATCAGCTTGCCCAACAGGGCGTGGTTTTGGATAGCAGGGTCGATGAGGTCTAGCCCCCCTCTGTGACGTAGCTGAATGATCACTCTCCATGCCACCTTGGTCCTGGTTGGCCTCTCATCACTTCCGGCCCATACAAAGTTCCGGATTAATCGTTGTACTTGGCCAATACATGCTCGAGAAAAGGCCCAACACGAAGTGATGTACCACATGGTGGCAAGAAGTACCGGGTTCGCCACCACCACCCAGCCTACTAGGGAGAGCCTCGCCAACAGGGCGAGTTGCTACTCAAGAGAGAGATCAATGCCAACCTAGCAATCGAGATAACGAACTCGAGTGCCCCTCAGGATCCATTGGAAATCCTCAACTGGTCGCCAAGTCGGGGATGGTGATGAGCCTACTCAAAAACCACATGACTTCTGCCAATTGACGTGTGCTCCGGATTGGCAACAAAAAATCTCGATTGCCTCTGTAAATCTCTGTAGATTCCCCAAATCCCCTGCAAGGAAAGCTGTTGTGTCGTCTCCAAACTCTGAGTTTAGCAACTCCTCCTGTATGTGGAAGGGAAGACGCAATCCCTGAAGCTTGGTCTCCTGGGCGGAGAGAAAACTACTCATGGCCTCGGTGATGTGTTGCCATATATATATAGGCAGTGATGTGTGTGAACACACTTAGGACCGCCGGGGCACTTTTTCCCTCTTTAGGAGGTTTTTTTCCCCGGCTTGTATATACGCCCATCCTTCTAGGGCTAACTTATCTTTGTACATTGACACAATCTAATACACTTTGTGTTGTGTGCATTCTTGCTTCTTCTTCTCCAAGCTTTGTGTGCTTTCCTGCAACCCTAATTCCAACAATTGGTATCAGAGCAGGCATCGGCTCCCAGGGCTACACCGTCAGCACCCTCCGACTCACGTTCTCCGATTGAGGTGAGTTTTCACGAGCGCTTGCAGGTCCCTATACTCTGCAAATGAGCCCGTAGGGCATTGCGTTCTCAGAATTTGCATCTGAGGTCGTTTCGGGCTCCGTTTTTGCATTTCAAGTTCTGCACAGGTGTTTTCGTCATTTTCTGCAGAAATTTCGACAGTGCAGTTTTCTGCAAAACAGGCATACGTACTCTATTGTGGACCGTGCTACATAGCACGAGTTGTTTTCTATTCAGTCTTTGCTTCATTACAGGCAGCTTTTGCATCAGTTTCAGTCAGTGGCCATGGCTGATAACAGCAATGATGTATTTCGCATGTTGTCTGCTGAAGACAAACTGGATGGAGACAGCAACTACCCACTTTGGGCATACATGATGCAGCATGTTTTGGTTGCAAAAGGAGTGTGGAACATTGTGCAGGGTATGGATGTACGTCCAGGTTCTGTGGATGTAGGATCTGTTGAGGATGTTGCAGGTTCTAGCAGCTCTACTGTTGGTGCTGTTTTACCCACTGCTGAACAAGCTCGTTGGGATGGTAAAGATGCGCAGGCTCATGCCTTGATTGCACTTTCTGTTAAACGTAACATCACCCTACATATTCGTTTAGCTAAAACAGCAAAACAGGCTTGGGATATTCTAGCTGGTTTGTATGCAGGTCGTAACGAGGCAAAAATCGCTTACCTGCGTAAAGAGCTAGAATTGAAGATTATGCAAGAAGATGATGACATGAATGTTTTTCTTGCTGAGATTAAAGATCTCAAAGAACAGTTGATTTCTGCAGGTGAGATTATTCCTGATCATTCTCTTGTGCAGACTGTTCTTGATGCTTTACCTGAGACATATCAGACTTTTGCTTCCACATGGAGACTTCTTAATGAGGACAGACCTGATGCTGTCAAGTATGATACTTTAGTCAACAAGCTCTTGCAAGAAGCGCAGTCTAGGCAAAACAGGGCCAGGCAGCGTCGTGCAGTTGATCAAGCATTTATTGCTGCCCAGCAGCAGAGAAGAAGTGGTAAGGCAGCCCCTTCCACTGTTTCTTCTCCTATTAGTAGGTCTGCAACTTCTTCTCCTTCCACAGGTAGTAACAATAAGTCTGAGAAGGCTCTTGATAAAGGCAAGAAAAAGACCAGGTGCAACTATTGTAAGGCAAATGATCATGTCATTAAGAATTGCCCTAAGCTAAAGGCTAAAGAGGCAAAGAAGAAAGAGTCAAATGCAGCCACAATAGCGGATGCTTCTACAAATGCAGATTCTGCAAATGTTGTGCAGGATACAGAATGGGCGTTTAGCGTGTATTGCCAGTATGACCCATCTGTACATGATGCATGTTTGGCAGTTTCTGTTGACTCTCATGTTTGGTATTTTGACAGTGGTGCTACAAAGCACATTACCTCGCATCGTGATATGTTCACTTCTCTTGAGGCTGTCCCTAATGGGAATACTGTCACATGTGCCAATAATGCTTCTTACCCAGTGAAGGGCGTTGGTAAAATTATGCTTACTGCTGCAAATGGCAGCGCTTTCACACTTTCAGATGCTTTGTATGTGCCAGGGATAAAGAAGAATCTATTGTCTGTCTCTGCGCTTGCTAGACTTGGATTTGTAGTCAAATTTGTGGATGACAGATGTACTGTTCATGATTTGACTTTTGGTGATACGATTATTGCATCTGGAACCTTGTTTCGTGGGATGTATAGGCTCAATTCTTATGACAAGTGTGTGGAAGATTCAGCAAATGCAGTTTCTGATGAAAAGGCAGTTTCAGATGCAAAACTATGGCATGCTCGTTTTGGTCATCTGAACTTTGCTAGTTTGCTGCGTTTGCAGAAATTTGATATGGTTGCTTCATTGCCCCCTCTTGAGGCACCATTGAAACATATTTGTGAAGGCTGTATTTTGGGCAAAATGCAGCGTTCTGCGTTTCCAAAGGATGGTTCTGTGCGGGCCACTCGCAAATTGCAGCTTGTACATAGTGATGTATGTGGGCCTATGCAAACTCCGTCATTTGGTAAACACTTGTACTTCGTGACTTTCATTGATGATTACTCAAGGCATGCATGGGTATATCCACTGAAGGCAAAGTCCGAAGTGTTATTGTGCTTCAAACAGTTTTTTCTTATGGTTGAAAATGTATCCAATTGTACTGTGGGCACCCTCCGTACTGATCGAGGGGGGGAGTACATGTCTAAAGAGTTTGATGCATTTCTGGCTAGTCGTGGGATAAAACACCAATGTACAGTGCCATATACCCCTCAGCAAAATGGTGTTGCTGAGAGGAAAAACAGGTCACTTATGGAGAGAGCACGATGTATGGTCAAGAGCCAAGCTTTGCCACATGCGTTTTGGCTTGAGGCTGTCATGTGTGCTGCATATGTACTCAACAGGTGTCCCACTAAGGCCTTGCAGTCTATTACTCCATATGAAGCTTGGCATGGCAGGAAGCCTTCTATTTGTCACTTGCGTGTCTTTGGTTGCTTGGCCTATGCTTTAGTGCCTGTGCAACAACGCAGAAAATTGGATGATAAGGCTGTCAAATGCATTTTTGTTGGTTACAGTGCTGAAAGCAAAGGTTACAGATTGTATCATCCACAGTCAAAGCGTATCTTGATTAGTCAAGATGTTGTTTTTGTAGAAGATGCTGTGCAGCCTTTGTTATCATGTACCAAAGAGACAGGTGTGAGCTCACGGGATGTATTTGATACATTGTTGCCTCTGTTTACAGGTGGGAATTCAAATGTAAGTCCTAATGAGGCAAATATTCAGCCTATGCAGATTTCAAACGATATCATAGATCAGCCTATTTCTGATGCAGATTTACAGGATGTAATTCATGAGGATAGGGCTGAAAATGAGCAGGCTAGAGGTATGCCTAAATGGCTGGTGCAAACCTTGCGTGATAGTAAGATTGATGCACCTATGCCTAGTCGTACTCGTTCAGGTTTTCAGCATGTCTCTTATGCATCAGATTGTTATGCTTTGGCTGTGTCTAGTATGTGTGAAGAGGAAGAACCTCTTTCATTTGATGAGGCACAAAATTCAGAAAATTGGTTGGCTGCAATGCAAAGTGAATATGATGCTATAATGAAGAATGGTACATGGTCTTTGTGTGATTTGCCTATTGGTAAAAAGGCCATTGGATGTAAGTGGGTTTTTAAGTTGAAACGAAAGCCAGATGGCAGTGTTGATCGCTATAAGGCTAGACTTGTTGCAAAGGGTTATGCTCAAGAAAAGGGCATTGATTTTGATGAGACCTTTGCTCCCACTTGTCGTATGACTACCATTCGTAGCATTTGTGCATTGGCAGCTCATAATGGTTGGAATGTACATCAGCTGGACATAAAGACTGCGTTCTTAAATGGAGATTTGCATGAGGAGGTGTATGTATCGCAGCCTCGTGGTTTTGTTCAAAGAGGGCAGGAAAACAAAGTGTGCAGGTTAAAAAAGGCTTTATATGGTTTAAAGCAAGCTCCACGAGCTTGGTATGAAAAAATACATGCATATTTGACTGCACATGGGTTTCAGAATAGTCCAACAGAAAGCACTTTGTATGTTAAACGTGTGGATGGTGTACATCTAATCATTGCTCTCTATGTCGATGACATGCTGCTCACAGGACCAAATGAGAGTCATATTGCTGATTTTAAGGCTGATTTGAATGCCTCTTTTGAGATGTCAGATTTGGGACATTTGCATCATTATTTGGGGATACAATTTAAGCAGTGTGATGGAGGTATTGCTTTGTGTCAGACAAAGTATATTGAGACATTGTTGCGGAGATTTGGCCTTGAAGACTGCAAGCCTATTGCTACTCCAATGGAGACAGGTTTGAAGTTGAGTCTTCATGATGCTGGAGATCACTTTGATGTCACACTCTATCAGACAGCTGTTGGTTGCCTCATTTATGTATGCATTACGAGGCCGGACATTCAGTTTGCAGTCTCACAGGTGAGCAGGTTTATGCATAGCCCAGGGTCTCAGCATTGGAAGGCAGTTAAACGCATCTTTCGCTACTTGAGTGGTACCATACATCTTGGGTTGTTTTATCCCAAGGGGGGATCGTTGCCGCCAGATTTACATGCTTTTTCGGACTCAGATTGGGCTGGTTGCTATGACACAAGAGTGTCCACAAGTGGTTTTTGTTTCATGCTCGGTAGCTCATGCATATCTTGGTTAAGCAAGAAGCAACCTACTGTGGCCACTTCTAGTTGTGAAGCTGAGTACAGGGCAGCTTTCACAGCTACGGTTGAGTGTGTGTGGCTCAGACGGCTTATGGCTGACTTGGGTGTTGGACAGGAGTCTGCCACCTCTATCTTCACTGACAGTCAGAGTGCATTGGCAGTTGCGAGAAACCCAGTTTTTCATGCTCGCACAAAGCACATTGAGGTGCATTATCACTATGTCAGGGAGAGACTCTCAGCAGGAGAGATCAGCTTGGCCTATGTGCCAACACAGGACAACCTCGCCGATCTTTTCACAAAGGCGCTTCCTCGTGAGAAGTTCGAAGCTTTCCGCAAAGCTTTGGGCTTGCTTCCCTTTGTGGACTGATCTACTTCGGGCATGGCACTCCCCTATACATGAGTGCCAGCTCTCGTTCACACCATCACTCCCAGGGGGGATTTGTTGCCATATATATATAGGCAGTGATGTGTGTGAACACACTTAGGACCGCCGGGGCACTTTTTCCCTCTTTAGGAGGTTTTTTCCCCCGGCTTGTATATACGCCCATCCTTCTAGGGCTAACTTATCTTTGTACATTGACACAATCTAATACACTTTGTGTTGTGTGCATTCTTGCTTCTTCTTCTCCAAGCTTTGTGTGCTTTCCTGCAACCCTAATTCCAACATGATGAAGAGGAAGAGGTAAGGTGCCAGAGGACAGCCCTGTCTAACCGAGCGGGAGGGGGGCAATCTGTCACCACGGGCTCCCTGAATGAGAACCTGGTTGTGTGAGGTTGAGTAAAGTCCTGAGACTCCACGAATCCACTCTATGGGGAATCCCATCCGGCTCATTGTGCCCTCCATAAAGCTCCAATCCACCCTATCATAAGCTTTCTCAAAGTCTAGGAGTAGCACAATGAGGTCTTGCTGCCCGCATCTTAGTTGAAGTTGTCACCTCCCAGAAGGTAAAGATGTTGTCCAGAATGTTCCGATCCTAAACAAAGCTGGTCTGGGTGTTGTGGATCAAGTCTGGGAGAAAAGACTGAAGTCTCCTACTAATGGCCTTGGTCAAGATCCTATAGGCTATCCCTAGAAGAGTGATGGGTTTCCCTGCTGGATCTCCAATCTGTTACCACCCTCCTTGGGAATCAAGTGAATCAAGCCCTCTGAGAGCCTCTCTCGCATGGCACCTGTGATCATAATCTCATTGAAGGCAGCTCAAAGGCCACTTTCCAGGAGGTCCCAATGGTGAAGAAAGGAGACTGGAAGCCCGTCCGTCCCAAAGCATTTTCCCATGGAAAGTGTCGTCAAAACCTCCACCAACTCCTCAGTAGTAAATGGTGCCAATAAGAATGACCAAAGAGAAGGAGAACCACCTCCCTCCTGTGCCGTCAGACCCTCTCACGTGCATCCACCACCTGTGGAGATGTTGGGGCACCTGTGAGGAGGGATCGAAAAAAGTCCGTGGCAATGGCTCTCATCTGGGGGGGATCTGAAACAATCGCTCCATCTTGGCCACGCAACCTTCGAACACTGTCTCTCCTCTTGTGGGGGCTGGCTATCTCTAACAAATCCCCTGTGACTCTGTCGCCGACCCGAGTCCAAAAAGAGGCCCTGGCATGATACCTGTACTCCACCCTCCTCTCCTCTATGGATCTAATATTTGTGCGAGCGGTGGCATGATACCTGTACTCCACCCTCCTCTCCTCTATGGATCTAATATTTGTGCGAGCGGTGGCAAGCTGACTCTTGATTCACTAGCTATCCGAGGACCTCTCCTAAAGCCGCTATAAAGAGGTAAGACTCCTCCTCAAACTCCTCTCCTGCTCCCGGAAACCCTCTAATTGGCTCTGGGCTACCTCTAGCAAGAAACTGCTGATCACCCCTAAGCCCTTATCCAATGTGCACGCAACACAGCTTGAAAGAAAATCCGATACCGCCCATATCTACTCTATCTTGCTGCATATCTCGGGGTCCTAAATGGGTTGTTCGGAATCCTCGAGCTCACATGCCTATCGTGCCTCTAGGGGTTCTCTAGGGACATAATAACCGGGACATGATTAGAAAATGAAGTGCCTGCCAAAATACCAATCATACCCTCTCAACTGCAAGCCCACTCATCAACATAAAACGTATCTAGTCTAGAGAGGTTGGGGCCAATGCTCCTATCCGATCTCGAGAAGCAAAGGCTCCTAGGGCTACGCAAGATACCAAGGGTCCTGTCCCCTGATTGCAAGAATCATCTCCTCCCAGGCTGAATACTTTGCTCCTAAAACTGTGCCATGCCACCTCCGAGTCTATCCTCTGCTACCTCTATCATGTTAAAGTCACCGCCCAAGCACCATAAGTCAGCATGAGGGAGGACCTGTCGGACTGAGCTCCAAAAGAGGGCTCTACCTGCAGCAGCGTTTGGAGCATAAACGTTGAGGAAGCCAACGCTATCCTCTCCAATAGTAATGGTAATCCACTATGCATGCCCCGAGACAATGACTCCTGAGCTAGCCACTACCGGTAGCAATTGCTCACTGTGTCCCAGAGGGGCTGAAGGATGGCGACCAAAAAGTGTGACTCTTGTCTGAAAAAATCTTCCTGCATTTGCGGGTGCACCCCTATGAAATATGATGCTCTTGGAAGAAAAGAATATCTATGGGTCCCCCCACTATGGCCCTCTAAAGCTCACATCGTCTATGAAAGCACTAAGGCCCCCCTAAACCTTGAATGTTCCATGAAACAATCCGCATATCAATCCGTGTGTGATGCGGCACTAGCGGAACTGCCCTCCACTCAAAGAGTCTTGGGCGAGGGTTCAGATGGGGAATAATCACAATCCGTGCGGGGGCGAAGGCACGCTAGGTGGGCACTAATCCTGTCCTCCATGTGATGCCACTTTGTAGTACGAGCGCGTGCAGATGCATACTTCAAACTCCATCAATCACAATGGAGGTATCTATAAGAGGGGGCAGAGTTACTGCAATAGAAGTATGCATGAATACAAAGAGCAACACCTCCAGGCTGGACACTACCATCTCCTTGTCCTGGCCTCGATGGGCTGAACCTCCAAGCTCCATCCTAGCCAGAGGCCAAAAATGGGTGAGAATGTCGATGATGCAAGGATCGTTTGGAGATGGTGGGAGAGCACGACTGCCTGGCCCTGAATGGCAGCTGCCACCAACTCAGGATCCCACTCCGTCCCTCAGGCTGAAGGGGAACGAGAAGATCATCGCGCCATTATCTGGCATAAAGGACCTAGAGTGGTGAAAAACCACACATACCCAAACAAGGGCTACTGTCTCCTCAAACATGTCGGTCCCTTTCGTTGGCAGACATCAGAAGAAACTATAGTCCACAGGCTATCCTAGGATCTGGGGGGGCCCACCTGGGGACTTTGGCGGGAGAGCCCTCACTGAGGAGGCAGCAATGGTCATCTCTACCGACTCAAAAATCGGTGAATCAAGAGACAGACGGATCCCAATCCCGTTGGCTACCTTTGCTCTGGGTCACGGGCTGCTGGGGGCGACGAGAGTGCTCTAGAGAGGAAGGGGGGGGATGATGAAGGCGGGGTGGAGTGAATTGTGGCGGGTATAGTGGGTGTCGAGGCTGGGGGAGGAGGAGGAGGAGGGGGAGGAGGTGGGGAAGGTGGTGAGGGAGGGCGGAGGGACAAAGAGGCCAGGGAGGGGTGCTGCCGGGGGCTGAGAGATCCACCAGAGAGGAAAGCTGTGGGGAGGGGCTGCCGGGGGCTGAGAGAGGCTGGCAAGTCTCTCAAAACACTGGGGGTTTAGGGGGAGGGGGGGGATTTCGACGAGGGATCGACCGCCATATTGGTGGGGCCGAAGGGACCCGCTCCTGGACTAGAGAGGGCACGTCACCAACGAGAAAATGCTGAGATAAATGCTCGTGATGGTTCTCTAATAGAACTGAATCCTCCTAGGATCTTCCAACCTGGCGCGCATGACGCCCGCGACCGTGGCGGCGCTTGGCTTTGGTGGTCGTCTAGTGGCCCAGGCGTTGGCCAACTGTCCGCCACTCGCCGACAGTTGGGTCACCCGAAGTTGGGGCCTGGTGCTTTGTTGCTTGAGGGCTTGCCACTCTCTCTACCCCTTGGTGAGGATCAGCACGAGAACCGAGGGGAGGAACCATCGGAGGCGGTCTCTTGGATTGCCGCCAAGGGCAAGCTCTGGCTAAATGACCCATCTGTTTGCAAATGAAGCATTGGCCTGGAAGGCCTGTATACTCCACGCGTTGTTATATGGGGTTGCTCTGGAGGCTAGGAATAGATATACAATGCAGTAGAGACTCCAGTGAGGCCATACAGATGTGGAGGGATGGAATCCCAGCTGCCCTCGTGAGGGCCGAGGCAACGGTGGAGGGGAGACTCCATCACTCTCCTGATGGCAACACCAATCATCGAGAGAAGAGGAAGGTACTCCTTCCTAAGGCTTGGGAAGCAAACTGTCACTGGGAAGCCCGAAACACCATCCTATGGGTCAGACGCTGGATCAAGTCGTGTTGCCACCGTCAAAGAAGGCATGCACCGTACGTAGTGCAAGGGGACTTAGCTGCATGACTCGGTCTGACACCAATGTCAAGTCGAACTCCACCTGGTAGTATCCACACCCCACAGGGTGAATATCGATGATCTTTGCAGGTTCGCCAATGAGGTTGGCTTATAAAAGATCCGTGAGTTGTCCGTGCGTGTACTATAACTTATGGGCTTGTACACACTATAAGGGTGGGCATAACGCCTTTACCCCAACAACCTCCCACTATTAAAGGCAAAGTGCCCTTAAATGAAGGAAAAGAAAAAATCAGCATGTACATGATAATATACAAGGCCATATCAAGGCTGAAAATGGCCTCATCCAATGCCCATCAAGTGTCTGCAATGAGCAAACCGCTCCGGAGGCAAACTCTTTGTCAACAGATCAGCCGGGTTGTCATCCGTATGAATCTTAACAAGCTGAATTTGCTTGTTCTCTATCACCTCTCTGATGAAGTGATACTTCACATCCACATGCTTCGTCTTTGCATGAAAGACAGGGTTCTTTGCCAACTGGATGGCACTCTGACTGTCACAATGCAACAATGGAATATCCCCTGTATAGCCCAAATCAACCACTAACCGAGATAGCCATAATGCCTCCTTGCAAGCCTCTGTGGCTGCAATATACTCGGCCTCTGTAGTAGATAAGGCAGTGCACTTCTGCATCCTGGATATCCATGACACAGCACCTCCTGTGAATGTAAACACATAACCGGTAGTAGACTTCTGGTTATCTGGATGACCGGCATAATCCGAATCCGTGTAACCATGCACTAATGCATCCTGTTTGCCAAAGCAAATGCACAAATCCTGTGTGCCCTTCAGGTATCTCATGACACCTTTCACTGCTTCCCAATGCTTCTTGCCAGGGTTGGCCATGTATCTAGAAACCACTCCCACTGCAAATGCAATGTCCGGCCTAGTAGCAACCATGGCATACATGAGACTGCCACAAGCTGAAGCATACGGAATCTTGGCCATATCAGCCCTGTCTCTATCTGACTGTGGGCTGTCCATAGCACTGAGTTTCACATATGGAGGCAAAGGAGTACTAGTCTTCTTCCCCCCGTCCATATTGAACCTCTGCAAGACTTTGCCAATGTATTCCTTCTGAGACAAATACAACACATGCTGATTTCTGTCCCGAAGTATCCGCATACCCAAGATGTGATTTGCATCACCCAAATCCTTCATATCAAAGGTTTCATGCAGCCTCTTCTTCAAGGAATCCATCTCTTTACGAGATTTCCCGGCAATCAACATATCATCAACATACAAGATGAGGATCAATAGACTGCCATCCAAAGCTTTCTTGGTGTACAAGCAGTGATCTATGTCACTTCTCCTGAATTTCTGAGATTTCATGAATGTATCAAATTTATGATACCATTCTCTTGGTGCCTGTTTGAGCCCATAAAGACTCTTTTTCAGCTTGCATACAAGCTTCTCCTTTCCACTCACTGCATAACCCTCTGGCTGCTGCATATATATCTCCTCATGGAGATCACCGTGAAGAAAAGCAGTCTTCACATCCATCTGAATCAAGTCCAGATCATCATGTGCAACCAAAGCCAACATAGCTCTAAGCGTGGTCATTTTGACCACTGGAGAGAAGATCTCCTCAAAGTCCACACCATATTCCTGCTTGAAGCCCTTAGCCACTAACCTGGCTTTGTATCTTGGCTTTGCATCTGGTGAAACTTTGAGCCTGTAAACCCACTTGCATGGCAAAACCTTCTTGCCTGCAGGCAAATGCACCAACTTCCAAGTTCCATTTTTATGCAGAGAATCCATCTCTGACTTCATGGCACGCTCCCAAAGAGCCTTGTCTGCCCTCTGTAAAGCCTCTTTATAACATGAGGGCTCCCCACAGTCAGTAAGCATCAAATAGTCAACCCCTGGAACAAACCTGTCAGGGGCTCTGGAGGGTCTAGTGGACCTCCGTACCCAATGACCATCATTTGCAGGTTGCTGTCCAGCCTGCATATCACCCATTGGTGGCTCCTGTTCCATGCCATAAGGCTAAAAAATCATGCCCGGTATCTCCTCTAACTGTGGTATATCCATAGGGATATCTTCTGCCATATCTGGCTGTCCATTTGGACCATTTTCAGCACCATTTAAGGGCTGGTTTTCCTGCTGTAATGGCTGATTTACAGCCCTTTGTTGTTGTCCATGATGTCCATCATCATCAAAGATGACTCTGCTAGGCTCCTGTTGCCTTGCAGGCTCCTTATACATGCATGTTTCATCAAAAATGACATCATTGCTGCGTATGATCTTTCTATTCATGGGATCCCAAAGTCTATACCCCATTTCACCTCTGTCACCATATCCTAGGAATATGCATTTGTGAGACTTAGGATCAAGTTTGGTGCGCATTTCCCTGCGTATGTGCACGTACGCAACGCAACCAAACACTCTCAAGTGCTTGTATGACGGAGGCTTCCCTGTCCATACTTCTTCTGGCACTTTCCCACCAAGCCTCGTGTTAGGTGACCTGTTTATAAGGTGAACGGCTGTCATAACAGCTTCAGCCCAAAAACCATGAGGTAATGCAGCATGTGACAACATAGAATGGACCTTCTCCTGAATGGTCCTGTTCATCCTCTCTGCTGTCCCGTTTTGTGGAGGATCATAAGGAGTAGAGAGCTCCCTCTTGATGCCTTTAGCATCACAAAAGTCCTGAAACTGTTTGGACATATACTCTCCACCATTGTCGGAACGCAAAGCCTTCAGTGTTTTGCCAGTTTGATTCTCAACAAGAGCAACAAACTTCTGAAACACTGAGAATGTATCACTCTTCAAACGAAGAGGATAAACCCACACCTTGCGTGTGGCATCATCTATAAAAGACACAAAATATTTTGCCCCTCCCAAAGAAAGCTGAGGCATCTCACATACATCTGTATGCACAAGCTCTAACTGAGCATCTTTCTGTCCAAGAGCTTTCTTGTGGGGGCACTGTAGTTGCCTACCATATATACAATGCTCACAAAATTGAAAACTTGAAAACTTTAGAGAAGGCAAGTAACCCAAACGAGACAATTGCTCCATTCCCTTGACACTCATGTGTCCCAACCGGCTATGCCACATAGAAATTTCCGGCAGCTCGGTTGCATTTACATTAGCATGGTGACAAACACCTGCATGCATAAAGTAAAGAGTGTCCACCTTAGAGCCTCTGGCAACAACCAGTGAGCCCTTACTAATTTTCCACTTTCCACTACCAAATGTGGTAACATAATCAGCATCATCAAGCTGTCCAGTAGAAAGCAGATTCTTTTTGATCTCAGGCACATGCCTGACATCATGGAGCATAAGCTGTGAGCCATCTGAAAACACAAGCCTCACATCACCTCTGCCAAGAATCTTGCATGCATGGTTATCACCCAAATAAACCACTCCTTCATTGCCAGCAGTATACCTGACAAACAAGTCTCTGCAACCTGTGACATGAAAGGAGGCACCTGAATCAATGATCCATGAGTGCATACCATGACCACCTGTAAGAAGTGAATGGGCATCAAGTGAAGACGTAAATAGGACCTCATCCTCACTGCCACCTGCATGTGACACATTGATTTCTTCAATCTTGACTCCACTTTTGCCCTTTGGCTTTACATCTTTGGCTTCATCTTTCTCTTTGTCTTTGCCTTTTCCCTTTTCCTTTTGATCATTTTTCCATTTGTAGCATTGCTTTTTAATGTGTCCCTTCTTGCCACAATAATGGCATTCCAAATCCTTTTTGGAGCGAGACTTGCTCCTTCCCCTTTCTTGGCTTTTCCCCCTTTGCTGGGATTTCCCACGTGTATTCATTGCATTGGACTTTCCAACAGAGTTGTTTTTCCTGTTCATCTCTTCTTGAAGAAGAGCACCCTCAACATCTGCATATGAAGGATTTGGGTGATGCAAATCACATCTTGGGTATGCGGATACTTCGGGACAGAAATCAGCATGTGTTGTATTTGTCTCAGAAGGAATACATTGGCAAAGTCTTGCAGAGGTTCAATATGGACGGGGGGAAGAAGACTAGTACTCCTTTGCCTCCATATGTGAAACTCAGTGCTATGGACAGCCCACAGTCAGATAGAGACAGGGCTGATATGGCCAAGATTCCGTATGCTTCAGCTTGTACTAAGTGCACTATGTACTATAACTTATGGGCTTGTACACACTATAAGGGTGGGCATAACGCCTTTACCCCAACAGTGTGCAGGGCGGCTACCAACAATTTTGCAAACCACGGTTGAGGCCTCAAGTGAGGCAACAGTCGTGGTGAGAACCTGAAGATCCACTTCGGAGAAGGAAATGCAAGCAATGGCGGGTTCTGTTGGGGATGACGGAGCACTCCTCTTGAGGGTGAAGACCAGAATAGGCCGAAGCTTTCTGAATAAAGCCAAAAACCCTAGAACCCAAGAAGCACCAACCTGCATGGGGGAGGGAGAGAGGAGAGAGGTAGAGAAATGAAGAGGACGACAGAAAGAAGCAGGAGACCGTGCCGGGGCCGGGGGGGTGGGGGGGGGGGGCAAGGTCTTGTGGGCGCCCTATACATTTAATTAGGGGACTTACATACTGTATGCAAGGGCAATTCTTGTTTTATAAATTTACAGAAGGCAGTTCTCTAATCAATATTCAAATATGTATACGTAAAAAATGCAAAATTTCAATAATAGGGACATTTTAAAGACATGCTTGCATGCGCCTGTTGTATGGGTTTTTATAGTGTGACCTCCTAGAGAGTAAAAATAATTACAAATTTTAATGCTCAATTTTTAGGCGAGCTAGTTTTTGTGACTTATATGAAAGAAGAGAGAAGGGAGAGGAGGAGGAGGCATGGCTACGACATCATGTCCTTCCCATATACTGCTCAATTTTTAGCACAATTGAGCACAAATGCAATCCTGCCTAGCAAGAGCAAAAAGAACAAGAGAGAGACTTTGACACATGACTAGGAACAGGTATCAAGAGCAACTCTAGAGAGAGCTGCCATGAAACAAAAACCAGCACACATTTTTCTTTTCTTGTCTAGTAGAAGCAAAACAATAAATAGCCTGCTGATGACTACAAAATCATTCAGGAGATTCTCTTTTTTCTTTTTTATGTTTTCTTAATGAACATTGGAATGCCACTAAGGCCTTCCTTTTCCAAAGTTACAAATACATTAATAATACATGGGTTTTTCTCAACATTCCATAAATAACTTTTAGTATCTAAGGATCTTTGGAGCCAGCATTGGTTGAACTGGAGAGTTTCCCCTACCACCACGGGGCGGGTGAGATCTCCCCTTTTCATGGGCGAGGTTTTAGAACTACCACAATGATTGAATGTAGAGATTAGAGTAAAGTTAAGATACTAATAACGTCAATATTACATCCCTGATAGGCTTTCATGTACACCTAGAGGTTAAGAGTAAGTTGAGATACTATCAACATCCCTCATAGACTTCTTTTCCTTCAATATTCACAGAGGCTGGGTGAAGAAGTCATGTATAAACATGATCAAGCTTCTTGGATCACAAATCAAAACTTAGAGAATGATAATGGAGAGCAACTTCCTTGTCACCCAAATGCTTGAAGTTGATTGCCCTACATTCAACTGCTACACTAACTTGAAGGCTTTGCGGACCACAAACTAGCACTCCCACATTTGAGCCCGCCCATTTCTTACAAATATCTTCAAATAGCACTGTTCCAAAAAAGAAGAGACTCAGAACAAAGAAGTTTATTGTCACCAATCTCACAAGTCAGATTTCTAATATGTGTAGCTTCTTTGTCCTCGTTTTTTTTTTGTGTGTGTGTGTGAGAGAGACAGAAAGAGAGAGAGAGAGAGAGAGAGAGAGAGAGATGCATGCACACACACACACAGACAAACACATATGCATCCATGCATACATACACATCGTACTTATGTGTGCTGGCGTACATGTGTGTGTGTGTGTGTGTGTGAGAGAGAGAGAGAGAGAGAGAGAGAGAGAGAGAGAGAGACAGATACACACACACGCACACGCACACACACACACACACACACAAACCTAGTATGTATATATGTATGTATGCATGTAGGTATGGCATGCATGCATACATACATACATACATACATACATACTGTACCTACATGCATACATACATATTAGGTCTGTGTGTGTGTGTGTCACTCTCTCTCTCTCTCTCTCTCTCACACACACACACACACACACACACACACACACACACACAATGGGCCAAACATGATACAATAATGTCCATGTAATCTCATCATGGTACAAAAGAAAACAAAGACGAGAGCTATCAGCTGGGAATGTCAAATCCGAGCCATATGATACAAAATGGGATCATCATCATCATCAGCCTGTGGAGCTAACCCCCCAGTAGGGGGAGGGGGCCATCAAGGATATCAAGCATGAGGGTAGCCTGTACAAGGCTTTCCACGAGAGAGAGAGAGAGAGAGAGAGAGAGAGAGAGAGAGATCTGCATATATATGCCAGCCGCTTTTGAAATGTGGCTAGAACAAAGGAGTTCCTCTATGACTTAGCCATGCTAAACAAAGGAATTAAAAGGCACCATTCCAAGTCATGATTACATGAAAAAAAAACCTCTGAAGGTATGGTTAAAGCCCATTGTGGGATCTATGTTTGTCTACTAATTTAAAAACACAAGGTTTTAGTTATATTAAAGAACTAGGACTAGAACCCATAAGAAGAAAAGATATGCCATGAGGTAATCTGTATTTCCTAAAAACAGTCGTTAGACAAAATTGATGCACGCAAGCCTTTGGTAAGAGAGAAAATACAGCACAAGACACACCAGGTTAAAGCTGAAAAAAGACAGGATTTCAGAAAGAGGGAGGGAGAAAACGGACCTTTAAAATCAGGCCTAGCACCATAATGTATGTTTTGAGGTTGTAAAACTTGTGTGCTTCTGCCATTATGAGCATTCAAACTGTTGGAGGGGTGTACTGGCTTTGTCTCATCTGATGCTCGTCTTTGTGACTGGCATGCCTTGCCACTTGACATGCTCCACACTACCACCACAGCACCTCCAAATACGATGACGGCCGAAACCATACCAAGAGACACATAGCCCCCTCTCACCCACAAAGGTGAAGAATCCGAGCCCGCAGTAAAAGGTGTGACCAAATAATAGCCAAAAATCCCTGCTGTAATGCCATAGCCAATCATGCCAACTATTAAACATGTACAAAACCAGTAATTGCTGCCAGTTCCCACAATTTCAGACATGGGTCTCTCTAATGACATGCAAGCATCAATAGTGGCCGAATTGATACACTCATCCTGCAGTAAACCCACATCAACTTGGCATTAGGCGGGCTCTTGCCTCACACCCACCCTACCCAAAAGGTTGAGAGCTAGAACCCTGACACCTACATTTTTTTTTCAAATTCAATGGAAAACACACCTGGCACTCAAAGTCTGCATGTGACTCTTGTGTTACATATGCTTGTATATCAAGGTGAAACCTGCTTTCGTAGTTATAGCATATAGATGTAGGATTCACCAAGTCAAGGATGTGCAACTCTTTGGACTTTTTGACTGCCCAAACAAGTAAAACATCTTGAGGGAGATCACTTCCAAAGCGTTCATAACGATGAAGAAGATCTCGTAAAATTGCCACAAAAGGTGAGACTCCGATGCCTCCGGCCACAAGCAAGAGTTTGTTATAGCTGTAGCAATAATTTTGGGTTAGCTTTAGCACTCCCTTTGCAAAACTCAAAACCCTTTTGCCCCCTTCAAACCAGAAAATTTAAAAAAAAAGGCTTTGAAAATGCACACTTTGAAGGCCACTGCATACGTTGATGCCCCTTCAGGCATTTGGGCCTCCATCCAAATCCTACTAATAAACTTAGGCTGCCTGGAGTTTGCAATACTAGACGTAACCTCCAGATGAGGAGGGGAAAAGGGTCAACCAGTAAGAAGATGGGGGAAAAATCTTCATCATCCGGAAGCCCTGCTGGTAAACTTATACTGCCTGCACACTCTTGTTTCCAAGCCTCTACCTCCTGCATGTCACATATGATACATCGTCTACTCTCATGTTCCTGTCCTTCCAAGCCCCAGCCTTAGCCTCAGAGTGAAGGATGTAGTGCAAATGAAGATGACTGCTCATTTATGTCAAATCCCCATAGGATCTCCTCGTAGAACGCTCCTAGTACAAGACTTAAAATCTGCAAACAAACCAAACAAACAAGAAGGGGGTGCAGGCCTAACTCACCTCCCAACCACGACAGCCATGGGCAAGCCCATAAGACTTGGCTGTCCCCATCGAGCCACGAGCTGAGCTAACTAGATGGACGTACCGACCAATCTCTACCTCGTGACGTCCCATACCGCCGTGAAGCTACCCTCACGGGCCTCGAGACTGCTGCCGGCCTCGGCTGCATGAAGCAGGTGCACGTCTGCACTAGATCCAGGCTCTTGACCATAGAGCTCTCACAAATCACATGAGACTCTATGACTAATGACTAACCTTGGCCACCCTTTTATAGGCTCTTGGCCTGTAATATGCGGAAGCTTCGGAGAAGGATCGGTACTTCAAAACTCAGAAAACAGCACTCTTTTCGCGACGGAATTAACGCACAAACTGAAAGACAATGTGCAGAAAATAGAGAGAGAAGGGGGAGATGGAGAGGACACAGTATTGGGTCCCAATTACCCTCTGTAGGGCCCCCACCACGGACGGTGTATTTGCTTTATTAGAATGATGTAAATCTGAAACAAATACAAAGTACTTGACCTTTTCTTGGCTGGAAAACCTGCCCTTGACCTTCAGTCCTTCACCCCTTAGCTTTAGCAAACCCTTGGCTGTCCTGGCCCTTGAATGCTTGATGCTCTTGGTGAATTGTGAGATGGTATCATGGGATTATGGGCTGGGCTTTTATACCCTTCATAGCATCCAGTCGGCTGGTTTTATGAAGTCCCACGACTGAGATATAATAAATAAATGAGTTCACACTTTAATAAAGTGTTTTCTCACTGGTTTAGCCCCTGTCCAGCCTGCGCATGACCCTGGGACAGCACCCTGGCTGCTGGGCATTCAACGCAGAGGTGTGGGACTGCCCCCCACACCTGGCCGCCTGCTGTCTTAGGGTTTAAACCTCTGTCGGCTGCCTGTCCAGAGGCTCTGGAGCTGGCCGACTGCCCCTCCAGCCCTTGCCTTGGCTGGTGGGCAAAGTCTTGGGCCCTCCTGGCCCCTTGGGGGTGGTTCTACACCTCCCCCATGCCCATCTAAGTATGCACATGCAAATACCTACACTGGGGTAGCCCTATGGGCTGGCCCCATCTCTACATGCAAACTACATGCCTACAGATGTCTGGCATCCAGTTGCAAACCAGATACTCAGCACATCTGACATCATTCCAGAGGGAGACTCACAGCGCGGACTGGCACTGCTTCATGTGCAGGACAATGCACACCTGACCTTGGACTCATGTGCAGGACGATGCACACCTGACCTCGGACGACTGAGATGGATCCCTGGCTGACTCGTCCCGGACTGGGCTCACATGGGACCAGTTCACCATCCCAGGTCCTGCACCTTCTGTACAGAATGTCCACGTGGCATCCAAGTGCGGGATGCACGTGACATCCCCTTCTGCTTAACTTGACGGAAGCTGCATAGCCTCCAAATAATCCGTCAATAAAGCCGGATAGTCTTCGAAGAATTCCTTGTCGAGCCATACCGCTTCATGAGTTCCTCGGTCCTGAAACTTCGTGAGGAACTGTCGTAGTCTTCGGCCTGAGCCATGCTTGAAACGGTGCAGAAGGATCTGTTCTGGAACCATTACCTCTGCTTCATCTATAATGTCTGGTTCCGCTTCGTCTTTGACCTCTGAAGGGGGTGGACCTGCATATGGCTTTAACCAACTGACATGAAATACATCGTGCATAGTCCAACTCGGAGGTAGCTTTAACTGCATAGACACCTCATTAATCTTTTTCCGAATAGGGAATGGTCCGAAGCTCCTGAAAGACAACTTTGGGCATCGCTTGCCCACTTGCTTTAATCTTTGCTTCATAATCCGAAGATATACCCAATCTCCTTCCGAAAACTTCATGTCCCTTCGGTCTTTATTGGCCTGTCGAGTGTAGGCCTCTTGCGCTTTAGCCAATCTGTCTTTGACGGACTCTAGGATCTCCTGGTAAGACTCCGTCACTCTGTTCGCCTCCGGTACTGAAGACGACGTCCTGGTTAACAACGACTGGAAAGGTCTTCCAAACGCTGCCTCATATGGAGTCCTGCCAATAGCTGAAGAAAAAGAGTCATTCAAAACAGCTTGAACTAAAGGCAGAAACGATTCCCACTTACCTTGCTGATCGTGGACATAACACTTCAGCACATCAAAGGCCAACTGGTTGTATATCTCTGTCTGGCCATCTGTCTGTGGGTGGAATGCACTGGAAAAATTCAACTTAGTACCAAAATTATCAAACAATGCCCTCCAAAAATGACTGGTAAACTTGGCATCTCGGTCTGACACTATGGTCCTAGGAATCCCACCAATCGGGTACCAATGCCGAATGAATAGCTGGGCAACATCCTCGGCGGTCACATTGGCCCTGCAAGGAATAAGCATCACAAATTTGCTGAACCTGTCAACAATAGTCAAACACTGTGTATTACGCTTACTCGGACTGGGAGGCAGATTTGTGACAAAGTCCATTGAAATGTCTTGGAAAGGACCCTCAGGAATTGGCAAAGGCTGTAACAACCCTATCTTCTTTCCACGAGGAGCTTTCACCTTTTGACAAATGTCACAGCGTTGTACATATGTAAACACATCACGCCTCATCTTTGGCCAATAGTATTGCCGTTCTAACTTCTCCAGAGTCGAATTCATGCCCCTATGACCACCTGTAATGGCGTCATGGGCATCATGGAGAAGAGCTGCCCGGAATGATTTCATGACACACAGTCGGCCTTTGTAGTAAAGCCAACCATCGCGTATCAGAAAATGGCATGGTCCTGTGGCATCCAATGCCTGTTCCCACTGTGTACCGAATTCCTCGGAATCCGCGTACATGTGCTTCATGTCTTCTAGTCCTGTACCAACAAGGTCCAGTCTAGTGGTCTGAATCGCAGAAACTTGTCCCTTCCTGCTTAAAGCATCGGCCACTGGATTGGCCTTTCCTGGAAGGTACTCAATCATACCACCGAACTGCTGGAATATCTGACTCCAGCGGTGTTGTCGATCACTCCACTGTGCACTTGGCATCGTCTGAATCCAGCGCAATGCCTGATGGTCAGTGCGAACCTCAAAGTCACGGCCATACAGGAAATGTTTCCAATGTTTCAAGGCCTGTATAACTGCTAGGAGTTCACGATCGTAGACTGAGTAATTCTTTTCGGCGGGCAGTAACTTACGAGACATGTAAGCTACTGGATGACCATTCTGTTGCAATACACCTCCAATTGCGATGTTACTCGCATCGGTGATCACCTGAAATGGTTCGTCCCATGAGGCAAGGGCTAAACAAGGCGCTTCAGACAAAGCCACCTTGAGGTTCTGGAATGCCTCCAACGCTCGTGGAGTCATTCGAATCTTTTGCCTCCTTGTTTTCACTCCCTTTAGCAGATCGGTGAGGTCTGCCGAGAGATCAGAAAACTTGTCAATGTGGGTGGAATATGCCTGGCATATACCCACAAATGATCTAATGTCATAAGCAGTCTGAGGTACTTCCCAGTTAACAATCTCGGCTACTTTAGCCGGATCAAGTCGAATGCCGTCGGCACTGATTATATATCCCAAGTAATGTACCTGGAACACATAAAATTCTGACTTCTTTTCATTGACATAGAGCTCGTTGCTTTCCAGCAACCTAAGGACTTTCTCCACATCAACGTCATGCTGCTCAACTGTAGCTGAAAATATGAGTATGTCGTCCAAAAATATGAACACACACACTCCAATCAACTCCCGGAAAATACGCATCATCATGCGGTTAAATGTAGCTGGGGCGTTCGTCAAACCAAATGGCATGACCACAAATTCATAGTGGGCCCGTTCTGTACGGAAAGCTGTCTTGGGGATGTCCCCCTCAACAATCCGAACCTGGTGGTACCCACTCTTTAAATCCAATTTAGAGAACACCTTAGCTCCATTCAGCCTCTCGAGAATATAGTCAATTCGAGGCATCGGGAATCTGCTCTTGATCGTCAGCTTGTTGAGTGCACGATAATCGACACACAACCGAGAAGATCCATCTTTCTTCTTGACAAATAAGATCGGTGCTGCAAACGGCGACACGCTGGGGCGGATGAAGCCAGCTTGCAACAATTCTTGGAGTTGGCGGTCCAACTCCGATTCCATTGCCTTAGAAAGGCGATACGGAAACTTGCTCGGGGGTTCCGAGCCTGGGAGGAGATCAATTTTGTGATCCTCCGGTCTGGACGGGGGAAGCTGGGGAGGGAGACTGTCCCGAAGAAAAATCTTCTGGAACTTTTCATGGAGAACCGAGTACTTCTCGGAAGCACTGGCCACCGTCTGGGCTGTCTGGACGTAAATCATCGCACATTGTGCGCCTTTCCTGACTGCTCGCTTAGCCTGCAAGTGGCTTATGAGCGGAAAGTTTGGAATACCTGGCTCACACTTAATGGTCACAGGGGTGTTTGACACATTCCGATCAATCTGGAACGTGTGCTTGTCCCACTTGACATCAGGAAGGAACTTGTGAAACCACTGGATACCCAAAATTATGTCTGCTCCTACAAGAGGGGCAACCATAAAGTCACGCACAAACTCTATGCCCTGAATGACTAACTTAGCACCTAGAGCTTCATACTTGACGCTCGTTGTCATACCTGTGCTAAATCCCTCAACTTGTTTGTCCACCGGAGTGAGCTCGAAGCGGGCACGCCGAGCGGCCTCTTCCGTGATCACATCCTCCGTGCTGCTGCTGTCAAACAAGACAACGACTCTCTGGCCACCTATGTAGCCAAAGGACTTGAGCAATTCGTTGCGCTCATACTCCTGGTCATGGGCGCCCTTCTGCTTATCTTCTAGCTCCCGGCTAATAATTGCTCCAACTGAAGCACCGGGGTTTGAAGAACTAGGGGTCGCCGCTGGGGTCTGTGTGGGAGCTGTGCTCACCACGGAAGCTGTGGAGGCGGCGGCGGGCTTTGGAGGCTTCTTCGGACAATCCCGAGAAGTATGTCCTTTTGTGTGACAAAAGTAACATCTACCCTCCTTCCTGTACTGAGCAAGCTCCTCAGCACTCAACTTGCCACCTGTCTTGCCTGCCTCCGCTTTCTGGTCTGGAGTAAGCTTAGACGCATTGTTCGAGTTCTTGGAGCCAGAGGCTCCCGGGCTCTGTCCTGGGGAAGACCCCGTCTGGTTCTGGCTTTTGCCCCCCGAGGTGTTAGCCTTGGGAGAAGCCGGCTGGGAAGTCTTGGGCTTGCCACCATTGTGTTTCATTTCTGCACTCTGCGCAAGCGAGAGTGCGTCCTCAAAGGTGGCTGGCCTAAACATACGCACCTCCCATTGGATTTGCGTGTCCAGGCCATACAAAAACTGCCCTTTCTTGTCCGCATCAGATAAGCCTAATTGTAGACACAAGGTCGAAATTCTATTGGCAAACTGAAGGACTGGTTGCGCATTCTGACGCGCACCCCTGAACTCGTCTTCGAGTCGCTCAAGGTAGTGGGGCGGTAAAAACCGCTGCTTAAGGTCACGGACGAACTCGTCCCACCCATAAGCTGCCATACCTGATCTGGTGTGGGCATGAGCCCACTGAGTCCACCAAGGAATGGCCTCACCTTCCAAATACCAACTGGCTAAGATCACTTTGTCAATATCTGATTTCCTAACTGCGGCAAAGTAAGCTTCAAATTGATGTAACCATGAATACAGAGTAGTGGGATCGAGTTTACCATTATACTTACTCCGGAGGCTTCCGGAGGCTAAAAAACCAACCGTCCTTCGAGGGACAGGAGTCACTCCGAAAAGGGTAGTCCACCGGCGTCTAAAAACCAACCACACGAGCGAAAAATTTTCTGGTTTTCTTTGCTGAATCTTCGTCCTTGAAGTAGGCTCTGATACCACTGTAATATGCGGAAGCTTCGGAGAAGGATCGGTACTTCAAAACTCAGAAAACAGCACTCTTTTCGCGACGGAATTAACGCACAAACTGAAAGACAATGTGCAGAAAATAGAGAGAGAAGGGGGAGATGGAGAGGACACAGTATTGGGTCCCAATTACCCTCTGTAGGGCCCCCACCACGGACGGTGTATTTGCTTTATTAGAATGATGTAAATCTGAAACAAATACAAAGTACTTGACCTTTTCTTGGCTGGAAAACCTGCCCTTGACCTTCAGTCCTTCACCCCTTAGCTTTAGCAAACCCTTGGCTGTCCTGGCCCTTGAATGCTTGATGCTCTTGGTGAATTGTGAGATGGTATCATGGGATTATGGGCTGGGCTTTTATACCCTTCATAGCATCCAGTCGGCTGGTTTTATGAAGTCCCACGACTGAGATATAATAAATAAATGAGTTCACACTTTAATAAAGTGTTTTCTCACTGGTTTAGCCCCTGTCCAGCCTGCGCATGACCCTGGGACAGCACCCTGGCTGCTGGGCATTCAACGCAGAGGTGTGGGACTGCCCCCCACACCTGGCCGCCTGCTGTCTTAGGGTTTAAACCTCTGTCGGCTGCCTGTCCAGAGGCTCTGGAGCTGGCCGACTGCCCCTCCAGCCCTTGCCTTGGCTGGTGGGCAAAGTCTTGGGCCCTCCTGGCCCCTTGGGGGTGGTTCTACACCTCCCCCATGCCCATCTAAGTATGCACATGCAAATACCTACACTGGGGTAGCCCTATGGGCTGGCCCCATCTCTACATGCAAACTACATGCCTACAGATGTCTGGCATCCAGTTGCAAACCAGATACTCAGCACATCTGACATCATTCCAGAGGGAGACTCACAGCGCGGACTGGCACTGCTTCATGTGCAGGACAATGCACACCTGACCTTGGACTCATGTGCAGGACGATGCACACCTGACCTCGGACGACTGAGATGGATCCCTGGCTGACTCGTCCCGGACTGGGCTCACATGGGACCAGTTCACCATCCCAGGTCCTGCACCTTCTGTACAGAATGTCCACGTGGCATCCAAGTGCGGGATGCACGTGACATGGCCGGTCATCGGGCGTCCACACTTGGGCGCCCACCCGTCCATACTTGGGTACCCGCCCGTTAGTCTATCCCTAACTCAGCTCGCCAATCAACCTGCCTAGCTCCAAGCTTCCCCAAACCTCGAAGCTAGTCTTGCGTGCGTGTAGCACACGGTAGATACATACTGTGCACATGACATAATTCCCCTTCCTCTCAGAGCTCACTTCTGAGCTCACTAAAAAGCCAGGGTAATCTCTCTGAAGAGTAGTCAATGTCTCCCATGTAGCGTCCTCAACACAATCCTTCCACTTGATTTTGTATTCCGTGATAAGCGTATTACGCAATCTTCTTTCACGAAATCCAAGAATCTTTTCAGATTCGTGTGAAACAAATGTCATGTCCTCGACATCTGTGATTTCTTGAGGAGTAACTAATTGGTCTGTTCCACCCAGTACTTCCTTAAGTCTACTGACATGAAATACAGGATGAACTTTCACATGAGAAGGCAAATCCAATTCATATGCAACTGAACCAATTCGTCGTGTAATACGAAATGGTCCACAGTATCTAGGAGAGTCTCGGTCTTGAGCACTTCTAATAGATTCCTTTGCAACTTGTAACATTTCTTGCATATCTTGCAAAAAATTACGTGCTGCATCATGCTGAAGTCTTGAGAATCCCACTGTAACAGGTGATCTAGGTTGAAAACCATACATAAGCATGAAAGGACTAAAACCTGTACTCGTATGCTTAGTACTGGTATATGCAAATTCTAACATAGGAAGATAATCCTCCCATGAACTCTGTCTTTTGGATACATATGCTCAAAGCATATCCTCCAAAATCTGATTCACTCTTTCAGTCTGGCCATCAGATTGAGGATGATCTCAGAGGAACTCAAATTCAAAGTTGTTTCCAACTTCTCAAAAACAAGTTTCCAAAAATCACTTGTAAACTTAGAGTCCCTATCACTGACTATGTCCTGCGGTAACCCGTACAGTCTAAACAATTGCTCGATAAACTGCCGTGCTAATTGCGTAGCTGTAATGGTCTTCCGGGTCGGTAAAAATCTAGCCATTTTTGTCAAGCGATCTACCACAACCCAAATAGAATCGTGGCCTTAATGTGTTCTTGGCAATCCGGTAATAAAATCCATGGAAATACTTTCCCATTTATCACCTTGGATTTGCAAAGGATGCAACAACCCAGCCTATCTAAAGTGTTCAGCTTTATTTACTTGACAAATTTGACACTTGAGAACATAATCTTCTATATACCCTTTCATCTTTGGCCAATAAAAAGTGTGTTTCACTAACGATAGTGTCCCCTGTACCCCAGGATGTCCAGCAGAAGGGGCGTCGTGACACTCCTTAAGAATCTTGGACCGAATGTCCAGCAGAAGGGGCGTCGTGACACTCCTTAAGAATCTTGGACCGAATGTCCAAGATCTGTGATACACAAATTTTGTCATTACGGAATAGTAAACCATTCCGAATCATCCACTGGCCTCCTGCAGCCTGAATGGTAGGCTGTTCAGTCATCGAGTCTTGGTCAATCAAAGAGCTCCCGTCCTGGATCTTCTGCCAAAATGGACCAAAATAACTATCAGTCCTGCAAAGCCTGTTGGGTGTTGGACTCAAACACTCACACACACAAACCTGCACATTAGGGTTAGGTGCAGGATAGAGAAGCTCACACATAGAAATGAGAGAGAGAGAGAGAGAGAGCCAAAAGTGTGGTATCCACAAAATGCAAGTCAACCCTTGCATGTGTGCCACATCCATATAATATAGAAGTACAAAATATTATATGTTAGAGTGTCCTTTCACACTTGATGTCCAAGGGGAAAAACCACATGGGAAAAAGTGCCCTTGGTTAAGCCCTGTTCACACATAGCACTACCATAAGTGAGCATATGCCTACAAATCCCCCCTGTAGTGGAAGTGTGAACCTGTACAAGGTAGCACATCACTCTCTGTATGAGAGTAAGCCCAAAGCTTTGCGGAAAGCTTCAAACTTTTCTCGAGGTAAAGCCTTTGTGAATAGATCTGCAATATTATCCTGTGTAGGGCAATAAGATAAACTGATCTCCCCTGCATGTAGCCTCTCTCTGACATAGTGATAATGAATCTCTATGTTCTTGGTACGTGCATGAAATACTGGATTTCCTGCCACGGCCATAGCACTCTGGCTATCAGTGAGAATGGTGGTGGGTGTCTGCTAACACTCACGAAGATCAGCCAATAGTCTCCTCAACCACACACAATCTACTGTAGCTGTAAAGACTACCTTGTACTCAGCCTCACAAGTAGATGTAGCAACAATGGGTTGCTTTTTACTCAACCAAGATATGCATGAACTGCCAAGAAAAAAACAATTCCCACTGGTGGATTGCCTGGTATCATAATCACCAGCCTAATCTGAATCACTGTATGCATAAAGCTGCAAGCTACCCTCCCTAGGATAGAACAAACCAAGATCCAGGGTACCCTTAAGATAACAAAAAATGCGTTTGACTGCTTGCCAATGCTTTGTGCCTGGGCTGTGTATGAATTTACTCAACAAAGACACCCCAAAAGATATGTCTGGCCTCGTGTTACACAAGTAAATGAGGCATCCCACTGCCTGGCTGTAAATGCCGGCCTCAAAAGGCTCTCCAATATCATGCATAGTAAGCCGTACACCTGGTTCTACCGGAGTAGAAATGGGCTTACATTCATCCATGTGAAACCTTTTTAGCAAACTTTTTATGTACTTAGTTTGCTGCATAACAATGCCATCATCTGTATGCATAAACTGTATGCCGAGATAGTAGTGTAAAGGCCCCAAATCTGACATATCAAATTCAGCTTTCAAATCAGCTTTGAAATCTGAAATTTGTGCTTTGCTAGTACCTGTAATGAGCATGTCATCTACATACAAGATGACTATGAGAATATCGGCATCGGTTTTCTTCACATACAATGTGCTTTCAGCTGGACTATTCTCATAACCTTGGCTGGTTAGATGAGCATGTATTTTATCATACCAAGCTCTTGGAGCTTGCTTTAACCCATACAATGCTGTGTAACCTGCATACTTTATGTTCCTCACCAGGAACTACAAAACCAATGGGCTGATTTACATATACTTCCTCCTGTAAATCGCCATTTAAGAATGTAGTTTTGATGTCCAATTGATGCACTTTCCATCCTTTATGGACAGCCAATGCAATCACTGATCTTATTGTGGTCATTCTCGAAGTAGGAGCAAAAGTCTCTTCATAATCTATTCCCTTTTTCTGGGAGTAGCCTTTAGCCACAAGTCTTGCTTTGTACCTGTCAATAGTACCATCAGACTTTCTTTTGACTTTGTACACCCACTTTGTTCCAATGACATGCTTGCCTTTAGGCAATTCCACAAGATCCCATGTATTGTTCTTCATGATAGAAGAAATTTCAGCTTGCATAGCTTGCAACCAATGCTCATTCTCATGTGCTTCTTCATAAGAAGAAGGCTCTTCTGAATCAAAGAGACCACCCATTGCTAATGCAGACTCCCCACAATGTACATTCAAAGCATGGCTGGAACTAGCCCTTGTTCTACCTGTGAGTGGAGCTGCAAGTTTGCTTTCTTGCAAAGTTTTCAGCAACCATCTTGGCACTGACTTGGCTGTGTCTATGGCTGTTTGCTCTTCCCTGACAAGATCTTCCACTTCTTCCATAGAAGGGGGCTGAATGGCTGGCTGTTCCACATGTTCTACATGAGGATTTTCTTGTGTAGGGGCTGGCTGATCTGAATCCCCCCTAATTGCAATGGGTAGAAGTCCATCAAACATGTCCTGTATGCCTGTATAATTGCTTTTATACAAGCTGTACATGGGCTGTTCTGAATTTTCAGCAAATACCACATCTCTACTGACAAAAATCCTTTGTGTAGTTGGATTATAAAGACGATATCCTTTGCTCTCATTGCTGTAGCCCACAAAAATGCATTTAATTGCTTTGTCATCTAGCTTTGTTCGGAGTTGTTCTGGCACATGTGCATATGCCAAACACCCAAATGTACGCATATAATCCACTGTTGGCTTTCGGCTATACCAAGCCTCAAATGGTGTTATGGTTTTCAAAGCTTTTGTTGGACACCTGTTTAACACATGAGCTGCACACATTATAGCTTCCATCTAAAATTTGTGAGGCAACTTTTGTGCTTTCACCATGCATCTTGCCATCTCCATGAGAGATCTATTTTTCCTTTCAGCTACACCATTCTGCTGCGGTGTATAAGGCACAGTACATTGGTGTTTGATGCCCTTTTGAAGCATATAATCCTTGAATGCATTTGACATGTATTCTCCACCTCTATCTGAGCGGAGTGTTTGGACTTTACATCCACACATATTTCCAGCCATTGCTACAAAGTGTCGAAAGCATGTAAACACATCTGCTTTCGCTTTCAAGGGGTAAGCCCAAGCAAACCTGGAGTAGTCATCAATGAATGTGACAAAGTAAAGATGCCCCCCTATGGATGGTGTCCGCATTGTTGGGGTAAAGGCGATATGCCCACCCTTATAGTGTGTACAAGCCCATAAGTTATAGTACATAGTACACTTAGTACTTTTAATGTACTAAGTGCACTATGTGTACTAGTGCAATATACATGTGTGATAGGGGAGTCACACACTCATGCTTTTGGTGAGTTGACTTATCCCCACAACTCTCTCTCTCTCTCTCTCCCTTGCTTCTCTGTGTATGTCTCCCATGAATGAACTCTAACCCTAATTCTCCCATCAACTGGTATCAGAGCTAGAGGGAGGTTTGCCTGGTTCATTCGGAGCCTGTAGGTGTTGAGAAGAGCACCTTCCACATTGGGAAACACACGGTAAAAGAAGGCGAGTGCAGGGCAGCCAGCGCACCAACATGAGCGTGGAAGAGCCTTGACCTCCTTCTTTTACCGTGTGTTTCCCAATGTGGAAGGTGCTCTTCTCAACACCTACAGGCTCCGAATGAACCAGGCAAACCTCCCTCTAGCTCTGATACCAAGATATGGATGAGCTGGCAAGATCTACTATCATGTTGTCTGTGTCAGACTCATTACTTTTCAGCATTCGTGAAGAGAAGACAGCTTGGGGAATGTGGCAGGCTCCTGTTGCCTTGCAGGCTCCTTATACATGCATGTTTCATCAAAAATGACATCATTGCTGCGTATGATCTTCACGGTAAAAGAAGGCGAGTGCAGGGCAGCCAGCGCACCAACATGAGCGTGGAAGAGCCTTGACCTCCTTGCGCAGCAGCTTAGCCCCCAAGCTATCGCCTACAGCAGACGGGAGCTCTTTTAGGGTTTTGATTATGCGAAGGATACAGTAACTGGCTGAGGACCAGAACCATAGCCACGCGTCATCGCTTGCAGCAAACGAGTCGTTGGTCCAAAAAGTTTAGCGCTACTAGGTAGCGGCTAGGCGAAGGCAAGGCGTGTAGCGCTGGGCGTAGAAGGCGCTAGGCAAAGGCAGGCTTTGGCGCTCAGCAACGAGTGAACCAGGCGTCTCCCATTCACGTTCGGTTGTGGTCGCTAAGCGTTCAAGCGCTAACAAGCGAAGAGCAAGCGGGTGCCAATCGAGCGAAGAAGTTGCTAGCTACGTGTAGCCAGGCGTAGCCAGGCGTCTATACTCAGGCGTAGCCAGGCTTTGTCCATAACTAGCTTGATTGGAGCAGCCATCAAAGCTCTCCAAGGATCACCTCCAAGAATCACAGCTGCAGGAGCATCAGCAGCAGCATCAACAGCAAAATCGACGCCCTCCTTTCCTGCAAATCAGAGTAAATCAGAAAATTTCAAGGTATTCTGCTTCAATTTTTTTTTGGGATTTGCAATTGAGCAAGTACAGTAATCAATTGAGCAGGTACAGGTGCCCAATTGCTCAATTTTTGAGCAAAATTAGCAAAATTGGGTGACATTGGTCACAATCAGGATCAATTTGCAGGAAATTGGTCAAATCAGGATCAATTTGCAGGAAATTGGATGTCGAAATTTGGGGCTTTTGATGTAATTGTGCAATTAAGCACTCATACATGCTGTATGATGTGAAAAATCGCACATTTGGGCAAAATTGCAGCAAATTGCAGCAAATTACAGTGCAAATCAAGAGGCTTTTGTGCCGATTTGGTTGATTTGCATGCAGGCAATCGCATTTGATGCTGTGGATAATGTGTTGATGCCTTACAAGCACTCAATGTGCCTGTAAATCAAGGGGCTTTCATGTATTTGATGTATATGTGGCCAGGGGGATGCCTTCATGAACACTCTGGATGCCTTCATGTGCGTCAATGTACCATGTATGATCAGAAATTGATCTTAAATCAAGGGGCTTTTCAAGTTTTTATGCTTGTTGAGCTTGGCAAAGCAGCAGGCAAGACATTTATGCCTTGAATCCTCAAAAAAATCAGCTTGCAGTCAAGGGGCTTTTGCCCAATTTCTGTTCGGAACTGTTGTATGCAGTGTACAGGACTGTAAAAGTCTGATTTTCACTCATTTGGACAGCCAGGAGAGCATTTATTGCTACTGTACCTGCTGGTACAGATTTGGCACAGCTTTGTGCATGTTTTGGCATGGCTGTACACTATTTTGAGTGACCAAAAGGTTCAATTTCAGCTGCTGAAATTGCCGGTACAGGTTTGGTACATCATTGGTGAGCACTTGGTACTGCTGTACAGTACTTTGGAAGGGCAAAAGAGCACATTTAAGGTGCTGTCCAAAATCTGCAGCAACCAGATTTTGGTGTTTTCATCACATAAAGTGGGAGAAAAGTTGCATTTGTGCTTCCGCAGTGGGAGATAAAGCTTGGGAGAACATTTGTGAGCACTTTGTGTGCTTTGGGTGCAGTGTTTGCACATCTTGGGTGCAGTGTTTGCACATTTGCAGGGAGTCAGGCATTAAAGGTTGCATATTGCTATGGCAACCACAGGTGAAAGCTCTTCATTGCTTCACATCAAGAAGCTTGAAGGCTCGCATAATTATGATATTTGGCAAACCCAGTGCTACAATGTGTTGCTCCAGAAAAAGCAGCACAAGCCTATCAAAGAAAGGGGTGTAATGCCCGCTTCTCTTACAGCTGAAGAGTGGGAAGATATGGATGAGCTGGCAAGATCTACTATCATGTTGTCTGTGTCAGACTCATTACTTTTCAGCATTCGTGAAGAGAAGACAGCTTGGGGAATGTGGCAGAGATTGCAGGACTTGTATGCCCAACAAAGTGCCTCAAGCAAAGTGTATTGGTTGAAGAAACTCATAGGTCTTCAGATGAAGGAAGGGGCGTCTATGACAGCCCATTTAAATGAGTTTAATGGTATTGTCAGCCAAGTTATAAATCAAAAGTTGGCAATGGACGATGAGTTCAAAGCCACTTTTCTGTTATGCACGTTGCCAGAGAGTTGGGACACATTCAGGACAGCCACTAGCAATTCGAATGCTATGCTGTCATATGCAGATGTTGAAGGTGCTCTTCTTCAAGAAGAGATGAACAGGAAAAACAACTCTGTTGGAAAGTCCAATGCAATGAATGCACGTGGGAGATCCCAGCAAAGGGGGAAAAGCCAAGAAAGGGGAAGGAGCAAGTCTCGCTCCAAAAAGGATTTGGAATGCCATTATTGTGGCAAGAAGGGACACATTAAAAAGCAATGCTACAAATGGAAAAATGATCAAAAAGAAAAGGGAAAAGGCAAAGACAAAGAGAAGGATGAAGCCAAAGATGTAAAGCCAAAGGGCAAAAGTGGAGTCAAGATTGAAGAAATCAATGTGTCACATGCAGGTGGCAGTGAGGATGAGGTCCTATTTACTTCTTCACTTGATGCCCATTCACTTCTTACAGGTGGTCATGGTATGCACTCATGGATCATTGATTCAGGTGCCTCCTTTCATGTCACAGGTTGCAGAGACTTGTTTGTCAGGTATACTGCTGGCAATGAAGGAGTGGTTTATTTGGGTGATAACCATGCATGCAAGATTCTTGGCAGAGGTGATGTGAGGCTTGTGTTTTCAGATGGCTCACAGCTTATGCTCCATGATGTCAGGCATGTGCCTGAGATCAAAAAGAATCTGCTTTCTACTGGACAGCTTGATGATGCTGATTATGTTACCACATTTGGTAGTGGAAAGTGGAAAATTAGTAAGGGCTCACTGGTTGTTGCCAGAGGCTCTAAGGTGGACACTCTTTACTTTATGCATGCAGGTGTTTGTCACCATGCTAATGTAAATGCAACCGAGCTGCCGGAAATTTCTATGTGGCATAGCCGGTTGGGACACATGAGTGTCAAGGGAATGGAGCAATTGTCTCGTTTGGGTTACTTGCCTTCTCTAAAGTTTTCAAGTTTTCAGTTTTGTGAGCATTGTATATATGGTAGGCAACTACAGTGCCCCCACAAGAAAGCTCTTGGACAGAAAGATGCTCAGTTAGAGCTTGTGCATACAGATGTATGTGAGATGCCTCAGCTTTCTTTGGGAGGGGCAAAATATTTTGTGTCTTTTATAGATGATGCCACACGCAAGGTGTGGGTTTATCCTCTTCGTTTGAAGAGTGATACATTCTCAGTGTTTCAGAAGTTTGTTGCTCATGTTGAGAATCAAACTGGTAAAACACTGAAGGCTTTGCGTTCCGACAATGGTGGAGAGTATACGTCCAAACAGTTTAAGGACTTTTGTGATGCTAAAGGCATCAAGAGGGAGCTCTCTACTCCTTATGATCCTCCACAAAACGGGACAGCAGAGAGGATGAACAGGACCATACAGGAGAAGGTCCGTTCTATGTTGTCACATGCTGCATTACCTCATGGTTTTTGGGCTGAAGCTGTTATGACAGCCGTTCACCTTATAAACAGGTCACCTAACACGAGGCTTGGTGGGAAAGTGCCAGAGGAAGTATGGACAGGGAAGCCTCCGTCATACAAGCACTTGAGAGTGTTTGGTTGCGTTGCGTACGTGCACATACGCAGGGAAATGCGCACCAAACTTGATCCTAAGTCTCACAAATGCATATTCCTAGGATATGGTGACAAAGGTGAAATGGGGTATAGACTTTGGGATCCCATGAATAGAAAGATCATACGCAGCAATGATGTCATTTTTGATGAAACATGCATGTATAAGGAGCCTGCAAGGCAACAGGAGCCTGGCAGAGTCATCTTTGTTGATGATGGACATCATGGACAACAACAAAGGGCTGTAAATCAGCCATTACAGCAGGAAAACCAGCCCTTAAATGGTGCTGAAAATGGTCCAAATGGACAGCCAGAGATGGCAGAAGATATCCCTATGGATATACCACAGTTAGAGGAGATACCGGGCATGATATTTCAGCCTTATGGCATGGAACAGGAGCCACCAATGGGTGATATGCAGGCTGGACAGCAACCTGCAAATGATGGTCATTGGGTACGGAGGTCCACTAGACCCTCCAGAGCCCCCGACAGGTTTGTTCCAGGGGTTGACTACTTGATGCTCACTGACTGTGGGGAGCCCTCATGTTATAAGGAGGCTTTACAGAGGGCAGACAAGGCTCTTTGGGAGCGTGCCATGAAGTCAGAGATGGATTCTCTGCACAAAAATGGAACATGGAAGTTGGTGCCTTTGCCTGCAGACAAGAAGGTTTTGCCATGCAAGTGGGTTTACAGGCTCAAAGTTGCACCAGATGCAAAGCCAAGATACAAAGCCAGGTTAGTGGCTAAGGGCTTTAAGCAGGAATATGGTGTGGACTTTGAGGAGATCTTCTCTCCAGTGGTCAAAATGACCACACTTAGAGCTGTATTGGCTTTGGTTGCCCATGATGATCTGGACTTGATTCAGATGGATGTGAAGACTGCTTTTCTTCACGGTGATCTCCATGAGGAGATATATATGCAGCAGCCAGAGGGTTATGCAGTGAGTGGAAAGGAGAAGCTTGTATGCAAGCTGAAAAAGAGTCTTTATGGGCTCAAACAGGCACCAAGAGAATGGTATCATAAATTTGATACATTCATGAAATCACAGAAATTCAGGAGAAGTGACATAGATCACTGCTTGTACACCAAGAAAGCTTTGGATGGCAGTCTATTGATTCTCATTTTGTATGTTGATGATATGTTGATTGCCGGGAAATCTCGTAAAGAGATGGATGCCTTGAAGCAGAGGCTGCATCAAACCTTTGATATGAAGGATTTGGGTGATGCAAATCACATTTTGGGTATGCGGATACTTCGGGACAGAAATCAGCATGTGTTGTATTTGTCTCAGAAGGAATACATTGGCAAAGTCTTGCAGAGGTTCAATATGGACGGAGGGAAGAAAGCTAGTACTCCTTTGCCTCCATATGTGAAACTCAGTGCTATGGACAGCCCACAGTCAGATAGAGACAGGGCTGATATGGCCAAGATTCCGTATGCTTCAGCTTGTGGCAGTCTCATGTATGCCATGGTTGCTACTAGGCCGGACATTGCATTTGCAGTGGGAGTGGTTTCTAGATACATGGCCAACCCTGGCAAGAAGCATTGGGAAGCAGTGAAAGGTGTCATGAGATACCTGAAGGGCACACAGGATATGTGCATTTGCTTTGGCAAACAGGATGCATTAGTGCATGGTTACACGGATTCGGATTATGCCGGTCATCCAGATAACCGGAAGTCTACTACCGGTTATGTATTTACATTCACAGGAGGTGCTGTGTCATGGATATCCAGGATGCAGAAGTGCACTGCCTTATCTACTACAGAGGCCGAGTATATTGCAGCCACAGAGGCTTGCAAGGAGGCATTATGGCTATCTCGGTTAGTGGTTGATTTGGGCTATACAGGGGATATTCCATTGTTGCATTGTGACAGTCAGAGTGCCATCCAGTTGGCAAAGAACCCTGTCTTTCATGCAAAGACGAAGCATGTGGATGTGAAGTATCACTTCATCAGAGAGGTGATAGAGAACAAGCAAATTCAGCTTGTTAAGATTCATACGGATGACAACCCGGCTGATCTGTTGACAAAGAGTTTGCCTCCGGAGCGGTTTGCTCATTGCAGACACTTGATGGGCATTGGATGAGGCCATATTCAGCCTTGATATGGCCTTGTATATTATCATGTACATGCTGATTTTTTCTTTTCCTTTACTTAAGGGCACTTTGCCTTTAAGTGGGAGGTTGTTGGGGTAAAGGCGTTATGCCCACCCTTATAGTGTGTACAAGCCCATAAGTTATAGTACATAGTACACTTAGTACTTTTAATGTACTAAGTGCACTATGTGTACTAGTGCAATATACATGTGTGATAGGGGAGTCACACACTCATGCTTTTGGTGAGTTGACTTATCCCCACAACTCTCTCTCTCTCTCTCTCCCTTGCTTCTCTGTGTATGTCTCCCATGAATGAACTCTAACCCTAATTCTCCCATCACGCATTGGACCACATACATCACTATGTATGAGCTGTAATTTACTTTCAGCTCTAACAACTCCATCTTTGGGGAATGGTTTTCGTTACATCTTTCCCAAAATACACCCCTCACATACATGTCTTGGTGGAGACTCAAGAGGCAGCATATTATCAACCATATGATGCTTCTGCAAATGCATCAAACTCTGAAAATTTACATGCCCAAAACGCGCATGCCATAGCTCTGCATCATGCATAGCAGGAGTGTGGGCAGCCACTGTATTTGCATCATAAGTGCGCTTGTCTCATAGCTGTCCAGCTTATACAAGCCTTTGTA
This sequence comes from Cibotium barometz, assembly GCF_041138505.1. NCBI lineage: Eukaryota > Viridiplantae > Streptophyta > Polypodiopsida > Cyatheales > Cibotiaceae > Cibotium > Cibotium barometz. Next base: position 6,909,143 of record NC_141061.1, read on the forward strand.
TCGTGTTCCAGAAGTGACTTTCATAACCCTTTGATGGGTCTTTTACCAAACACTTCCCATCTTCAAATTCAACCTTTAAACCTTGGTCGTTTATGGCTGAGATGGAGAGCAGATTTTTCTTTATCCCTGGAACATACAATACATTTTTCACACATATATCGGCACCATTGGCTGCAATAAGTATGACATTGCCAATTCCCTTTACTGGATATGTAGTATGATCTACACAGGATACAGTGTGGCCATTTGAAGCATAAACCAAGTGCTGAAATACATCTTTGCATGAAGTGATGTGGCTCGAAGCACCACTATCAAAATACCATGATGCATTCTGTCTGTCAGATGCAATGCAAGACATATCAGTGTCTGAAGCACTTGGTGTGTCACTAGTGCATGTGACCAAAAAAGTGTACTCTTCCTGGATTACATTAGCTGATTGCTGTGCTTTGTCATCAGAAGAGTCTGCTACTGCATTGCCTACTTCTTTCCTTTTCTCTTTTGCAATCCGCTTCCTACATTCACTGATGTAGTGTCCAGGCTTATGGCAGTAGTGACATTTGCCCTTCTTTTTGGGCTTGTTTGCATCCCCTTTGTCAGACTTTTCACCACCAGAAGAGGGCTGTCCATGACCAGCCTTGCTAGACTGTTGTCCCCCATGCCTAAAGCTCTTTGCTTTACCCTTATCCTTGGCTGTAAATGCCTTGTCTCCACCACGGTTGCTCGATAAGTTTGCTCTTGTTTGCTCTTCCTGCAAGAGTAAACCCACGAGCTCTTCAAAAGTGACGGGATCACCACCTCCTCTCATTGAGAGGTTGAGAGAGGTGTGAAAGCCCAAGTAGGAAGGCGGTAAACAATGAAGAGTGTTGGTGACCATCTGTCTGTCTGAGATAACCTCATCAATGTTGAGCACATCCATAGAAAGAAGATCCAATTGCCTCTTCAAGTAGGCAACTCTTGCCTCGTTGCGTACCTGATACATTGCTTCCAATGTGTCCCATGCAAGCTTTGATGTCTTGCATGAACGAATGTGCGGAATAATAGTCCTTTTCACTGAAAGGGCTATCAATGACATGGCCTGTGCATCTCTAGAGTCCCATCTCTTCTGCTCTTGTGTGGGAGCAGGTTCTACATCAGGAGCTCTTTGAGCACCTCCCCTTTGAGGTGTGGCTGGCTGTATGGTAAGTGGGCGTGTGTCATCACCACACACGATGCCCCAAAGCCCTTTGGCTACCAGCAAATTACGGATCATGAAACTCCAGAGGGAGTAGTTAGATTCATCCAGCTTGTCCTCCTAGGTGAGCACACCAAATACATCTGTAGCATTCTGTGCCATGTCAACAAAATATATCTGCAAGCAAACCAAGCACCAATGTGCACTGCCAGGCAACCAAATGTCCTGTGCAAATGTATGCCTGCAAATCAAAGCAAGTGTAAACCTGCACCAAATTGTCCAATTACACCCAATGTGTATACATACGCGACAAATCGCAGCTGTAATGCCCAATTACATGCTCCAATCTGAAAATCCCCAATTTTTATGCACTCCAATCGCTTCAATGTGCATCTAATTAGCCAATTTTCACAAAAGCCCCAAATTTCTGCAAATGCAAGAGGTTCAATTTGCTGATTTGACCTCAATTTCAAAAACCCCCAAATTGCAATTTTCAATTTTGCCTCAAATTGAGAAATCTCCCAAATTGCACCTACAATTTTCCTTTGAATTTGACCTGCACAGAAGTGTCTGCAAAATCTGCATATTTTCACCACATGCACTGCAGTGTTTGCAAAATTGTAGGTGACCTGCACTGAAATGGCTGCAGAATTATGCGTGAGCAGAATTTTGCGTAAATTTGTATATTTCTACCTGTAGTACGGTCAGCTGGGAGCGTTGCTGGCCACGAGAGGCACTGGTCGGGCGTTGCTGGCCACGGGAGGCACTGGTCATGCAGAGGCATTCGAGCAGCACAGCAGGTTGACGCTTTTGTCGACGGACAGCAGCCAGGCGGATACGTTGACGGGCAGGTGAATGCGTTGATGGGCAGTGTAACGCCTCCGCTACGGCTGTGTCTTCCTCAAGCCGCCATAGCCTAGGCGTGGAGAAGAAGAGAGGGTGGAAGTCGGTTCACCTCCCAACCATATAATGACGAGTTAGGGTTTCTCGTTGGGTTTTATACCAAAACCCTGGCCTGTGTCCACACCTCCTAGCCCGGCCGCCCATCTTACTTAAGAGCCGTGCTAACTTAGATGTGTACACACATCGACCAAACCCTAACACCCATTAACCCCTGAACCCCGCTAGCACTAATAATACTCTCGAGACTCCGAAAGCTATTAACTTATGCTAGGGTTCGACTTCCGTAGGACCATAGTCCTGACATTACTCCCCCCTTCGAAAAGAGTTTTCGTCCTCGAAAACAAAAGTGGGGAAACGTTTCTTCATCACACTAATGTTTTCCCAAGTGGAGCCTTCCTCTGGACGATCCTTCCACTTGATAAGAGCTTGTTTCCGAACTTGGTGGCGAGTAAGTAACATGTGGTAATCCAATACTCTTTCTGGTTCATGAGGCAGTATTGGAGGTTCCACATATTCTACCAAGAAAGAATCATCCACCGGCCTTTCATGACCCATAAGGCGTTTCCTCAAACGGCTTACGTGAAAGATGGGATGAACCTTGGAATGTGCTGGTAACTCAAGTTTATAGGCTACTGGGCCCACCTTCTTGAGTATCTTAAACGGTCCACAAAATCGGGGCGACAATTTTGGTACGGGACCCATTTTTAAACTGGTGGAGTTTTCTGGTACCTTCAGAAACACCCAATCACCTTCTTGAAAGTGAAGTGGCCTACGTTTCTGGTCCGCAAACTTCTTGTAACGATCTTGCGCTTGACGAACATTTAATCGTGCAAGGCGCAACATATCCATATGGTCTTGGATAAAATCCTTAACCTGACTGATTTTCTCATTCGCCAGTCCCACCGACACTGGTGAACGTGGCTGAAAACCATACATCAACATGAAAGGGCTAAAGCCTGTCGAGACATGCTTTGCACTATTGTAAGCAAACTCAAGAATAGGCAAATAAGACTCCTAATCAGATTGTTTTTTGCTGACATATGCCCTAAGCATATCTTCGAGCACTTGATTAACCCGTTCAGTCTGACCATCTGTCTGCGGATGATCAACTGTACTAAGGTTCAACATAGTACCCAGCTTACTGAATACTGCTCGCCAAAAATGGCTGTTAAACTTGCGATCGCGATCACTGACAATATTGGACGGTAAGCCATAAAGTCGGTAAACATTCTCCACGAAAAGGCGTCCCAATTCTGGAGTTGTAACTGTTTTCTTAGTAGGCACAAACCTACAAAGCTTGGTTAATCGATCCACGATTATCCAAATGGCATCATGTCCGCGATTCGTTGTGGGCAAGCCCGTTATAAAATCCATAGAGATACTTTCCCACTTTCCGTCGGGAATCTCTAATGGATGCAGTAACCCGCCAGCTTTAAGACGTTCTGCTTTGTTCACTTGACACTTCTGACACTGCAAAACATAGTCAGTAACATCCTTGTGAAGTCCAGGCCAATAGAAATGCTTTCTTACGAGAGCATACGTTTTGCGAATGCCCGCATGACCTGCACTTGGACTATCATGACACTCAAAAAGAATTTGGCGCCTAGTGTCTAAGTCCAATGGAACACAAACTCTCCCCTTGTGGAGTAAGTATCCATCATCGATGGAAAAATTTTTCCATCGCTGTAGTTCATCTTGTGATAAAGAAGAACCATGTGTGGAAGAACTGGGAACACTACCGTGTGAGTGAGAGGGACCCCTCATTTGAACATGATTCCACACCTTTAAGTATGTTGAATCCTGCTTGCATTTGCCTCGTAAAGATTCTAACAATTCGCTTTTCAACTCTGTGAATAACAACGAATTAATCTCTGGCATACGACTCAAAGTATCAGCTACAATATTGTAACGTCCTTTGCGATAGCGTAGCTTGCAATCATACTCCTGAAGGATCTCAGCCCATCTGGCCTTTCGACCCTGCAAATCTGTTTGGTTCATAAACCACTTTATGCTTTCGTGATCAAAAACAATCTCGAATTGTGCACCATATAAGTAATGTCGCCATTTTCGTAAGGCATATATGATGGCAAAGAGCTCACGCTCGTAAGCTGAGTAGTTTTGTTAAGCACGATTGAGCTTCTTGCTCTCATAGGCAACAGGATGACCATCTTGAATGAGAACCGCACCCACTGCCTTAGCACTGGCATCCGTTTCAATCACAAATGGTTTTTGAGGATCCACAATTGCCAAGATGGGAGCCGTAGCCAAAGCAACTTTAAGCTTATCAAAGCTACGTTGTTGCTCCTCACACCAATGAAAGGTAATTGCCGCACCTTTCAATTGATCAGTCATGGGAGCGGCAATCTTGGCATAACCATTCACATATTTGCGATAAAATCCTGCCATTCCCAAGAAGATTTGAAGTTCTTCCTTACTTCGAGGTGTTGGCCATCGCATAATAGCATCAACCTTACTAGCATCCATAGCAATTCCGTCAGCAGAAATTACATGACCTAGGTATTGTATGCTATCCTTGAGAAATTCGCACTTACTTTCTTTCGCGTAAAGTGCATTCTCGCGTAGTAACTGAAAAACTTTTCGTAAGTGTTCCAAATGCTCTTCTAAAGTCGAACTATAGACCAAAATGTCATCAAGAAAGACAATGACAAATTTGCCTAAGTACGGCCTTAGTACGCTATCCATAAGCGTCATAAACGTTGCCGGGGCATTAGTAAGCCCAAACGGCATAACCAAAAACTCATAGTGTCCAAAGCGAGTCCAGAACGCAGTCTTGGTTATATCATCAGCGTTAATACGCACTTGATGATATCCTGAACGTAAATCAATTTTAGAAAAATACTTCGCACCTTTGAGTTGATCAAACAACTCATCTATCTTAGGTAGCGGGTATTTGTTCTTAATGGTTACCGCATTCAAGGAGCGATAATCCACACACATGCGCATGGATCCATCCTTTTTCTTCACCAAAAGAATGGGCGATGCCCATGGTGAAGCACTATGGCGAATGAAGCCCTTACTAAGGTAGTCAGCAAGCTGACGTTCCACCTCAGCTGCTTCAGTCGCACTAAGCCTGTACGACGGCTTACTAATTGGTTTGGTGCCCGGAACGACATCAATGCGATGAGGCAAAGCTCGTTCGGGTGGCAAACCCTCTGGTAAATCATTAGGAAAAATATCTTTAAATTCTTGTAACAGTTGTTGCAAAGACAAAGCATTAACTGGTTGCTTAAGATTATTTAAAGAGATTTTAGAAGAAGGTAAAGAGAAAGAAGGCATCGCTGAGGAAGATTCATTTGAAGAAGAAATATCATGCACATCAAACCCACTAGTTTGCGACACACAATAACAAAAATAGACTTCTTCTATTTGATTACTATGCTCCAAAAAAGAGAGTTCAGCATTACATATGAGTGGTGTTGGGGGTACATCACGTTCCCCAATAAGTAAAACATGCTTACCATTGGCCTCAAACATAAATGTATTATGTTCATAACTCCTTTTGAGTGATGACCCTAACCCATACAACCACTCCCGTCCTAAGATGACATCCGCACGAGACATATTCATCACTTGAAAGTCAAGAACCATAGTGTGTTCTTGCACAAACACAGGCACTTGCCGTACTAGAGTATCCCACACATCGTGATCATCCCCCTGAATGGTGGACACCACATAACGATGAGAACTCTTTGTCTCCGGCAACTCTAATTTCGTAACTAATGCATAGTTCAAGAAATTGTGCGTGGCATCATCATCAATGAGAATACGTACTCGATGACCATAAATGGAGCCATGCATACGGACCAAATCATGTGGTCCAACTGTCTCTTGCCACATAGATGCAGTGAGATTACACTCATGCATCTCGGCAGTGTGCGAAACCTCTACCGCAGAATACTTAGGATCAGCATCCAAGGGAAGCGTTTTCACCATGTGTACAGCCTTCTCCTTGACCTTATCCTTATTCTTGCGAGGTAACTGTGGACAATTTTTCTTCTCATGATCACTACCTAAGCAATGATAACATAGTTTCTCCTTCTTGGCCCGTTCATAGTCTTGTGGAGACAACGGACCACTTGACCCTTTAGACTTCTTTGTGTTTTCAGTAGAATTGCTGGCAAGTTTACGCTTATTAGCATTAAATTGCGAGCCATTGAATTTGGCCGGTCTATCCATGCCCTTCTTATCCATGGTGTCATCAAAGATAAGGGCACTTTGGATAGCCGCTTCCAAAGTTTTAGGATACTGGGTTTTAACCTTTGCCTGATATTCTTTATCAAGGCCTCTAACAAACCCACGAACCTTTTGAAAGTCGTCCAAACCGTCTAGCTTGAGAATGACTTCACGGTATTTGGACACATACTGATTAAGTGTAAGACCTTCCATCTTGCACTTGTCCCAGGCTGTCCAACTCCGATCTTTCTCGTTTTGCAGTAAGAACTCCTTTTTAAAAGCTGCCGCAAACTTCTCCCAAGTCTTAGGGCGAGTTTCAATAGGTAGACTCATCCACCACTTGTAGGCTTTACCTTCAAGTGTGAGACTCGTCTCAGTGACCATAACAGCAGCGGGAGTGCGGCGTAAGCGATGCACGTCCGTCCACTTGTGTAAAAATGTATGGACCGCATCCTTGTTACGATCGCGCTCCTCTCCCTTAAACACAGGCAGCTTCACGTTTTTCAACATAGCCCCTTCCTGCGTTGGAGAGGGTGCAATAGATTCGACTGTAGGATTTGGAACAAGAGGAGGCATAACTATCGGAATAGGCCCTCCACTTGCCGCCGATCCACTTGCAAAACGTGCCATAAATTCAGTAAAAAGCGTGCTCATGTTTGTGAGATTGGTATTGACATTTGTTATAGTGCGCTCAAGTGCAACTACCCTTGAAGTGAGACGCCCAAACTCTAACGTGTCTACCAAACCATAATCGTCTAGTGGACTCGCACCCCCTTCAGCATCGGTCATGTTGGCATCCCGATCAGGCGCAACGGCCTGTCGCGAATCACCCACACCACCACCCAAAGGGCGTGCCTCACTAGCATCAGGCATATCATTCTCAAAATCAAAGTGAACATGAGACGGTTCCGCTGAGGCCATGGTATGCACGTGCTTACAAATAGAGAACGGATTACCTTCAAAAGCGAACTCCAATTGAAGCATCGTAGAAGAATTCCTCTTGCATGCACGGAAATCGAGAAGAAATCACCACTCGAGTCGTCAATCAACACATGCATGCAAAAAAGTGTGTTGCATGTAGCATGTCGTTGAAGATCCGTCCACCAAAAACTTCCAAACTTGGAGCATAGAAAACTCCTCTCACAAATTGAAGGAAGGAAAGTTGAAGGTGAAAAGGTCACTTTCCTTGTAGTTTGTGTCACTTTCCTTGTAGTTTGTGTCCTCCCTTGAAAGAATAAGTAGAGTTCTTTTGAAGAGAAGAACAACACAAGTGAAAAGGTGAAGTGGCTAGCACACTTGCCTTGGAGCTTGAGGTGGTGGGTTCAAAACCCCACTCCTTGGATGGTGAAGCCTCCCCCTTGTGCCACTCAAGTAAGGGAGAATTCTCGCGCGCTCGCCAACGGCGCGCCAACGATCGCTCACCGATCGCCTTCTAGGACTGCCGGACTGCCTTGGTCGCCGCCTTGGGCGTCCGCTGTGGTGGCCGTACAGACGACGGTTAGGTGGCAGCGGCGCTCGCTGTGGGCTGTTCACGCAGGCGCAGACGTGTAGGTCACCGTACGGGCGACGGCTGCGCTCGTTTCTTTTGTTGCAGCGTCGAGCTCTTTCTCGTGCAGGTCGCGCCTGACGCCGCTGGCTCTGATACCAGTGTAACGCCTCCGCTACGGCTGCGTCTTCCTCAAGCCGCCATAGCCTAGGCGTGGAGAAGAAGAGAGGGTGGAAGTCGGTTCACCTCCCAACCATATAATGACGAGTTAGGGGTTCTCGTTGGGTTTTATACCAAAACCTTGGCCTGTGTCCACACCTCCTAGCCCGGCCGCCCATCTTACTTAAGAGCCGTGCTAACTTAGATGTGTACACACATCGACCAAACCCTAACACCCATTAACCCCTGAACCCCGCTAGCACTAATAATACTCTCGAGACTCGAGACTCCGAAAGCTATTAACTTATGCTAGGGTTCGACTTCCGTAGGACCATAGTCCTGACATTGGGAGCAATGTCAGGACTATGGTCCTACGGAAGTCGAACCCTAGCATAAGTTAATAGCTTTCGGAGTCTCGAGAGTATTATTAGTGCTAGCGGGGTTCAGGGGTTAATGGGTGTTAGGGTTTGGTCGATGTGTGTACACATCTAAGTTTAGCTCGGCTCCTCAAGCCGCCATAGCCTAGGCGTGGAGAAGAAGAGAGGGTGGAAGTCGGTTCACCTCCCAACCATATAATGACGAGTTAGGGTTTCTCGTTGGGTTTTATACCAAAACCCTGGCCTGTGTCCACACCTCCTAGCCCGGCCGCCCATCTTACTTAAGAGCCGTGCTAACTTAGATGTGTATACACATCGACCAAACCCTAACACCCATTAACCCCTGAACCCCGCTAGCACTAATAATACTCTCGAGACTCCGAAAGCTATTAACTTATGCTAGGGTTCGACTTCCGTAGGACCATAGTCCTGACAGGCAGGCAGCGTGGCGCAGGAGTTAGGCGGTGAGCACGCGCGCGCGTACGTCAACGGGCCAGTAGGGAGAGACAGTCTTTGGAGGGAGCCGCCGGAGCTGGAGATTCGGCGAGGAGTTGGCGCTTAAGCGCAGGGTGGACAGTCGGGCAGGTGGAGTCGGAGGCTCGCGCGGAAGACCTAGCGCTGGAGGCGTGAATCGTCTGCTGGAGGCGAGAACCGTCTGCTGGGCGGCGGTCGTGACGGATGCTTGCTCTGGGCGGTGGCGGAGCAGCAGAGGCGCCGGCTGAGAGGGGCGACGTGAGCAGTAGCGCCGCCGAGTCAGGGGCGGAGGTGGTCGCCTGCGCACTACTGCCGCCGGCTCAGCGGCGGCGAAAACCAGTGAACGCCCCAGAGCGAAAGTGGCGGCGGTGGGCGGCGAAAACCAGTGAAAGCCCCAGCGCCGGCTTTTCTGCAGATTCTCCACAGGCACTACTCCAAGGCCAGCTCCCAGCTCCTCTGATACCAAATGTTGGGTGTTGGACTCACACACTCACACACACAAACCTGCACATTAGGGTTAGGTGCAGGATAGAGACGCTCACACACAGAAATGAGAGAGAGAGAGAGAGCCAAAAGTGTGGTATCCACAAAATGCAAGTCAACCCTTGCATGTGTGCCACATCCATATAATATAGAAGTACAAAATATTATATGTTAGAGTGTCCTTTCACACTTGATGTCCAAGGGAAAAAACCACATTGAAAAAAGTATCCTTGGTTAAGCCCTGTTCACACATAGCACTACCATAAGTGAGCATATGCCTACAAAGCCCTCTCAATAACTGAAATAAGTCAGTAGAAATCTCGGTGAACAACAAAATATTCACCTCTCTAATTTGACTAAGCGCATCTGCAACACTATTCATGGACCCTTTTCAATAACGAATCTCAAAATCAAAATCTTGCATTAACTCAGCCCAATGAGCTTTCCTTCCTCTCAAATCATCCGCATCACACACATACTTGATTGATCAGTCAATACCACAAACTTGGAGCCATATAAATAATGTCTCCAAACCTTGAGAGCGTGAATCACAGCATAAAGCTCCTTCTCAAGGGTTGGCCAACGAGTTTGAGTGTCGTCTAGCTTTTTACTTTCAAAAGCAACAGGTCTATCATCTTGAAATAAAGCAGCCCCGATGGCATAGTCACTGGCATCAGTTTCAAGAACATAAGACTGACTAGGATCGGGTAATGCTAAGATAGGTGCTTCCTTGACTTTACCTTTAAAAAGTCTGAAGGCCATATCCAGATCGTTATTCCAAGTGATAGGCTGATTTGACTTACGTCCACGATCTTTCAACAAGTCGGTCATCGATAGTGTGAGCTGAGAGTACTCCCGCACAGATTTCCAAAGAAAAATAACAAAACCGAGAAAAGAACGAAGTTGTTTCACTATTCCTGGTATAGGCCAGTCCAAAACCTTCTGAACTCGGTCATAGTCAATGCTCAATCCATCTCTAGTGATCTTGTGTCCCAAGTAAATGATGTCTGTCACATAAAAAACTCACATTTACTTAACTTAGTATATAGTCGATTCTGTCTTAAAATAGATAAGACAATCGTGAGGTGTCTAACATGATCCTCAAGAGTACGACTATATATCAAAATATCATCCCGGAACACAACCACAAATTTTCCCAAAGGTTCACAAAAAAGATCGTTCATCATTTGTTGGAAAGTGGCTAGAGCATTGGTTAACCCAAAAGGTAATACGAGAAACTCATAATGGCCATACCTAGTCCGAAAGACAGTTCGTTCGACATGCCTTTTATGAATACGTATCTGGTAAAAGCCAGTACGTAAATCTATCTTCGTGAAATATTTCGCTCCTGCTAACCGGTCAATCAGGTCACCCTAATCTAGGGAGAGAATAACGGTTCTTAATTGTCAACTTGTTCAATCTCTTGTAATCTATATACATTCTCCAAGTGTTGTCCTTCTTTCTCCTAAGTAACACAGGTGCACCCCAAGGTGATTTACTTGGACGAATCTAGCCCATCCTCAAATAATCTTCGAGTTATTTAGTCAACTAATCTTCCTCAGCTTGGCTCATCCTATAAGGTGGAATACTAACAGGATGAGCACCAGGGATCAGGTCAATACGATGATCTACTGCCCTTTCAAGTGGTAAGCCCGATGGCAGTTCCTTAGGAAATACATCTTGAAATGAATCAAGTATCTTCTGTAATTGTTTGCTTTTAAATACACTTAATTCATTGACATCCATAGAAGGTATGAGAAATGAAGAAAGTGGAATCAATACACAATGAAAAGCGGTATACAAAGAAGAATCCATTATATTTCCAAAATCAATTGTATTTACAAGAGGTCCCTGAGAGAGATGTATACAATCACCTAAAATACTATACTGGGTGTTCCTATGTTGAAAAGAAAAAATATGACTAGACCAATCTATCTGGACTTGAAGAGTCTTAAACCACTCAATCCCTAATAACAAGTCTACATGTTCTAGGTGCATAATATAGCATTCCAGAGTATCTTCGTAGTCCTGAATCCGGATTGGTAGCATCTCCACCTTTCGATCCCATACTTGCCGACCCGCAGGTAGGCGTACCTCATAGGTATGATCGTTGGGTGTCGTATAAAGACCCAATTTCTGCACAAGTTTATAGTTAACATGTTGTGTGAGCTGCCAGGGTCTAGAAGAATGTGGATTCTATGGCCATTCACTTCTCCATAAACTCGGAGAAGATCATTCAAGCCAAAAACTTTAGAGTTGAACAAATAATCAAAACATGTACTAGGGCGAGAAAGTACAGTAACTGACGTACCTGTCAAAGACAACTGGTTAGCTGCCTCTGGCTTGGGTCTTGCGTTGGTCTTTGCATCCTTTTGCTTCGGACACTCGTTACGCATGTGTCCTTTTTCTTCGCAGATGAAGCAACACCTCTTCTTCTTGAGCTTCAAGGCTTTAAGGAGACGTTTCTTCTTCGCTGGTGTCGCACTTGAATTCTTCGAAGGTTGGTCCGAAGACTTTCCTTCAGTCATGTTAGCCATTGGTGCGGAGAACTTTCTTTTGTGCTTGTTCCCCCGCTCGGTAACGGGTTTAGACTTGGAAGAGACCATTGTATCATCATAGATACGAGCTGAATGAATGGCCTTGTCCAAAGTATTGGATTTGTTATTTTTAGCTTGTAAACGGTATGAGTCGGGTAAACCGGCTATAAAGAACCCCAAAAGAGTTATGGGATCCATCTTCGTAGCTTTCATCTGCAAGTCCCTAAATTTCTGGAGGTAGACCTCATAAGTGAGGTGCTGCGAGGTCATGGTCAAAGCTGTAAACCGGGAAACAACATCATAATCATCCTCTTTCTTGAGGAATTCTTTCTTGAAGACATAATTCGATCTTGCACAAGAGAAGTGCTAGAGAACTTGAGAGCTTGAGAGCTTGAAAACTTGAGAGATGTGTGGCAAGAAGCCTGCTTAAGGGGTTTATATAAGCTTCCCCAAAAGCAAACTTGAGCTTTTGCTTTTGTTTTTTTGTTTTTTTTTTCATATATATATATATATATATATATATATATATATTTTGTTTTCTTTTAAAAAAAACACCTTTAAGCAATAAGTGGGACTTTAAACTCTTTAATAAGATTTAATCCCTTTAAATAATTAAAAAAAACACAAAAGCTCAATTCGGCCCTAGAATGCTTTTACGTTTTTTTTTCCCCACTCACCTGAAAATAGCACTGCCTGTCAAACAGCCGACGGCATGCCTGGACCTCCTGCGCACGTCACCCGCGTGGGCCTGAAGATGCTGCCCGACTGCTGCGTGCACCTGAGGTCGTTGCCCGATTGCCTGCAACCAGCCAGAGAACCGAGCGCCCGCCCGCCCGCCCGCCCGCCTGCCCGCGCTGTCCACGTTGACAGCCCATGTGCTTGCGCCGCCTGTACACCTGCGCTGCCAGCACGAGTGCAAGCCCCGGCCAGTAGCACCCGACTGTGCATAAAACAGCCAGCGATCCTTTCTCTCCCTCTCTCTCTCTTTCTCTTACAACAATAGCCGACTGACTTTTTTGTTTTTTGTTTTTTTTCTCTCACAACAATTCATACGACTGCAAAACACATCTAACCTTCTTCTTGTTAAGCAAAACAACCCTGCTAAACCACCTACTCCATCATCACGGGTCTCTTCAATGAAAAAGCAACATACTAATCTGAAAAACAGAAGTATGCATAGACAAAAAACAGCAAGCTTCTTGAACTCATACCTTTTCTTCGACCTCATCTTCTCTACCTACCGACTTGCTCGTTCACGAGGCATGCTCTAATACCACTATCAAATCCCCATAGGATCTCCTCGTAGAACGCTCCTAGTAAAAGACTCGAAATCTGGAAACAAACCAAACAAACAAGAAGGGGGTGCAGGCCTGACTCACCCCCCAACCACGACAGCCGTGGGCAAGCCCACAAGACTTGGCTGTCCCCACCGAGCCACGAGCTGAGCTAACTAGATGGACGTACCGACCAATCTCTACCTCGTGACATCCCATACCGCCACGAAGCTACCCTCGCGGGCCTCGAGACTGCTGCCGGCCTTGGTTACATGAAGCAGGTGCACGTCTGCACTAGATCCAAGCTCCTGACCATAGAGCTCTCACAAATCACGCGAGACTCTATATGACTAATGACTAACCTTGGCCACACTTTTATAGGCTCTTGGCCGGTCATCGGGCGTTCACACTTGGGCGCTTGCCCGTCCATACTTGGGTGCCCGCCTGTTAGTCTATCCCTAACTCAGCTCGCCAATCAGCCTGCCTAGCTCCAAGCTTCCCCAAACCTCGAAGCTAGTCTTGCGTGCGTGTAGCACACGGTAGATACATACTGTGCACATGACAATTTAGTATGTGGAAAGGTTGGTATCTGCAAGTGTAAATTGTACTCACTCATAAGCACTCCGATTAGTAGCTGAGGATCTGGGGTTGATGGGTACAATGATACTCAACACCCCCCCCCCAAGCCTTCCTTGCTTGTATCGTAGTGCAATTGCCACTAAGGCAAGGGCCGGCTGACTGGTAGCACCCACATTCTGAGTCTTTAGGACTCTTTCCATTGTTTATGGAAGGCATCTTGCAAACGGAATCCTATGTTTTGTAGCTTGATAGCAAGTTCAATGACAATTCTGCATCCCATCTTTTGAAGCATGCATGTGTCATGGACCCATCCTAATGTGAACAATTTACTATTAATAGTTTTTTGCAGTTGGGAGCATGCTTCCAAGCAAGCCTTGCTATTGTCATTGGACATGAACGTCACTTTTGTTATAACAATACATTCTTGTCAAGAGTTTCTGTACAAGAGAAAGTTCTTAGGAAGTCTGCAGTTAAGTCTGAGGACTCAGGAGAGAGAAGGAGCTCTTAGATACTTCCACTTTGCAATTGCCTCTGAGGAGAGAAGGAGCTCTTAGATTTTGAGCTTGCCAATGATACTGCAGTGTACCATGAGGTGTTCCATATCTGCTCATGCTCTTTTTGCTCTAGAGGAAATCTGTCTGGTTGCAGGTGCACTTATTTGTTTAAAAAAATATCGTACGGAATACCATACAGTACGATACCGTACGGACTCGTACGGATTTTTCCAACAGAAAAAGTTTTCTCGATTTTTTTTTTCAAAAACAATTTTTTTTTCCAAAAAAAAATAAAATTTTTTGGGGGGTAATGGTCTTGTTTTTGCTTCTCTATGGCTATTGAGCTTCCTTTGTACTATGATGCTTCCCTCGTTTTTAAAATACTCCATATCTCGAATTGGAATACCAAAGTTTATAAGTATTTTTTTAAAACACCATATTTTATTGTGCGATAAGAATATATATATATATATATATATATATATATATATATATATATATATATATATATATATATATATATATATATATATATATATATATATATATATATATCATACCGTATTTTCCCGTACGGTATCGTATCATATGAATCGTACAATATCGTACCTGACAACTATACTTGCAGCCTAGTTTGCCTCTTCACTTTTTGTGTTTTTGATGTGCTTGCATTAGCCATGTTGAGGAGATTGATCAATAACTTTTTGTGGTCTAGCCTAGACGGCATAGCAGGTACTTGGGCTAGAATTGTGTGGGTTACTACTGTTCACCTCAAGCAAGCATCAGGGGGGATTGAATATTACAGACCTTTCAGTGTCTTGGGCACTTCCAGGAGCCTGTAGGGCTGCAAAATCCGCTCTAAATCTGCCCATATATTTCCTAATGAGAATATATATGTCTATGAGCATCGGTGCACATGACAGGGGGGATTTGTTGCCAGTCAGAGGGGATGGTTGAGACAATGGCGAGGGTAATCTGGTCTCTGCCTCATATCATGTCTTAGTGGAGGCAATGAGCTGTTTCCTCCAGGGACAAGACGGTCTACAGGGCATCAGCCTCCCTGGAGGAGCTTCTAGATGCAGAATTTGACAATGACACAGCAGCATATCTCTACAGCGCAGAAAGTAACATCCAACGCTTTGTTGGCACCTTCAAAATGCACCACCTTGAGGGAGCCAACATTAGACATGGAAGAAAGGGCAGGAGAAAGAGAGAAGCCAAGGTCAACTGAGACAGGTTCTTTCAGCCCATGTTGAAACACCGTATTGCAAAGAGATTTGGTGAGCTGAGGTCGAGGTAGCCATGTAGGATGTCTTTCGTTTGATTTGATGTTAAAAGACTACTTAAGGACCTTGCATTAACAGGAAAGAGACTTCAATGACTTAAATCCATATAAATGAGTGGATTGCTCACAAGTAGGATTCCCCATTGTATATAGGTAAAAGTTTAGATCAGTGAATCGACTTTTTTAGAAGTGAAGCACTCACCTTAAGTAATAGTCCGACTCGTGTCCATAAGGACCCTCAACACCCACATGCAGCTTAAAAGGCAGGCCATCTCCTTTGTGATCTTGCCCTTCTAGTGCTGTCACAGCTGCTTGGAGTTCTCTTGTCCAATAGCCCAAAGGCTTAATCAAAACTGCAAGGTGATTGTTTCCGTCGAAAGGGCTGGAAGACACACTGAATGGATGCCATTGTAACAATGACAATTTGGGTATGTTCAAAAAAATAAAACTCAGAGAATGATACCTCAGACCTGGCAAAGAAAGGGTTTCCAAGTGAGGATGTGCATGAGACAAATGCATGTACTACAATGCTGCCCGCCCGCTACCTTATCTCCGCCGCCCCCCACCCCCGCCCGCATTTTCCCTCGCCTCAATGAGTATGCCATGTAGTTTTTGAATTTAGATAAAATGTGTGTAGGAAAAGCTTAATTTGCTTTTAGATATTTATTTGAAGGCAAAGAAAGAGGGAAACCATACTTGGAGGTTTCTCCAGAACAAGCTCTATGGTACCACAAGGCAATATCCTTGCTGAGAGCACCCCCACTGCTTTACGGGATTGACAAAATCTCAAGAATCGATCTAAAAGGAAAAAGAATATGCTAGCAAGCGCTAGCCCTAAAATGAAATCTGCAGTATGTAATGCCATGAAGATGATAAAGATTGCATATAATTGGTGAGTGTAGAAGAACAGCTCGAAGAAATGCTGGCGAACAGGAGGCAAAGAAGTCACCCATATGGCCCATCCTGCTAGCAGAGAGATAACACCCGGAAGAATTGCAATGTCAAAGCTTTCCCAGCTCGTAAGCTGGATCCAAACAGCCATCCACACATTAAGAGGAAGTCTCTCACCTTTCAATTATACTACAACCTTCATAACCTTATGCCTTGAGATCACCAAAACTCCATCTATATTACGCCATCACATGTGATTGTTAGTACTCACCTGAGAAAGCAGTTGACCCTCTGAAGCCCAGACAAGAACAAATGCAAGACCATGGAAAGTAAAGATAACCATCATGAAGTGGCCCAGCCAAACATGGTACTTTACTGCATGTTCAAAGGGTACATCGATGAGACGCAGCAGCACTGATCCACGGGCTACTGGCAAAAAGAGGAATCCCAAAAAGATGAGGCCGATTTCACCCGCACGAACACCAGCAATGGCAACTGCATGACGCCATCTACAGAAAGAAAAAGTGCTGTCTTTAATACTACCCCATTTATAGTAAACTGGTCAAGAATACAAGCAATGACTCCAGGTGAAAAGGGAATGCTAAGCGCTGTTCACCAACAATAATCTTTGCCATTCAAAACCTCCTCTCTTCAAGATTCATAGGCTTTCTCAAAAATGTCCGCATGCATTTTAGAGAGAATTAAAGTTGCCAAAAAAGAATATCCAGATTTTACCTTGCATCCCTTGCAATAGTGTCCATTTCAGAGAAAACTCGGCTCAAGTAGCTCCAGAAACACCATGCAGCATAGAGGACAAATGCTAGCATGAATGTAAGCTCAACCGAAGATATGATGCCAAGGACATTATTCGCTAGTATGGGGCTTGTGGATGATAAAAGATTTGAAAGATCAAGGGCCTTGCCTCTGCAGGAGAGGGATAGGTCAGACCCTCCAGCCTTGATTCTTGCAAACCAGTGGTAGCAACCTAATGTATAGCAAGCTTAATGCTTACCTGCTGCTGAGTTTTTCTGGTCGCAGTTGAAGATAGATTGTCCCCAATATCGCTATGAGAAAGAGAGGGAGGGAATAAAGGATGACAGAATATCCTAGTTTGTCAAGAGAATGGCATGCAACAAGGTTAAATTATGAAGGTGAACTGTATGACAGATTATCAATGCATGTCAACATGCCTGATTAATCACATCAACATACAAAAAATTTGAGCAAATAAATAGCATAGCTGGAATAGATCATTTCTGTATACCTTTACAGCATAGCATGAAGTCTAGATCATGTCTTTGGCAGTTAAAACCTTTTGATGGTGTTTTCAAATTATGTATATGTTTGCTACTGGTTCAACAATTTTTAATGTTGATGGTTTAGACACATGCACCTGAAGACCCAAAACATTTTAAGGTTGATAGGAATTGAACCCATGACATCAAGGTTGGGGTTGGGGGCAACCACTCTACCGCTGAGATGGAAAGAGCAAAACATATAGAGTTCAATTAAGGGAAGATAAAGGGGTACCTGTGAGGCGGAAAAATGGGGAGCCGAGGAGACTGGAGACTTGGGTTTCAATGTGTTGCGTGAAAAACTGGGTCGGGAAGAGGATGAGGAGAGCAATCCAGGCCAAGAGGAGAAACCACATCATACCCAGCAGGACCACACGAGCCAGTGTAGAGCATGAGAAGAAGCTTAAGCTGCCCTTCAACAGCAGAGACTTTGAAGAAGACTGGTGGCCATAGTATTGGGCAAGCAGGGGCTCACGGGCGCCCATATCAGAGCTAGGGCTCTCCATCGTCGGGGCCTAAAATGTATCTGCAACTCCACCAGGAGGAGAATTGCTTACTGGCTTGCAGGTCAGCTTTGCTGTGCGCACTTATAGCTTTGTAGGTTTAAAAGCCAAGAAGAAGATGCATGATGATGGCCTTTCTCTGCTAGCCACACCTGCTCTTGTCGACGAGCTTGTACGCTTTATACGTCCAATGGCGGCTGTCATACTCATGTTTTATCCTCAATTTGTTTGTTCATACCCATTGTAAAATTTTTTTCCTATGTGGAGTCATCTCCAAGATTTCTATATTAAGCTTTTTATATTTGTTAGGTTCACACAAATTTTGATTTATATTTTGATTTGTCAGGTCTGTAGCACTTTGCATTCTTTGATGACACTTGTCAAAAGAGACTTCAATCTTTTATATATGTATATGGTATAGATAAAAAAAGGCAAATTTTTATCTATACTAGATATATATATTCATACAATTTTTGATATGTATTAATTACATGCCACCGACATGGCATTTAATTAATACAACCTTAGTCCCCCACCCCCTCCCTCCTCTACTGGTAGAATGAGCCCTTTGACTCTTTTTATAGAGGATTGTAAGACTTTAAATAGAAAGGTTGTGGGTGAATGCATGCAAATAGAAACGGCAAGGAGGGTCATCATTTCATTGACTTTTCCAAGCATTAATCATCACATACTAAATAAATTGTGAGACCTTAAATAGAAAGGCTATGGGTGAATGCATGCAAATAGAAAGGGCAAGGAGGGTCAACATTTCATTGATTTTTTCAAGCATTAATCAATATGTACTAAAATAAAACCTTGGAAAAACACTCTCAACTCACATAATATATCTAATGCAAATGCAAAACAACATTTTGGTGCCAAGGTATGGTGAGGAGGTGGCGTAAATCTCTTCATCATCGAAAAGCATGTCATCCCCCCAGGAGAGCACAATGGAGGATAGAAAATTGTTTGAAATCATTTTGGAGTGTTATCATTGCTTATTAATTTCTATTTTTGAGTTACTGTGTTTGGTAATGAAAATATTTAAATATACACGATGCAAAGTATACCAAATTATACACGATGCAAAGTATACCAAATTATACACGATGCAAAGTAATATAACTCTATAGTAATATACACGATGCAAAGTATACCAAATTATACACGATGCAAAGTATACCAAATTATAGATAAATAATTATAATTATTTATATAAAATTACCTTATGTTATATATATAAATAGTATATATTACTATAGAGTTATATCAAATTATATTTAATTCTATAAAAGTAATATATTTTTAATAATATCTATATTTATATAAAAATAAGATTTTTTGAAAGTAAGCTTTTTTGAAAGTAATATCTTATATGAATTTTATAAATATACATTTTATTATTATAAAATGTGCAAGATATAAAACAAGGATACTATTATAATGTGTGCAAAATATAAAACAAGGATAAATGTGCAAGATATAAAACAAGGATACTATTAAAAAATGTGCAAGATATAAAACAAGGATACTATTAAAAATGCACTCATTAAAATTTCGAGAGTAATTATTAGGAAACGAGGTGGGTGGTCCAATTATTGAATATAGAAAAAGCCAATCACACAGAGTCTTGAATGTCAACATGCCAACCAACATTAATCATTGATAAAGTTAATTCTATCTACTATGACCATGATTCTTTTTTTATATGTTCATGAATGAGGGAAAAGAAGAAAAAAACCATCTACGACTTATGGTGAGGAGATAGCACAAGTCTCCTCTTCAAATTAAAATCATGGGGAGACACACCATTCCCTCTTTTGGATAAGCTCTTCATTGATGTTAGTGAAATGTTACATAGATGTATAAATTGTGACAATATGTACTTACATGGTGGGCACCCACTTTAAAATTATTTTGGAGTGTTACCATTGCTTGTGTTGTATATATTGGCCCTTTATTAGTGAGCTTCTATTTGGTACCAATAATAACAAATAATGTACATATATCTATTGGCCCATTATCTATCGGCTCTTTATTTGTGAACTTCTATTCGGTGACAACAATAACACAGATGTACATATACAACCAGTAGGTACCTAAACCTGTTATTAAATGGTTGTACTTACTTATATAAATGGCAAATATGATGCCACATGGAAACATGTGCTCCCTTGCTTTTTCGAAACATGTTCTTATGCTACCCAAGTAATGATTGGCATCTGTTTTAATCTTCATATGTGTGTCATCCAAAATCCATATCTCGACCTTGTAAATATGGCAAATATGATGCCACGTGGAAACATGTTCTCCCTTGCTTTCCAAAATTGTTCTTATGCTACCCAAGTAACGCTTGAAATCTATTTTAATCTTCATATGTGTGTCATCCAAGACAAAATACTCACGAGTTTACCATTCAAAAACTTTAAATACATATCTTGGCCTTGTAAAATAAATCCTTTTCTTATAGAAATTCTATTTTTTTCAAAATTACTTACAAATATTCTTGGAGTGAATATATTCAATTCGTCTAAAAAGATATTACAAAACCTCTTTGTTGAACTTGGATGCTATCTTACATATTTTCTTCACTTACCCACATGTGAAAGTCAAGAGTTTTTCCTTTAATCTAATTAATAGAGCTCTTCCATCTTCAAATCCATTGATGTATGTATGATCCTCAAATTTGTGAATAAACTCTTTACCTGATAGCTTCATACCTCCATTCCTTCATTTCTAATACAAAAAACAAAAGTTTCCCTACCAAAATCCCTCATCCAATTTTCTCAAATCTAACAACTCACATTGTATATGAGCTTGAAATTGTTAAAAATCGATGCTCCCCAACCTTGTCATGTTGATTATGTAGATGTTGGCTAACTCTACATTGTAAGGTCCCTTTTATGAAGAGAAGTTAGCTTGTATATGAGTAGCATGGAAGATCTTGATTTGGACACCGAGGATGGACCATATGATTAAGAGATGGCCCACGTAGGTTTGACATCATAACAAGTAGAGTACATGCAAAGTGCAGACTGATATTGGAATTGCAGTAAAGGTAGAGGGAGATCTTCCTTAGCCTAGACACAGGGTCCTAGGTTGGCTTAAATGGGCACCAAGATAACGTCCAACGGATCTAGAAGTTGCTAAAAAGCCTATAAGCTATATTATTATTACCCTAGTCAAGAGATGTGGTTGGTTGGGTCCAATTAGACTCAATTTAAGATGGCAAACTTAGGAGATGTGGTTGATTGGGTCCAATTAGACTCAAGTTATGGTGTCCAACTTGGGGCTTCTTAAACAATTCCACTAATTGGTTGGGTCCAATTAGACAGTTATGGTGGCCAACTTGGGGCTTCTTAAAAAATTCCACTATCCATTGGATCATGCTCTTGTTATGGCATGGAGGGATGCTTGTATCAATGATTTATTATGGACAATGATTCAGCATGTGTCTACAACTACGAAAGCTTGGCTCATTTTAGAAATTAATAAGAGACCACTAATTAGACAAGGATTGAGAATGTCAAGAATCATATTGCCTCTGAGAGAATCTCTTTAATGCAGCAACTTATCACAAGGATTAATGGTGGGTATTGGGATCATGATGATTACTCAAGATCCTCTGCACATACGTGTATAAGAATCATGCTAATAGGTGCGCTACACATACGTGCATAAGAATCCTGCATAAGTATCCCACCCCATATTTATGATGGTCTTGCCACTTTACTAAATACTTAAATTATGAAAACATTGGAGGGAGAAGAGAGAGCTTGAGCTCTTGCAAGAACACACACACTCACACAATAATGGATAAGACACTTTTTAAGGCTTGTCCGTGTGCTTGGGGCTTACTGTATTTGTCATTCGGGGACTTGCCACACCAGTTGGAATTGTAGGTCACTACTTCCATTGAGGGGAAGCTTGGCTCCTTCTCCTCTCCTTGTTGTCAGCAAGGGTAGTCTTGAGGTAATCACTCTCCCTCACCTCTCACGCTCACTAATTAGATAATCACAAGCTTACTAATTAGCTAATCACAAGAGACTCTTCAACACAAGTAATAGAGTAAAATGGGGAGAGTCCTCAAAGTAATAGAGTAAAATGGGAAGAGTCCTCAATTATGATAGAAATTTGATATATACACAAGGCAATAGTATTCACACTCACTCAAAGTGTGTCCACTCAAGATGCCTAATGCAGTATGTAATGCTTGGCTCATAATAGAGTAAAATGGGGAGAGTCCTCAAAGTAATAGAGTAAAATGGGAAGAGTCCTCAATTATGATAGAAATTTGATATATACACAAGGCAATAGTGTTCACACTCACTCAAAGTGTGTCCACTCAAGATGCCTAATGCAATATGTAATGCTTGGCTCATAATTTAGCCTTATACAATTTGCAAATACACTTCTCGTAATACATTCTTCATGCTCGGGAAGCTCTTGCCTCTCGCGAATACTTCACTTACAGCCATAGATAAGCGTCGATGAGCGCCATTGGATTGGGCAGTCAAACTTCGTGTAGATGAGCATAATGCATGTTTGTCGTTGCGGAGTGGTGTCTGAATCCATGTTAACCAAGGTGGTTTCCTCAAAATTTGTTGGTGAGAAGATAAGTTGATGCCGTATGGAGGAAGCCTTCATTAGATCTGCAAGACAAGAAGACCAACAGTGAAATGTTATTGAAGTAGATACATAAACATAGCAATTATAATTGCACATGCACATATCGCAACAAATACAATTGGTCTTCATCTCTTAAGTTTGCTACTAAAATGAATCATTGTTTCTCAGGCTAGGTTATGGAATATGACTAATATATCAAAACTTAAATAGGATTTAAGAGCACGCCTATGGTTATGACCTTAGTCTCTATATTATTTTCTAGTTAAACCAACCCAATCATATCTAGCTTATATGTGAAGGTGTTATGTGGTAGGGAAGTGTTTTACTATCAACACTCTTTTTCTTCTTTTTTCATTTTTTTGTTGTTTTTCTTTGGCTTTTCTAGCCCTTTTAGCAATGTTTAGACACAAGGTCCCACTCTATAAAGACCTAGGCTTCAGTCCCAAGGCACTGTCCTACTAAGCATCTACATGGGGCAATGGTTACCTTCTTGGTCTTTTGTTTTTTGTTTTTTGTTTTTGTTCTTTTTAAATTTATTTTTATAAAGCTTGTAATATTGTAAGAATATTGAAGTAAACTACAACCCTCCCACTTACAACCCACCTATAAAGCTAGAATATAAATTAGAGTGGTTGTACTAGAAGTAAGTCAAAGAACTCGGCATACTCGTTTGACATATCTTAATTGTGTCTAGGATTGATAGGACAATACTATTTAAGTGAAGCATCCTAGCAAATAATCATAAAGTAGCAAACTATAGGAAATTTAGACCAGTTTATTATTGCTAACTAATTTACACACTCAGCAACAAATAATTAAAAAAGAAATAGCACAAAGTGAGTGAGTACGAATACACCTATTTAAGTAACAGAAGATTGTGTTGTTATTTGTAGTCATTTATTTTCTGAAGCTTAGAGTGCTAAAACCTGGTAAATGCTACACATAAAACCAAAATGTTAGATAAATTATGGAAATTAAAATTGCTTAAAGTTTCCTAGCTAGGTGTTAAGCGTAACATCTCGTCATCGAATAGCCATAGCCGCATGTGGTGATTCTTTATCACTAGGGTCATCTTCCTCATGATTGGGTGGTTCTAAGAGATTTGGTCCCGCGGTGGCATGAAGCAATGGTGTAAGTGCCTCTTGAGTATGGAAAGGCATGGGTATGACCAGTAAACGACCAAGGCGACTTTGTCAATGGAAACTACTGTTGAAATCAGTCACTGTCTCCCTAAAGGCACAAACATATGGTAACATTATGTCATAGAATGATGGTATGAGTGCATAACGCCTTTCCCTTCACCATTTCTCTAGAAGTTCTTCTTGTTGAATTCTTACTTAATAGGGCCCACTAAAAAAACTAGGAAACACTAATGTCATCATGTCTTTGTGGGGTTTCTCCTACCATATATTGAAGTAGTCTTGTTCCATAGCGTTAAAAATATATGCGACAATGCCAGCATAAATGGGATGTTGTAGATAGCATGTGAAGTTTACAAGCATAGCAGGATGTAATGGGATGGAATTGCAAACAAAATAAGTTAACAAATGCACGCTCGCAGCATCTCTCTCCTAATGTCGCATAGAAATAACGTGAGTGGATCTGGAATACTTAACTCCCCTTGATAGTTAACTCTCCTATCTTCATTGTTAGTGTTTCACTGGAGTTAAAATTGAGTGATGGAGGCTTGGTTTTTGCTGAGGAGGGTAGATTAGGATTTGTTAGCTTTGATGGGGTATCGTTTTCATTGTTTTCATCCGAAAGAGGTAG
The DNA here is from genome assembly GCF_041138505.1 of Cibotium barometz. Classification (NCBI taxonomy): domain Eukaryota; kingdom Viridiplantae; phylum Streptophyta; class Polypodiopsida; order Cyatheales; family Cibotiaceae; genus Cibotium; species Cibotium barometz. Next base: position 6,933,647 of record NC_141061.1, read on the forward strand.
GGTGACTTGGTTAACTCCCCTTGATAGTACCATTCCATGAGTTAAGTACTATCAAGGGGAGTTAAGTATCCCACCTCTCTCCTAATGTCGCATAGAAATAACGTGAGTGGATCTAGAATACTTAACTCCCCTTGATTCTTAACTCTCCTATCTTCATTGTTGGTGTTTCACTGGAGTTAAAATTGAGTGACGGAGGCTTGGTTTTTGATGAGGAGGGTAGATTAGGATCTGTTAGCTTTGATGGGGTATCGTTTTCATTGTTTTCATCCGAAAGAGGTAGGGTGACTTTTCCCATGGTAAGGTCACTTGGTTTAGACGCCAGTTGATTTGGCATTCATGAGTAGCCATCCATCCCCTTCCAAGGATCAGAGACTCTTGCACAGTGCTTGCGGGTGTGATGAAAAATTGGATACCAAAGGTTTAGAACCTGCAATAATGTTTGCTTTTAGACTCCCAATGGTAATCATTTTCTTGTTATTCACTGCTTTAATGTAGGCATTTTCTTATGTCAATTGTGGTGGATGACCAAGGGATACCCATGTTTCCCATGACATCAAGTTGTGACTAGCCCCTTTATCAATAAGAGCAAGCCACATATAGTAAGGTGATCCTTCTGTGGAAATTCCAACTCAATTCGAGCTGGTTTGATAAAAGGTTTAGTTTCCATCTCACTTGTAAGATTGACCATGTGAATAGAAATCTCTATTCTTTTAAAGGGTTTTGTTTTTTTATGTTTCTTTTGTTGTGCTAAGGCCTCTAGCCTGGCTTTTTTTTCTCAAGTTCAGCTTATTTTTTAGCCTTTTGTCGTTTGTGTAATTGCATTAATGCATTGTGCATTAGGGGTCCATAGTAGCATTTGACTTTGCTACCATTCACATGCTCTTGCATTTCAACTTCGTCAAGGGTGGCAAGCCTTACCGATCACTATGGTGTGACATCAACAGCTCAAAATAATCCCAATCCTTTGTGTTTCAATTTTCTTTTACTATTTTTTACACTATAAAAGAGGACCAAACATCCTATGGATCCCAAAGATTATTGTCAAACCACTTCTTACATTGTAGTTTTTCTACCATCATGCCGCCATAAACTGCATTGAGTCATTGTTCCTCTAGTTTTTCGAGGTCAATGTGTTGCTCTGGTAAATTAACTAGAAGGTGGCCAAACAATTCATGTCTTATTGTGATTCTAAGGCTTGGAACAAGGTATTCCATTGGCATGATTGCCTCAAGATTATAAGTGAGCTGGAAGGGTGTGTTGTTAGTGGCCACTTTGTATGCTATTCTATAAGCCCAAAGTGTGGATGGTAATTTTTGTTCCCAATCATTCCTTTTGGCATTTACTATCTTAGTCAATATAGCACACAAGATTTTGTTGGTGCTCTCAACTTGACCGTTTGCTTGTGGGTAGTAAGGAGTTTATTTATGATGTACCACAAGAAATTCTACCAGTAGGAAGTCGATATTCTCATTAATGAAATGGGTTCCTCGATCGCTCACTATCTCTAGCGGACATCCAAAATGAGTAATGATGTTTTCATTAAAAAACTTGGAAGTTGATTTAGCACATCGGCTTCACGCATGGCTTTAGCTTCTGCCCACTTGGTGCAATAATCCATTTGTTGCAATAATATATCTAGCTTGGGTTCCTTTGGTTGTAGGACTGATGGGACAATAAAGTCAATACCCCATTTTTCAAATGGCTGCATGGATATAATGGGTGTTAATGGCATCCTATCTCTATCTTGCACAATGGCAAAGCATTGTCATTCATCACAACCTTTGACAAATTGTATAGTATCTCCAAATAAAGTAGGCCACCAAAGGCCTGCCTGAAGAACTTTCTGAGTAGTAAGCTCACCTACAGTCATCTTTTCCCATCTGATAAAGCATACCTGCTATTAATCGATAGGGAGCGGATTTTTGATTAATCGTCTTGCTTCACTTTTATCCATTTGTGGATCTCGTGGAGAAGACCATTCGCAAGGTAGTGAGAGACCATTCAGGGACAAGTTCCAATTTGAACAAAGGAGCATTTGGAAGATCATCATCTATGTTGAGCAGGGGTTCATTAGGTATTCTAGACAAATGATCCGCATGTATATGCTTGGAGCCTTTTCTTACAATGATAGAGAAATTGAATTCCAAGAGAATGAGCAACCAACATGTGATGCATCCTGTCATTCATGGCTTATTGTGACAACGTAAAGCAAGGCTTGATGATGATCAAGAAAGAAGACAAAGATGTTTGCCAAGAGGTAGTGTTTATACTTTTTTACAACATGGATCATGGCAAGACCTTCTCTTTCTATTGTGCTATAATTGCTCTCAGCTTCGTTAAGTTGTCGACTAGCAAAACTCATGGGAAAATCCATTTTGTGTTCCCATGGTTGGCTAGCACGCATCTAATAGAAAATGCCAAGGCATCAATGTGGACATGAAACACAATGTCCCATTGTGGTGCTCGTAGAATTGGAGCATAGCTAAAGCTTTCTTTAGCTTTTCGTATACCCATTGGCATTCCTCTGTCCATCAAAAAATAATCAGTAATCTATATAACGGACGAGCGTAGGCTACATACATGAAGATGAATCTTTTATATTTATTAATCAACATGTCCCATGAAACATTGTACTTCCTTGAAGTTGTTTGGTGGTGGCAATTCCAAAATGAGATTTATTTTTCCTTCATCTGGATATTCCATTTTTTGAGACGATGTGTCCCAAGATCACTCCATGTTTTACCTAAAATTGGCATTTCAATGGGTTTAGGGATATGTGATATAACCTGCATATTTCAAATACTTTTCTTAGACAAGCCATATGCTCATGCCACATGGATTTGACACACAAATCATCAAGGAACACCTCAAGAAATTTTAGAAGGTAATTTTTGAATGCAGTGCACATCAATCTTTGAAATGTGGCTGGGGCATTTGTCAGCCCAAATGGTATAACTCTATAAGCATAGATTCCTTGCTCATGCTATCTTATGTTATGTTGATATTTGGGATCAATTTGTATTTGGTTATATTCAAAAAATCCATCTAACCCTTTCCAACACATGTTCTATGTATGGCGATGGGTATTCAACTTTGACAGTAGCAGTATTGACCTTTTTGAGGTCTACGTAAACCCTCAATTTTCCATTCTTTTTTGGGACAATAATAATCGATGATACCCACTTTGTATGCTCAATTTCATAGATGAATCCGGCTTTGATAAGTTTTTCAATTTCTTCCTTGAACAATCGAGCATATTTTGGATTCATTGAGTAGGGACATTGACAAACTAGTCTTGTGTTCTCAACAATAGGACTTGTATGTTTAACTTCCATGGGAATACCTTTCATGTTAGTGTATTTCCATGCAAATATATAAGAGTAAGTAATTCCTTTTCTTCTTGAGGGGTGAAGTCTTGGCGATGAATATTGGTCTTCGTTCTTCACCTTGGCTAGCCAAGTTTATTTCCTTAACCTTGGTAGGGTTGGCATATGATGCCTTTAGTCCTTGAGCATATGATGCCTTTAGTCCTTGAGCTATTGTATGTTGGGCTTTCTTAGAATGGTGGACCATGCGATCTCCTATGTTATAGGATTTAAAGTATTCACGAACGAGTTGAAGATGTTTTTCTTTTGTGTTTTTAAGCTCTTTCAATTTAGCACGTATTTCAGCATCAGCTTTCGTTTTTGCTTTGTTTTTATGTCGCCTTGCAGATCTCAAGAGCTTTGTTTTGGTGGATTTATTTGGTACGTTATCTTCTTGCGGTGCCACAAAATTGGCTAGAATGTATACTTGGCTTAGGTTAATTTCCCACTATTTAGCAAATGAGGTATGGGTTTCAATTGTGTGAAGGTAACTCAACATGAGAATTTGTTTCCATTGAAGTTACTTGGGGAACTTTATTTCTTCTTTGGTTTATCTTACGTTGGCATATTTGGTATATAGTTGATGGTCTTGCAGAATAATCACTATCTATTGACGATTCCGAGGAGACATATTTACTTAATGAATCTATTCCTAAGCCATGTAATAAGGTGATTTCTGTCCCATCAAGTCGACTAAATCGTATGCCTTGTTTTTGAGGTAGGTATCCATTGTAGCAAGAATATGCATCCAATTTTCTATGTCATTGGGAATTGAAGCAAACTATGACTTCTCTCGTTTGTTGTCCTTGATCATTCAATTACAATCTTAGCACACATTGATTTTTGTAGTCCTAGCCATAGTATTAGATCCATTGAAAAGAATATTTTTGGCCATTAGGTGGGGTTTCCAAGTTTGAAGATCAACTTTGATTGTTCGATCGCACTTTCGCTAGATTTTATTGGTGTCCCAATCATGCACTAAACACGCTTGATGCATGTAGGGTCCCGAGGATCATTTCATAGGAACCCGTCCTCTCAAAATTCATAACCATAAAGGTGTGCATAAAGCTCATGCCTAAGGTTTCAATTTTCACATCTCGGAGGGTGCCAAATGGTTTAGCTGTGTTTCCATCTACTAACTTCACAATCACTTCTGTAGTATCAAGAGGTAGTTTTCCCCAGGATTCCCAACAATGTTTAGTGATGATGCTGACTCTAGCTCCACTATCCAAGATTGTGATGACTTGATTGTCCTTAAAGATCACGGGTAGAACGTTATTCTAAAGATTCATCTCCCTCAAAGTAATGCCCAATCTTATTCATTGGTACCCTAGCAATCTTAGGATTCGCTTTAGGTGATGTAGATGCTTATGAACTTGAGTCACCATCAAGATTCTCTTGCTCGACAATCTTCCTTCCATCCAGTCTCTAAGATCCTCCCACAAGTGGGTGTCTCTTGCCAATAAGGTTCCAATCGGGACTTGGATATGGTTGGATAGAAAAACTTTTAGGCATGTTATGTCCCTGGTTCTATAATTGTGTTCACTCGACGATGGGGGTCTAGGGCCAGCAATGGTGTACGAAATCTGAATAGGCTCCTTCCTTGGGTGAAATTTTACAATTGCTTACGTTTCTATATCGTCTAGAAACTCATCCTCGATTATTTGTGAAAATAGGGTGTGTTGGTCCACTGATAAGTCATCATTATCTTTTTCCTTGTCCTCAGCTTCTGCACTGACAACATTTCGTGGTGGTTCTAATGGTTCTTGAAATAAATCTGGGAGAAGAGCTTCCTCACTAAAAGACTTTAGAGGAGTGGTAATGCTTGGCTCGTGCGTCGGGGTTTGATTAGGTGGGGTTGATGAGGGTATTGAAAGTAGGGTAATCTTTAACTTACCAAGCATCTCTTGTTGGAGTTTATGGACAAGTTCTTAGGCTTGTTCAAAACACTTTTTTTCTACAATGGGATTAGGATAATCAAGTTTTCTTGTTTGGGGTTGTTCTCTAATTAGGCAAGGCTTTGGCTTTTTCTTGAGAAGATAGAGATGCAACATCAAAGTCTTCTGAGCCGCTTTGAATTGATACCTCTTCCTCACCTTTACCTAAGGTTCTAGCTACACGCTTGCGAGCGTTCCTTGTGGTTTTGGGTTTGGTTATGGGGGTAGAGTTTCTTTGTTTTGTTATTAGGTTAAGCACCAGTTTTCATTAATTTTCCTTCATTTCCCTTATTCTTTGCAGCCTTGTTATTATATTGAGTGGAACCATGCGAATCATGCCATTGCTCACACTTAGCAAGTTAAGGCTAGTGGAGGGGGTTAGCTCACTTGTAAGTACAATAGGTGCCTTAAGTGGGCAATCTTTAAACAAATGAGATACTTAACACTTATTGAAAGTAGCTATAGGTGCTACTGGATTTGATTGTTGAAGTTGGCCTTGTGGCGTAGTTGGACTAGATGTTGGCGCTCCCTTATTTGGACATTCACTCAACAATTGTATGCGGCCCTTGACAATGGTAACATTGAATGGGTTGTTGTCGTCGTTCCGTGGGTTGTCGTCGCACAGGTGTAGTGGGCATTATTCCTCTTGTTGGTGGGCTTGATTGATAGTAGACTGGAATAGGTTTAGAAGATTCATCTTGTACCCAATAGTAGCTCAATTTGGGTGGCTTTGGGTATTTAACTTCTTCTCCTTCATAATACTGCTCAAAGTCATATGCCTCTTCCACTCTATCTTGGCGCATAGGTGTCACTTATGGAATTGGTGGTTGGTGTGGTAAGATGGGGTGGAATGGGTGCTTTCGAAAGACGAATAAATCCTATTTGTTGTGGTATTGGTGCTTGTTGGACTACACAGCCAGTGGTTTGCTACACTAACTGAGGTGCAGGTAGTGCCAATGGTTGTCTGCAAGGGAGATAATTGCCTTTGTCCAAGTTGTTGTGATTGTAGGTTTCTTTGGTAGTAGCAACGAGAATTGTTATAGTTACCATACCATTGATAATGAGCACAATACAACTGTGTTCTAGCTCTCAAATGTGGACAACCTATGCCCGAATGATTGTTCCTACAAATTTGGGCACCAAACTAATTCTCTTCTAGGATATAAGTATTGATTTCCCATGGGTTCATGCACATTATTTTCTTTGAGTCCTTTTAGCAATGCATTACTAAGCTCATCAATCATCATTTTACTCACTAGCCTATTGGCAGATATCCTAAGGGAAGTGTCTTTTGATTTACTGGCTTTGGCTGAAATAGAATGAGTAGTGGAATCAGTCCCTTGTTCCTTAGTCTCTTTCATATTATCATCCATTTTTATTGCCAAATTACAACATTCATGGAAAGTCAAGGGGTCCTTTACGATTAAATAGTCATGAAGTTTTTTTGTTTTACAAATTCCCAGTTGGAATTTAGGCAAAAGTTGATCATTGCTTAGCCGTTCACTTGGTGTGCAACCAGAGAGTGTTTTGTGCGTGATATGTAATCTCGAATATATTCTCCTTTGTTTTGTTGGAGATTATCGAGTTGAATTGTAGCACTCCACTTTGCACCACTTTGTGTAAATCCGGGAATAAATAGTGTTTTGAGTGTGTTGAAGTCAACCTTCTCCTCAGGTTTTAACCCATGATACCAATGTCCCACTCTTCCGTCTAGAGTTATACTGAAGGCATGAATTTTAGTAACATTATTGAATTCCCCGTAGGTTTCACATACTTTCTTGAACATCTCTAGGTGTTGGATGGGATCATCATCCCCTAGAATCTTTGTCAACAATTTTGCAATGTGCACTAGCTTAACTTGTGTTGCTCTTGGTTCTCTTGCTATTGCAAGCTCTTGTGAAACCCCCCTTCCCATTTCTCTTTCCATGCCTCTAAAGGTCCCCACGTGTTGTGTCCACTGGTGTAGCTGCAGGAGGGGGTGTATATGGATAGTATCCATGAGGTGGAGCAACATATCCGGTAGGGCTACCAACTACTAGTATAGCATGTGCTTGTGGAATTTATCCTGTTCGTCGTATAATTGAAACAAAGGGTATTGGTGAATGTGAGGTGCTAGTCCTCGACCGCCTCTTCCTACATAAGGTGGCACAGTGTTTGGGCCTCTAATGACATTTACCATGGGATTGTGAGATTGGGGCAGTTGATACTCCTTCCTACTATTGCAGTTGTGAGTACCCAACAGTTGTGCCTTGAAGCCCGAATTGATTCTATAGCATAGATGTGGATGTAGGCTCTCTTGGTAAAGAGGAGGGGTTGGGGATTTTCATACTTTGTTGAGCTATCTGTGGGGGATTTCTCGATATGTGTGCGAGCTAGCCATTCCTGTTCCTCTTCATTGTACTCCTCATTATAATAGGTTTCATACTCTTGGGTCACGGAGGGACTAGGTGTTGGTGTGTGAACACCCACCATTGGATTTGCAATGTTTAGGTCCATATCGAACCAAACCATTCTTGTGCATATGGCACAAAAGGGTGGACCGGTTTCAAGGTCAAGAGATTGAGATACATTTATAGGATGTTTTCCCAAGGTCTGGGGATATTCTGTTGTTGCAACTTCTTCTACCCTAGGCAATCTCCGTCGAAACAAGCCTATAGCATAGTCTACAAGCGTGCTCGAATGTGCTGAGGAGGTACGTGACCCCTCAGGTGCAGTTTCTTCTTGCCTTGGATCCATTGAGTCTTTGCTAGTGCTTGTGTCCAAGACGTCAAAGGTTTGCCGATGATGAGTACTCAATTGAGTGTCATCGGAGCTTCCCGATCCCTGGCTTGGTTGGTAAGAAGACTTGGGGTGGTTTGAGGCACTATCGTCAAGGTATTCTTGTACCCAAAATCTGTTTAGATCTCAAGTGCATGAATTTCCTACTGTGGCTAGTTCAACGATAAGAGCGTGATGTTATGGCCTATTCACAGCTACCATGACATGCAACTGTTCTCAGCTTATAGTCTCGGGTGTCTAGCCCTAACGAGATGACCCAATTAAAGTGTGTGATGTTGTTTTGTTTTGTTTTGTTTTTGTTTAATCCATTCAAGAGTACAATTCAACGCGTATTAATCACTCAAAGATTGATCACATAAGCGAGATCGTAAAGATGGCACAAAGCATACAAATTCGTATACGACGAATGTGCCAACGCTTGCGTACGTACACTTGCTCGCGGATTTGTGCATGTGGTGAAGTATAGTGCACTAATGTGTGCCTATTGCTTGTGTGTTGGTGGGTGCATGGTGCAAGTGAGAGAATATGTGTAGAAGTGTGCACATATGCATGTAAAGATGCATTTGCTTCACATACACATGTCACGCATTAAGAAATTTATACAGGCGCATATGGAAGCCCAATATGTGCAATGATCGTGATATAGCGCAAGAGGTAAGAGATGAGTGGTAGGATTCTAAATTATTTTTATGTTTTTTAATTATATATATAATTTTATTAAGTTTATTTTTTAAATTTTTATGAGATTTTTTATTGATTAACTAATTTTTAGAATTAATTAATTACTTATTTAAGACTTTAATAATTAATCATTTGTTAAATTTATTATTATTATTCTTATTAGTTTTTCAATCAATAAATTAATAAAATTAGATAGTTGATCAATAAACTTTGAGGTAATTAATAAATACTAATAAATAAATAAATTAAAATTAGAGTTAATTGATTAATTTAAAAATAACTAATAATTTAATATAATTATTCTATATATAGTTTTTATTATTGATTTATTATTTTTAATCAAATAATCCATTAAATTTTATAAATTATTTATTCTTTTTTTATTTTTTAAAAAATAATTTAAAAATTAATTAATGAATTATTGATTTATTTTACATTAATTGATTAAAAATACTTAATTAATTTATGGAATTTATTAAAATAATTAATTTATTATATTAATTAAAATATAATTATATTAATTATTATACTAATTAATAATTATTTTTATTTTTAATTATTGATCTTAATTAAATATATTAAGTAATGAATCTTAATTAATTATATTAATTAAGATTCATTACTTAATATATTACTTAAATATATTAAGTAATTAGTAATGAATCTTAATTAATTATATTAATTATTTAATATTTATAGATGTGCTAGTATATGTGTGTGTGCATGTGTTCATGTCATGTAGTGCACGTGTGTGTCGTATGTTTGCAAGGTGGGGCCGGTCTGCAAAATAGGTCAGTATGTTTTGTTTTTTATATTTTTTTAAAAAGATCTAAAAATTTTGATCTAGTTTTGATTTGTATTTTGAGAATTAATGTTAAAAAAAAACACCCCACTTTTTATCCTTTTTAAGATAAATTTTAAAAAATACTTACATATATTTATATATTATTTCTTTCATATATATATATATATATATATATATATATATATATATATATATTAAATACACACACACACACACACACACACACACACATTTAATTGTTTAATTTAAAAAAAATTCCCCTCTTTTTCTCTCTTTCCCTCCTTTTTTTCTTTTTATATTGAAATTTAAAAAATCAAATTATAAATTCTTTTCTTTTCTTTTTCTCTTTCTTTCTTTTTTATTCTCTCTCTCTCTCTCTCTCTCTCTCTCTCTCTCTCTCTCTCTCTCTCTCTCTCTCTCCAACTAACGGCCTGTAGATAGAAACGTCGTTTAGTAAACAACAAAAAAAGAAAAAAGAAAATTTATACACACACACACACACTTACCCCTGGCATCATCCTGCACGGCACATCTGCAAAAGAAACCATAAAATATTTGGCTTTAATTGGACCTCATGTTGTACTACAGACACTCCCCTAACCTGTGTATAAGAGGATATAAATACATATGTACCCTGTACGACCAGCGCAAAAGGGTGAAGGAGAGAGAAGAGTGTTGTATGGATGCTAGAGAGAGAGAGAGGGAGACTGCACATGGTTGAAAAAGGATGTGCATGCCCAAAAAGGAGAGAGAGAGCCCCTCTTAATGAAGCCGACTAGTTATAAGTGAAGTGCTTTCCTCTTTTTGTCGCCCAGAATAGCTTATCTTGCGAAGTAGGGGGAATTTTTTAAAACAGTAATTTTAAAATAAAAGCTTAAATAGAGATAAGAGGGAAAAAGAATTAGAAAAGGAGGAAAAGGTGATTTTCACTCTAAATAATGTGGGGGAGTGTATTTTTTAATACCAAAGGTGAAAGTGGCAAAGGTGAACACCCCCTCCTAAATGCTTATGACACTCCCTTCTCCTTTTCCTTGGATTTTGTCCACCTTTTTCTTACACATGCCCCACTAGGATTCTTCTCGTTGAATGCCCTTAACTCCTAATGAGTTATGTAATTAAGCAATTAAGGATTAATGAAAATTAATCCTTCCAATATTTTTATCTTTGTGATGCAATTTTTGAACTCTAATTAATCTTAGTTGATTGATAAACGCATGCAAATGAACATATTAACGAATTCCTCACAAAATCTCTAACAATTCAAGTACTCATTTGCAAACACATTAACAAAAAACATAGGATTAATTTAGTACTTAATTTTGCAACAAAAAAATATAAGCTTAATGAAGCTCAAATCCATATTTTTTATTGATCTTTCAATTAAGACGATGTGTAGATGTGTAGAAACACTCCAAATCGCTTATGGTTCATCAAGGAATCATCCTTACACTCAAAGATACACATTTTAGCTCATGTTTGGGTTTTTTAAACTCACTTTTAGTTCACTAATCAATCTCTTAATGGAAAAACCACTCCATTAATAGAAATTAGTGAATATTAAGTGATTTTTTTATTTTTTGTGTGTGTTGTTTTTTGGATTAGGGTACCTAAACCTATTGCTAACACTCTAATGCAAAAAACCATTGAAAAATTTAAAAATTAAGGCATTTTATGCCTATGTTTATGCACAAAAGAGAATACTTATTTACTTCCTAATGCAAAAATTGATGAAATAAATGCAACCTAACCTTATAAACACGTATGTGAATGCTAAAGAGTCACTCATAATCAATCAAATTGCAACAAAAACCACAAATTGATCAAAAATTAAGCAAAACAACCTTCTTTTAGTGAACGGCAAATAGTCTCTCAAAACTAATTAAGAGAAAGAACACAAAGCTAGGGGCTAATCCCTAGCACAACGCTATGCTAAGGCTTGCCCGTGTACTTGGGGCTTACCTTATTTGTCGTTCGGGGACTTGCCATGAGTCAAAATCATAGGTCGCTACTTCCGTCGTCGTTGAGGGGGAGCTTGGCTCCTTCTCCTCTCCTCGTTTGTCTCAGTAAGGGTAGTCTTGAGGTAATCACTCTCCCTCAGCTCTCACCCTCACTAATTCGATAATCACAAGCTTACTAATAATTAGCTAATCATAAGAGGCTCTTCAACACAAGTAAGTGTTCACACTCACTCAAGATGCCTAATGCAATATGCAATGCTTGGCTCATAATTTGGCCTTATACAATATGCAAATACACTTCTCATAATACATTCTTCATTCTTTATCCTCGGGAAGCTCTTGCCTCTTGTTTTGCGAACATGTCACTTATGGCCATAGACAGGTGTCGGGCACCATCGGATTGTTGGGTGGTCAAACTTCATGTAGATGAGCATAATGCATGTTTGTCGTTTGTTGAGTGGTGCCCGAAACCATGTTAACCAAGGTGGTTAACACATACACACACACTAAGATGGAAGGCAAGTGGAAGGCTAAAATAAGGGACTCATTTACCTTCTCTTTACCGTTATGTGATGCACTTACTGAACCTATGTGATGCACTTACTGAACCTATATGGCCAATTTTCTTACACAGTTGCCACTCCATGGTCTATAACAGATCCATTGTTAGAGGACTCTCTCGGTCCACTTAATGACTGTGACCTAGCTTGCACCAGCTACATCTAGTATAACACCTCAACCACCACCAATCCGTATTGCACAATTGTACACATAATTATGCAATGCACAATTATGAACTTGGTGTGGTAATGTGATGATTATTCAAGCTACTTTCAAATACAGATTGTAGAGGAGGATCATAAGAAGACAACATTCATCACACCATGGGGATGTTTTGCCTACTGTGTGATGCCGTTCGGATTAACAAATGCTCCTTCAACCTTTCAAAGTTATATGAATTATGTCTTTCAACCATTCTTTGGAAAATATATTAGGGTGTCCATTAATGATTTTTGCATATATAGTATCCACATTACACAATGTTTGAGGGTGAAGGAGGCTTGTAATGGTTGGATAGCTTAGTGACTAGGCTGGACTATGAGAAGTGTAATATTGAGGGAAAGAGGCAATTTTACTTGGACATCTAGTTTCAAACAGAGGGAATCTCAGTGGACCCTACCAAGATCAAGGTGCTGTTGAAATTGCTTGCCCCTCTAGTCTCAAGGAGTTTATTTCATTCATCCAAAAAGTTATGTATATGGCCAAGTTTATTCATTTGCTTTCTTAACTTTTGCATCCTTTACAGTTATTGGCCAACTAGACATCTCTTGTTTGGAATGAAGAGTATGATGTATATTTTAGCAAAGTGAAGAAGGTTTTTAGCACTCTGCATACTTTGATGCCGCTTGATTAGGACCGATAATTTTATGTGAATCCAAGTGTTGGAAAAGATGGCATTAGCACCATTTTGTACAAGGATTCCAAGACTTCACTCTTGCAACCTATTTATTTTGCTAGCAGGGTTCTGACGTCTGGAAAAAAGGGTTATTCTAAGACATAGTAGCCTGTTTTGGTTTTGATGTTCATGGATAAGAAAGTAGGTGCATACTTGCTTAGCAGACCTTTTATTGTGATCACGATGGAGAAGCTTTTTCTAGCAGGCTATTCAATTTATGAATGGATTTCATAGAATTGCCAAGTCGGTATTAGAGTTGTAAGAGTTTGATTATACTTTTAAAGTGGAGGATAGTAATAGGGCGACACTTGAAAATATGTTGACTCATAGAGTATATGAGAAGCAGAGATCAAAGAGCCACCTAAAGTGGTACAGCCTATGCAACCTTTGGAGAATGCCTATTTATTATATTTTGATGGTATGTACGGAAGGAAAACATGGAAAGCTAGTGGTGGACTGATCCTATGATCCACATGGTCAAGTTGTAGTCAAAGAGAAAGTTGCATTGGAGGGTGTGCAAACAAACAATGAGATTGAGTATGCAGTTATTGAGGAGGGATTGATGCGGTGCAAACAAGCTAGAGTAGATAGGTTAACAAGGAGACACCTTGTTACTCATTGAACAGATTCTTGGCATTTGGGCTTGCAAGAATGACAAGTTGAAGGAGCGTGTGCGATGGATTCAAGCTTTGTTCAAACAATTCAAGGAGGTGCAATTGTTACATGTGCGTAGAGAGTATAATAAAAAAGTAGAACACCTTGCTAAAGAACAGGTGGAAGTTATGGTAAGCAATGTGATTTCAGATTGGGATGCCTTTCTAAATCCGGGCAATCGTAGCTTACTTTACGCCTACATGGGTGAATTGTTAAAGAAAGTGGAAGTTATGGTAAGCAATGCCATTTTAGATTAGGATGCCTTTCTAAATCCGAGCAATCGTAGCTTACTTTACGCCTACGTGGTTAAATTCATACATGCATGGGAGTATTGATTATATCATTAAATTTATAAGAATCCTACCGCATGTTTATGATGGTCTTGTGACTTCACTAAATACTTAAATTATGAAAAGATTGGGGGAGGAGAGAGAGCTTGAGCTCTTGCAAGCACACACACACTCACACAACAATGGATAAGACACACACTAAGATAGAAGGCTGAAATAAGAGACTCATCAACCTTCAACCTACAAGGTTGATTTTCTAACACAGCCTGCGACTCCATGGTCTATCAACAACAGATCCACTGCTAGAGGACTCTCTCAATGATTGTTGACCTGTATTTTGTGCAACCACATCTGTGCTGCATTAGCCCCAATCGAGTCCTTTACAACAACATACCAAAACTTCTCATCTCATCAAAGATAGCATCCTTGCTCACCCTCATCTCATGTGTGGTAGGGTTATAATAGCTATACATCTTTTGCTCAAGGGAGTAACCAATGAACACACATTTTTAGCCTTTGGATCAAACTTCGTAGCTCATCAGGAATGTCTATATATGCAATGCATCAAGACACTTTCAAGTGTGACAGATCTAGTTTTCTACCATTATAATTCTCCTCTAGAGTCACACCATAGACTATCGCTACTTTGGGGGTCATGTGACAATCCAACCACCTAACAATTCGACCATTCGATAGTCCACTAACCATCCGACAATCTATTGACCATTCAACTTTTCCAATGTGGTAGTTCTTATACTGTTCTTTTACCTTGACCACTTGAGGCGGATGTTATACATGCTCGGTCTTTGGTGGCAAATCGTGCCCATCACTTTGATGCTTTGTAAATCACCTTTCTTGATAATCCAAATATGTATGCTTGGGTACAACAGTTCTTACACTATTTGGAGGGGTTATGCACATGATTTTGTTTTTCTGGACCCAATGTCATCTTTTTGTTATATGATGCATTCCATGGCACCTACATTAGCATCAAATTTTCGAGGCAAATTATGATGCATTCCATGGCACCTACTTCAGCATCAGATTTTCGAGGCAGATTATGTCACAAGACATCACGTCAATAAGTAGTTAGGAATTATATATGTGTGGAAGTTACATAACAGTGGAGATGTGGGACAAGAAGCTATTATGGAAGTTAAAAGATCACATAGACATGGCTATTTAAAGCCCCTTTGTATGGAGTGGAAAAGAGAGGGGAATGAATACAATACTTTTACTCTTGCCCCTACCGTAACTAGACCCAAAACAAAAAATATATAAAAATACCATGGTTCTTCAAGTTTTCTTTATTACTTTTTAAAACTAAGAGTGTAGAGCTTCTTAGGAGCATCACAATGGACAAAACAACTCATTGTTTTGATCGTTAGATCAAAATTTATGCTCATTTATGTGACAAGCTATTTTTGTGACTTGTGAAAGAAAGGAGGGTCACTCGAGGATAAGGAGACCATTGTGTCGACACCAAAGTGGGGAACTCGATGAGGAGCAAGACATGGTGCCAACACTTCAAGCCGCAAACTCCTCCCCCAAATAAGCATAACATTTGATTTGAATGTTGAAATGACGAGTCGTCTGTTGACACTCTTGGGACAATCACTTTATACATATATAACATAGCAACTAAGTGCACAAAGAGGTATTTTTTTAATTAGGGGACTTACATGCCATATACATGCAAAAAGAGATTACACAAATACTTATAGAGGGTAGTACTTATTTTATAAATTTACATAAGGTAGTTCTATAATCAAAATTCAAACATGCATACGTTAAAAATGCAAAAATTAAATAACAAGCACTTTTTACAGACATGCTTGCATGCATGTGTTATATGGGTTTTTATAGAGTGACTTCCTAGAGGTGAAAGTAAAGTAAAAATAATTACAAATTTCCTTTAGTTTAATGGTGCTAGTGCTAGTGCTCAATTTTTAATGGTGCTAGTGCTAGTGCTCAATGTTTAATTTCCTTTAGTTTAATGGTGCTAGTGCTCAATTTTTGGCACAAATGCAATCTTGCCTAGTAAGAGTAAAAAGAATAAGAGAGACTTTGACACATTACTAGGAAAAGGTATTAAGAGCAACTCTAGAGAGAGCTGCACACATTTTTCTTTTCTTGTCTAGTAGAACCAAAACAATAAATAGCCTGCAGATTACCACAAAATCACAAAATCATTCAAGAGATTTTATTTTTTCTCCTTTTATGTTTTCTCAATGGACATTAGAATGCCACTAAGGCCTTCCTTTTCCAAAGTTACAAATACATTAATGGATCATGGGTTATAAATGGTACATGGGTTTTTCTCAACATTCCATAAATAACTTTTGGGTGGGCAGTATCTAAGGATCTTTGGAGATAGCATTGGTCATGGGCGGGCGGGGGGCGGGCGGGCGAGCAAGATCTCCCCTATTCATGGGCGGGGTTTCTGTCTACAATGGGAAGCCCTCATAACGGTTTTACAACTACTACAATGATTCTATGTAGAGATAAGAGTAAAGTTGAGATACTATTAACATCTATTTTACATCCCTGATAGGCTTTCATGTACACCTAAAGGTTAAGAGTGAGTTGAGATACTATCAACATCTATTTTACATCCCTCATAGACTTCTTTTCCTCTGCAATATTTACAGAGGCTGGGTGAAGAAGTCATGTATAAACATGATCAAGCTTCTTGAATCACAAATCAAAACTTAGAGAATGATAATGGAGAGCAACTTCCTTGTCACCCAAATACTTGTAGTTGATTGCCCTACATTCAACTGCTACACTAACTTGAAGGCCTTGCGGACCACAGACTAGCACTCCCACATTTGAGCCCGCCCATTTCTTACAAATATCTTCAAATAACACTGTTCCAAAAAAGAAGAAACTCAGAACAAAGAAGTTTATTGTCACCAATCTCACAAGTCAAATTTCTAATCTGTATAGGTTCTTTGTCCTCGTTTTTTTTTCTTTGTATTTGTGTGTGTGTGAGAGAGAGAGAGAGATGCATGCACACACACATACAAACACATATGCATCCATGCATACATACGCATCGTACTTATGTGTGCTGGCATACTACATCTGTGTGTGTGTGTGTGTGTGTGTGAGAGAGAGAGAGAGAGAGAGAGAGAGAGAGAGAGAGAGAGAGTTACACACACACACACACACAAACCTAATATGTATATATGTATGTATCCATGTAGGTACAGCATGCATACATACATACATACCATAGGTACAGCATGCATACATACATACATACCATACGTACATGCGTACATACATACATACATACATATTAGGTGTGTGTGTGTGTGTTTAACTCTCTCTCTCTCTCTCTCTCTCTCTCTCTCTCTCTCACACACACACACACACACACACACACACACAATGGGTCTATGAGAACAAACATGATACAATAATGTCCATGTAATCTCATCATGGTACAAAAGAAAACAAAGAATAGAGCTATGAGCTAGGAATGTCAAATCCGAGCCATATGATACAAAATGGGATCATCATCATCATACAGCCTATGGAGCTAACCCCCCACCAGTAGGAGGAGGGGGCCATCAAGGATATCAAGCATGAGGGTAGGCTGTACAAGGCTTGCACAAGAGAGAGAGAGAGAGAGAGAGAGAGAGAGAGAGAGAGAGAGAGAGAGGGAGAGAGAGAGAGAGAGAGAGAGATCTGCATATAGATGTCTGCGGCTTTTGAAATGTGGCTAGAACAGAGGAGTTCCTCTATGACTTAGCCATGCTAAACAGAGGAGTTCCTCTATGACTTAGCCATGCTAAACAAAGGAATTAAAAGGCACCATTCGAAGTCAAGATTACATGAGAAAAAAAACCTCTGAAGGTATGGTTGTAGCACATTGTGGGATCTATGATGTTTGTCTACTAATTAAAAAACACAAGGTTTTAGTTATATTAAAGAACTAGGACTAGGATCCATAAGAAGAAAAGATATGCCAAGAGGTAATCTGTATTTCCTAAAAAAAGTCATTAGACAAAATTGATGCACGCAATGGTAAGAGAGAAACTACAGCACACGACACACCAGGTTAAAGCACTAAAGCTGAAAAAAGATAGAAAGAGGGAGGGAGAAAATGGACCTTTAAAATCAGGCCTAGCACCATAATGTATGTTTTCAGGTTGTAAAACTTGTGTGCTTCTGCCATTATGAGCATTCAAACTGTTGGAAGGCTGTACTGGCTTTGATGCTCGTCTTTGTGAGTGGCGTGCCTTGCCACTGGACATGCTCCACACTACCACTACAGCACCTCCAAATACGATGACGGCTGAAACTATACCAAGAGCCACATAGCCCCCTCTCACCCAGAAAGGTGAAGGTTCTAAGCCCTCAGTTAAAGGTGTGACCAAATAATAGCCAAGAATCCCTGCTGTGATGCCATAGCCAATCATACCAACTATTAAACATACACAAAACCAGTAATTGCTGCCAGTTACCACAATTTCAGACATGGGTCTCTCTAATGATATGCAAGCATCAATAGTGGCCGAATCGATACACTCATCCTGCAGTAACCCACATCAAAGGTTGAGAGCTATAACCCTGACCTGACACCTACAAATGTATTTTTTTCTCCCAAATTCAATGGGAAACATACCTGATGCTCAAAGTCTGCATGTGACTCCTGTGTTACATATGCTTGTATATCAAGGTGAAACCTGCTTTTGTAGTTATAGCATATAGATGTAGGATTCACCAAGTCAAGGATGTGCAACTCTGTGGACTTTTTGACTGCCCAAACAAGTAAAACATCTTGAGGGAGATCACTTCCAGAGCGTTCATAACGATGAAGAAGATCTCGTAGAATTGCCACAAAAGGTGAGACTCCGATGCCTCCGGCCACAAGCAAGAGTTTGTTATAACTGTGGCAATAATTTTGGGTTTAGCTTTAGCACCCCCCTTTGCAAAACTCAAAACCCTTTTCCCCCTTCAAACCAGAAAATACAAAAAAGAAAGTCGTTGAAAATGCAAAAGACTGGGGGGGATCAACTTAATCGTTAAGGCCACTGCATACGTTGACGCCCCTTCAGGCCTTTGGGCCTCCATCCAAGTCCTACTAATAAACTCAGGCTGCCTGGATCAGTCTGCAATACTAGATGGACGGCAGAGTTTCTTTTAAACATGATAATGATTATTCAAAATATTCAGTCCTCCATGCATCTTTTGGCAAACAAATCCATGTACATCTCAAGAGCTAATATGTTTCTTTGTCCATACCTGTACATAAGCCATCAAGATGGATTGTACTATCTTTAGTCGCACATGTAAGGCCAGGTAGGCAGTTGCCAGTATTCTTTCATCTTCTGAAAGACCTAGTCTGTGGCTATCCATATATAGAAGCAAAGGGTTAGTGACAATTGCATATAGTAATGCACTTAGGGTGAGTGGCCGGGGAGAGTGGTGGGCAAGGTAGCAAAGCACATCCATCTCAAGGGATGATTACGGACTCTTGGAGCCTCTAGTTATATGATGGGTATCCTACCAGATACTTGCACTGGGACCCGGTGAGTGGGAGTGGAGGGATGCTTTTAACCCTATGAAAAATATCAAGTGCATCCATGTGATTTATTGCATTGCACCAAGCAACTCTTTCAGCTACAATCATGTGTGAATTGCCAAAGTATTATCATCTCTTATCGGAGAGTTATTAAAATCCCCACAAATAAGAGCATTCGTCAACCAAGGGTAATGCTGCAATTGTGACCACATTCTAGCTCTTTGAGCAGACACTATGGAAGCATAAACAGATGCAAACTCATAAGTCTCACCATTGAGCATGCATTGTACAATGAGTAATTTGCCTTTTGGATCATTGTAAGTAACTCTAACAGCTGCAATTCTTGTCTAATAAGAAACCACACACTAGAGAAAGTAGAACCAGCATAATATATACAATATCCATCAAAGAAACTAGTCCGGCCAGCCATAGTATGTTGGTTATGTTCCTGAAGACATACTATGTCTGGCTTCATTCTATGTGCAACAACACACAACTACACACACAGTTCAACAAGTACAACATATAGAACGATAACCAACAAATCCTCTCTAGTCTTCCTAACATAGAGGGTACTCTCTATTGGACTATTACAAAACCCATGCGCAAACCAAGTATGCATGTATCTTCTCATACCATGCTCTAGGAGCCCGCTTAAGGCCATGCAAAGCTTTCTTGAACCTGCATACTTTGGCTTCTTGACCCTTTTGAACCAAGCCATGAGGTTCAGAACATAAGCCTCTTGATGCAAATCACCATTCAAGAAGGCAATTTGTTGATGTCTAGCTGATGCACATTCCATCCATGATGTGCTGCCATAGCAATAATATACACCTAATGGTGGTCATACGAGAAGTGGGGGCAAAGGTCTCATCATAGTCTATGCCCTTCTATTGAGTATAACCCTTTGCAACAAGCCAAGCTTTGTAGTGAGCAACACTACCATCTGCTTTATGCTTAAGCTTGTAAACCCACTTTGTGCCAATGGCTTTCTTGCGATGAGGCAAATCAACCAAACACCAACAAGTGTCGTTTATATGGATTGAGTCATACTCATCCTACATGGCCTTCCTGTGCTTCCTCAAAGGAAGATGTTCCTCATCATTGCATGTGCTGGCAATGAGACATCATTCGAAAATTAGATGAGAGAGATCAATCGTGGGGTGGAGTGAATGGCCAACTCGTGATCCATATAATAACCAGATGCACAGTGAGAACCTGCAGGTGTCTGGCTAGGCACAGGGGCCACCAATCTGCTGTCACGTAATGTATCCAACAACCATCTAGGCACCTATATGGACTCGCGAATGGCTGTCCGTTCCTCACCGCTACATCTCCCACAATAGCCTCATCTATGGGCTGTAAATCGGGCTAAATCTCAGCCAGCTAGGGCTAATTTGCAGCTGTTAGGGTCTGAATTTCAGCACCCGATTGAGCACCACATGTGGCTGTCCCAAATTGCACAAGGGAAGTAGTGCATCAAAGAGATCTTGTGACCATACACCTTGCTGTTTTTTGCATGAAAGCATGGGCTAAACTGAATTCTCCACAAAAACCACATCTCTAATCACCAAAATCCGCTTTGTAGTTGGATGGTAGAGTGTAATACCGCTTGCTTTCCGAACTGTATCCCACAAAAATACATTTTAGCACCTTATCATCAAGCCTTGCCTCATGGTGGGCAGCACGTGCCCTGGAGTGGACGGACTTCCGGTCTCCCTCTTCCTTCGTATATTGCTGGGACCTTATGGAGGATGGCTTTTGGGCCACCTTCAACGAGATCATGATCACTGGCCGCATGCCAGAGGGGTTCATTCGCTTTATTCCCAAGGAGGGTGATGAGTGACCGTTTGGAGGTACAATGCCCCATCACCCTCCTTGGCAGCACCTACAAAATCCTCGCCAAAGCCATCAACCACTGCCTACAGCCTCACCTCCCAGATTTGATTCATAGCACACAAATAGGCTTCCTCTAGGATAGGAGCATCTTGGATAATATCTTTACTTCTTATGAGGTGATCGCCATGGCCCGCTTTCACCAGGAGGATATGGAAGTGCTGTTGAGAAAGCCTACGACACAGTGGATTGGGCTTTCCTCGAGGGCACCGTGCTTTGGATGGAGTTTGCAGATGATACCGCCACCTACCTATCCAGAGAAGAAGGGAATCTTCAAAAATTTGTGGAGGCCATCAAGGTCCTCTGCCTAGCATATTGCAATCCCTCTCATTCTCTCCATCTTTGTCCTCTCTTCTTCTCCATGTTGTCACCTCTTACATCTCTCTTGCTCTTCATGTTCTCTGTCTCTTATCCTTTTGATCATTTAATCCTAGAAGTGTGCCTCTCATAATTGCAATGGTGGGCCAGGGTATTATCCTTGTCGCTCGATGGTGGGCCAAGGTTTACATAATGCTCTCTTATTCTCAAATATGTAGAGATCGATTGTGTAGTACTCGTCAAAAGCTTCGAGATGATATATTAGGATGCATAGGACATTCTCATACCATTCATGTTTTTAATGTATGGACTGTTATAAAGTGACTTTAGTGTGTGTAATCGTAACAAGAGCGATACGTTGTGGCCGAGATGGCACTTGCTGCCAGTGAGAAACAAGTAATCGGGTGATTCCTCATTGTATATAAGTAGAATTTTAGAGCAGTGAATCGACTTTTTTAGAAGTGAAGCACTCACCTTAAGTAATAGTCCGACTCGTGTCCATATGGACCCTCAACACCCAAATGCAACTTAAAAGGCAGGCCATGATCTTGCCCTTCTAGTGCTGTCACAGCTGCTTGGAGTTCTCTTGTCCAATAGCCCAAAGGCTTAATCAAAACTGCAAGGTGATTGTTTCCGTCGAAAGGGCTGGAAGACACACTGAATGGATGCCATTGTAACAATGACATTTTGGGTATGTTCAGAAAAATAAAACTCAGAGAATGATACCTCAGGCCTGGCAAAGAAAGTGTTTTCAAGTGAGGATGTGCATGAGGCAAATTTCATTTTAGATATTTAATTGAAGGCAAAGAAAGAGGGAAACCATACCTGGAGGTTTCTCCAGAACAAGCTCTATGGTGCCACAAGGCAATACCCTTGCTGAGAGCACCCCCACTGCTTTACGGGACTGGCAAAATCTCAAGAATCGGTCTAAAAGGAAAAAGAATATGCTAGCAAGCGCTAGCCCTATAATGAAATCTGCAGCATGTAATGCCATGAAGATGATAAAGATTGCATATAATTGGTGGGTGTAGAAGAACAGCTCGAAGAAATGCTGGCGAACAGGAGGCAGAGAAGTGACCCATATGGCCCATCCTGCTAGCAGAGAGATAACACCTGGAAGAACTGCAATCTCATAGCTTTCCCAGCTCGTGAGCTGGATCCAAACAGCCATCCACGCATTAGGAGGAACTCTCACCTTTCAATTATATTACAACCTTCATAACCTTATGCCTTGATCGAGGTCAGCTAGGTAACCAAGACTATGTATATTACGCCATCATCACACGTGATTGTTAGTACTCACCTGAGAAAGCAGTTGACCCTCTGAAGCCCACACAAGCACAAATGCAACACCATGGAAAGTAAATATAAGCATCATGAAGTGGCCCAGCCAAATATGGTACTTCACTGCATGTTCAAAGGGTACATCGATGAGACGCAGCAGCACTGATCCACGGGCTACTGGCAAAAACAGGAATCCCAAGAAGATGAGGCCGATTTCACCAGCACGATCACCAGCAATGGCAAGCACATAGCGCCATCTACAGAAGAAAAAGAGCTGTCTCTAATATCACCACAGTTGTAGTAAACTGGCCAAGAATGCAAGCAATGATCACTCCAGGTGAAAAGGGAATGCTGTCTTGCTAGCGCTGTCCACCAACAAATTATAATCTTTGCCATGATTCAAAACCTCCTCTCTTCAAGCTTCATATTATAAGGCTTTCTCAAAGATGTCCGCGTGCATTTTAGAGATAACTAGAGTTGCCAAAAAAGAATATGATCCAGATTTTACCTTGCATCCCTTGGAATATTGTCCATTTCAGAGAAAACTCGGCTCAAGTAGCTCCAGAAACACCATGCAGCATAGAGGACAAATGCTAGCATGAATGTAAGCTCAACCGAAGATATGATGCCGAGGACATTATTTGCTAGTATGGGGCTTGTGGGTGATAAAAGATTTGAAAGGTGAAAGGCCTTGCCTCTGCAGGAAAGGGATAGGTCAGACCCTCCAGCCTTGATTCTTGCAAACCAGTGGTAGCAACCTAATGGATAGCAAGCTTAATGCTTACCTGCTGCTGAGTTTTTGATCTGGTCGCAGTTGAAGATAGATTGTCCCCAATATCGCTATGAGAAAGAGAGGGAGGGAATAAAGGATGATACTATACCCTATTTTGTCAAGAGAATGGCATGCAACAAGCTTAAATTATGAAGGTGAACTGTATTACAGATTCTCATTCTATGTCAACATGCCTGATTAATCACATCAGCATTTTTAATAATAAAAAAATTGATGAAATAGATAGCATAGCTAGAAGAGATCATTTCTGTTATATACCTTTACAGCACATAGCATGAAGTCTAGATCATATCTTTGGCAGTTAAAACCTTTTGATGGTATAATTTTCAAATTATGTATATGTTTGCTAATGGTTCAACAATTTTTTAATGTCGATGGTTTAGACACATGCACCTGAGGACCCAAAACATTTGAAGGTTGATGGGAATTGAACCCATGACATCAACTAGGTTGGGGGTTGGGGCTGAGATGGAAGGAGCAGAACATATAGAGTTAAATTAAGGGAAGATGAAGGGGTACCTGTGAGGCGAAAAAATGGGGAGCTGAGGAGACTGGAGACTTGGGTTTCAATGTGTTGCGTGAAAAACTGGGTCGGGAAGAGGATGAGGAGAGCAATCCAGGCCAAGAGGAGAACCCACATCATACCCAGCAGGAGCACACGAGCCAGTGTAGAGCATGAGAAGAAGCGCAAGCTGCGCTTCGACAACAGGAGATCAGATTTGGAAGAAGACTGGTGGCCATAGTATTGGGCAAGCAGGGGCACTTCAGAGCTGCTAGAGCTTTGATCCATAGTCAGGGGCTAAAATGCAGCTGCAACTCCAAGAGGAGAAGAATTGCTTGTTGTTGTTTGGCTTATAATCGGAGCACTCGTTGGCGCAGTTGTTGGTAGACTAGTTAATTAGTCCCAAATATCTGCAGCTTTAATTCAATGGCAAATATGGGGTGTTTTTGCTTGCGTGTCAGCTTTGCTGCCGCGTGCACTAGGTATAAAAGCAAGAAGAAGATGCGTTGTTCATGATGATGATGGTGGCCTTTCGCTTCTGCTAAAACCACACCTGCTCTTGTCGAGTACGGGGCTGCTATCGCAACAATTAGTGGATGATGAAAACGATAGACGCAGTAGTTGATAAAGGCATTTTTAAAAATTGACCGTTTTTTCATACTAAATATTTAGTTGTTTTGTCTCTAATTTAGAGAAATTCAGCCTTTTTTTTTGGAAAGGGCTGAAATTATATTATTATAAAAGGGGGATGGGTTTTACAAAAAGGTCATATTGGAACTTCCAAGTTAAAGCCGATTTTTTTAAAGATCTGGCTGGTACATTTACATGTAAATGCCGTTTTTGTCGGGCCCTCGAGGGGTAACTTGTTTTTTCTCCCCCTTCTTTCTCGCGTCGAAGGACTAATTATTATTTTTTAAATCTTTTCATGTAATCTTTTTCTTCAATATGTGTTTCAATTGACATGTTTTGTAGTTATAGAGAGTAGATATTGCTCTTGGTAATTTCATTTTGCCGATGAATCGTGAGAAAGGGTTTACTTATTTTCACAACTTATGCAGAAGATATGGGAACATGTGTTATCTTTGATCATTAATTAGAGATCAATGTCAGCAAGTTTGTTTTTTATATTTTATTTCAATATATACTAATAGAAGCCAATTGTAATTTTATTTTCACTTTCTTGTATTTCGAGAAATTTTAGATTGAGGAGAAATATTAATTATGTGTTGTGTCATGCAAGATGGCAACTCATAATTTTTTATTGAGGAGAAATATTAAATGTAATTTTCAATTGAGGACAAATATTAATCGTGTGCTATGTCATGCAAGATAGCAGCTCATAAAAGCCTATATAAATACTCCAATTATTGAACATAGAAAAAGCCTCTCATGCCAACCAACATCAATCCTTGATAAAGTTCATTATCGACTATGACCATGCTTCTTTTTTTATGTGTGCATGAATGAGAAAAAAACAAGAAGAAAAAAATCTAAGACTTATGGCGAGGAGATAGGACAAGTCTCCCCTTCAAATTATAACCATAAGGGAGACACATCATTCTCTGTTTTGGATAAGCTCTTTCATTGATGCTAGTGAAATGTTACATAGATGTATAAATTTTGACAATGTATTCGCTTTAAAATTATTTTGGGGTGTTGCCATTACTTGTGTTACATAGATGTATAAATTGTGACAATGTACTTACATGGTGGGCACTCGCTTTAAAATTAACAAACATGATCCTCCAATTGAGGACATTAATAAGTGTCATGAAACGGCACTATAAAAGTTGTGTATTATGAGATATTGGCCACCCAAGGCCTAGTTAAGTAAGTTTTGGACGCCCAAGTGTGAATAAGGGCCAAATGTATATAAGGCATTTTCTCATAATGAAAAGACACAATCCCCTTTGTGTTATAGAGAGCTCTTCCTTGTGTCTTGAGAGAGATTAAGAGAGAGAGAGAGAGAGAGAGAGCACTCTAGCATTGTTCCTCTTCTATGCTTGTGTGATTCATGCTTGTGTAGAAGAGTGAGAGAGAGAGTGATTGCCTTATGCGACGGTGCGAGCGACTCTACGGTGACAGCATGGAGGTGGAGCTTGGAGGTTGGAGCTTAACAAGTGAGCTTGGATGCCTCAAGGGACTCAAGTTCGAAGTATTGGTAAGTGCCCTATGACAGTTGTGATCTATTGCTCATCCTTTAGGTGAATGCATTGAGTTCCCTCTTGGAGGTGTGGTAGCCCACAACATTTTTGGCGCCGTTGCACGGGAAACACCTTTGTTTCTTCCATCCTCTTGGAGTTTCAACTCTCATTGCATAAGATTCATGATTGCCCTTGCATTCTGGAAGTGCATTGTGTAGAAAATGAATGGATAAGATTTGTGTGGTAGTAAGAAATCGTGAGAAATTGGTTGTGATGTTGTGTATGTGTGTGGTGGAGTGGTCTTAGGATAGAGCTTCATTGTTTTTTCTTGTTAATTTTGATATTTGCATCATTGAAAGCACCAACGTGAACAAACAGGTTGGTGTTCTGTTTTTCTTCTTTTTAAAAAATTCACAAAAATAAAAAACATAAGGAGCCATTGATTGTGCCAAGAACTTGCATTCCATTTCTCAGGCGTGGCACAATCAATTTGGGATCCATTGGATAAGTATTTTGCACCCAAAAACATAACATTCGACAAGGGAAGTTCCACGTGAAACTACAGAAAAACGTTCACGCTGTGAACTTTTTCTGCAACTTCACGTCGCAAATCGCTCCCGACATCAGCGCCGCAAATCACGAGATTTCCTTGCCAAAAATAGGCAACCTTATCCTGACACCTCTGACACCACGAAGTCTGACAAAATTTTTGGTCATGTGAAAGTTCAGAAAAACGTGAAAGGGTTCATGATGTGAACCCTTTAGAAAATCTTCACGGCATGAACCCTTTTGTGTTCACGGCCCGAACTTTTTCTGTAGACTCACGATTTAGTCCAATCCAACAAATAGTCAGGCCAAGGCCACGAAGGTCGGTAAGGGAGGGACGCCTATAGCAAAGAAGAGGGGATCTAACCCTAAAAGCAAAAATCTTTGAACATGTGAAAGTGCAAAAAAATGTTCAAGCCGTGAAACTTTTTTTGACACTTCATGCCATAAACTATTCTCTGCAGTTTCATGGCTTCAGAAACGTAGCGATAGAATCGGAGCAAAATCAAATTGGGTCGACAAAGTAGCTTATCAAACTTTTTTTGACACTTCATGCCATAAACTATTCTCTACAGTTTCACGGCTTCAGAAACATAGCGAAGAATCGGAGCAAAATCAAATTGGGTCGACAAAGTAGCTTATCAAATCATACATACATACACTTAAGATCTAGAAAACTCATCGGAGACAATCTTACACTTGACGATAGTGCATCGAATCACCCAGGGTCTTCCTATCAAAGAAGTATGGGATCATGACATTCCGCAACAAGCACTCACCTGAGTGTCTTAAGGAACCTGACCACAGTTGAAACTAGTAGGCAAAGAATCCATGGAAGAAGGGCTAAGATACACTCGGTTTGGGGAAGAGGAGAAACCACCCTTCCCAACCAGGTACAGTGGTATCATTGATATCATCCAAGGATTTTTTGGTCTCCAAACCAGTCATACAAAGAAGCGCAATCTACGGCATGGGTCCGTCAACTAGCGCTGGACTCGGTCTACGACAAGAAGTGCACATCCAAATGCCCAATTCTAGGATGTCGAACACCGGCACTCCCCGAATGAGACGGGACATGGAAAGTGTAGCCAAGACGGGTCAAATATTCTTCCCCACCTCAAAGGAAGTAGAGTTAGATCTCAGAGACGGAGCGAGGTGGAACAACAATTACGAGAGTTGAGCTTAAGGAAACAAGAGCTCGATCCTCAAAGGGCGAGAGCTGAGCAAAAGAAAACAGGAAGTTTAAACCCACTCCAATCATGGGGTAAGGAAACGGAAAGTTTAAACCCACTCCAATCATGGGGTAAGGAACCAGAATTGGTTATGGGAAGAGGTGAGGGAGAAATTCCAAACTCGTAACTCATAAATGAGGAATCCAGAGCTGAGGAAGGTTTTACAACTATAGAAGAAGAGGATAACCTAGCAAGAGTGGCGGGCGAAGTAGAGGACCGTCTGTACACCAAAAAGGATATTGAGTAGATGATCAATCATCCTACGTTCCTACAAGACATGGAACTTCTGATTCTGCAAAGACGTATGGAGGCGACTAATGATGAGCCACTCCAAGGTACAGCGGGCAAGACCATCCCATGGACCAGAACTACCTAGAAGAGACAATACAGGAAGGGGACGAGGTCTAGGAAGGGGGGAGCAATTCCTCAAAGGCCAAGGATGGATCCAACCATGGATCTTAATGCAGCCACAAGGACAGACATACTAAATATGGCGGCGAAGATGGGGAGAGCTAGGCACTGCTCTAGAATCCCGACCCTCCGAGATGAAGCCACATATCATTTCCAAACTCGTCCAAAAAATTCTCTGGGGATAGAGATCCTATACAACATGTAGAGATTTTTGAATCCACATGTGAAACCTGCGGGCCTGTCAGTGATGTGACAATGATTCATGCCTTCTCATTGACCCTAGAAGGAAAAGCTCATCAGTGGTTCGGAACCCTTAAGCCTGAGGATAAGGCACAAGACTCAAGAATGTTTTTGTGCCCAGCTTTGCCCGAAGTGGTGACAGATGGAGCCCTGTGGCACAGTTACATAATATCAAACAAAAGGAAGTTGAGTCGATGAGAGACTAGGTGTCTCGTCTTAAGCACTTAAATTCAAGGTGCAAACTACGGGAGGAGAGGTTAATTGATGATCAATTATTGCCTTGCTTCTGGAGAGGAGTTATAGAGCACAAAATGCATGATTACCTGGTACTAGCCTGACCCACTACTCTTGATGCATGTTGCAAACTGGCAATTGAATATGAAGATAATATGCTTGAATTGCTGCAAAAACCGGAAGATGTCAAAACATCTTCAGCAACTACAACTTCGCGTGTCTCGAGTCACCAAGAAATTGGAACTCAGAGCAAGCAAGTCAGAAACATGACAGTGGATGAGCTTAGTAATTCCATATTAGAAAAAATTGAAAGTAAAGGAGGGAAGAGAAACATCTGGGCATAGGGATAATCATCTTTACCCCCGTAGGGAATTTGTGTGGTGCTCTATGTGCATATTGCATCACACTACCACCGAGTGTCCACAATTAAGAGCAAGGCCATTACTTTATTGTGCCCACTGTGTAAAATTAGTAAATCATGACACTTCAATGTGCAGATATCCAAGATTTCAAAATGTTGCATAGCTACCAGCAATTAGAGCCCCATTGGCTTTACCTGTGCCACCTGTATAGATCACCACTACTGTTGGATAACCCAACTCTTCCTACTTACCAAGGGGGATGTTTCGAGTACAAGACGCTTCACCTCTGCCACCACCACCACCAGTTCTACCACCACAACCACCGCAAGCTAAAATCAATCAAGTATTAATTGAAGAGCCGTCAGAAGATGTTGATATGGTGCGTGAAGTAGAACTTAGTGGAGAGTACTATGAGGAAACGGTGGAGGTCACGCGTGAATATTACATCCTACAGAATAACATGCCAGTACCTATGTTTCAAACCACGGTACAATGGAGAGCAAGGACAGAACAACTCAAACCTGAGAAGAGGACTGCTACAATGTTTTGGCTACGGAGGGCCGCATCGAGTCACCGAGTGCCCAAACAAGAATATGGTTCATACGCACCAACTCCAACAAGTGGCTGCTACGCCCAATGACATGTCAGTACTCACCTATACTAAATGTGGGATTGATCATTTGATCAAGGATTGTCCATACCGCGCAAGTGGTTCAACTTCTACTGCCAATCAGGCCACCATCCGAACCATTAGTGTACAACCTGGAAATATCACACCACTCAATGTCCTAACAAGAGCTCAAGCTCAATTAGGAGACAAGGGAAAGAACCGAGCGGATGCAACTGTTTCCAGAATTGGTCGTAGGAGAAGAGTGAAAAAAGTGGGTAAGGGTGACACAAGGGTCACAATACAAGATGGATTCGAAGAAGATACAATCGACACCGGATCCACCCAATCGAGGGAAGAGGGGGGAGCAACCAACAACTCCTAAAGGGGTCGGTGAATACCCCAATGCCGATGAGGAAATAAAAAAGCTCGAAGATGCCAGGGCCTTAGTCGAAGAGTGCCAACTGCTTCATGAAGCCACAAGCTAAGGGCTAACCGGGTCAGGGATACAGCTTATCCAGGAAACGAGCCAACAAGGGAAAGGGAATTGGACGTGCCTACCCCAATTCTGGAAGAAACAGAAGAGGGGTCCCAACAAGGAAACACAATGTCCAGAATGTTTGAGGAAAATGTGTTGGGGGAGTCCATCCATTCCTTCCCTATGGAGGAATACGAGGCACATACATGGGGACAACCCTCTATCTCCAAAGAACCCAGAGACATAGGAAGTCTCGCGGTAGTGTTGTCCACGCTTGTACAAATGTCATTAGGGCAACTATTACGCAATTCACCAACCCTATGGACATACATAAAAGAATGGGTAGAAGGCGGACTAATGCGCCGATACTATAGATGAGGCTCTGCAACCTTTGGCAGAAAGAACCTTGAGACACACAAGGAAAACCCGAGACGTTAAGATACCAGTTAATCAACTGGGACATTACTATGAAAGCGACGACACAAAAGCTACAATCTAGATTCATCATAATGGGTATTAGGCACTGGCTATCCTGGATGGTGGGGCGGTGTTAAAACCCTAAGACCTCTCTAGATAATTGTTATGCATAAACATGCATAAATCAAGCATAAACTCAACCACCCAACCACCCCCGAGCCCAAGGGATGCACACATGAATAATAAATGAAATACATCATACCTCTACCTTGATGTCCCATACCATCAAGAGGTATAACACAATCCAATAGCATGTAGCTAAAGTGTGAAATGGTAGATGAGTAGATATGGATCTCTACACAAGAGACCATAGCATAAGCCTCAAGCTTCCTAGCCTCCAAGCCCCCAAGCTCCCCTGAGTGTGCCCCATGCCCCTATTATATAGGAGGGCCCTCAAGTGACTCTTGACTTTCCATTTCTCATGTGTGACCCTTGGATGCCTGACCCTAACCTTAAACCTTAAGGTTAGTCCTAACCCATGCTCCACTAGATCTTGTTCCCATGCTCCCATGCTCACAAGCCTAATGTGGGTTAGCCTCCTAGTATATACACACATAATGTGTATATAACATAGCACACATAATGTACATATAACATACTTCCCCTCTCTCAAAACATTGCAATCTTGCAATGAAAAGAAGGAGAACTGCGTTGAACAATCTCAACCGACTCCCAAGTCGAATTCTCAATTTCCCTATCTTTCCACCTAATTTTAACCTCAGGGATTAGTCAACTACAAAGTTTCCTTTCCCTGAATTCAAGTACCTTATCAGGTTCATGTGGAACATAGGATAATTTATCGACTTCAACGAGTTCTTGAAGTGACTGTGTCATCCTCACCTCCCAGTTTTCCTTTCAATCTATCGATATGAAAGACTGGATGAACTCTAACAATTGGAGATAGTTTTAGTTCATACGCAACCGTGCCAATCCGATATATAACTCGAAATGGACCACAATATCTAGGAGATAAATTCGAGCATTTTTCCATTGACAAAGTCTGAAAATCTTTAGGAACATTAAAATAAACCAACGCTCCTGGTTCAAAAGACCGAGATGAGTGTCCCCTATCAGCATAAAACCATGCCCTATCATGAGCGCTCCTGATAGAATCCTGAGCTTCGGTCAAAATTTCCTGCATATCTTGCAAGAAATCCCTCGATGCATCAAGCTCGATGTCCTTAAGATTGACATCAATAGGTGCCCTGAGTTGATACCCATACATAAGTATGCACGGACTAAAATAATAGCCGTAAATTTAGAACTGTTATAGGCAAATTCCATCATTGGAAGACATTTCCCAATATGATGATTTTCTAGAGACATGCACGAAGCATATCCTCTACAATCTGATTCATACACTCTGTACTGCGGATGATCAGAACAATTCACATTCAAAGTAACTTTTTCGTTGTAAACCTTTCGGAATAAAGTAGGAAAGCATGGCATTATAATAGCAGAAACCAAGGATTCATCGGCGCCCCGACATACCCACATCTGCATATGGAATAATCGACGTCTCGAGTTACCCATATCAACATAGAGAGTCATCAACGTCTCGATGAGTCACATATGTCCATCCGTAAACCTATCAGGTTGATTGTGTAAATCACCTAAAGTACGGAACTAGAGAAAGAAATGCCAACAAAGGAAGAATCCAAATTTCCTTATCCGAACACAACAAGATAAACTTGTTTGAACTCTAAAGAAAGAGATTTCAACAAGTGAAAATGCCGATGAGATTGCCCTCATCATAACATGTAGGCTATAGATAAAAGAAATTTATCTAGAGAATGCCCACACTATAACTTCTAGTGAATTTAGAAAATAAGATTGTCTTTGAATGTTGAGGTCAACATGCTAAGTGATGTAAGCAAAGCAACAATCTTGAGCCCAAATTATCCCATAAGATAATATATGTGAGGGATCACTAGCGTCCCATACCACCATGATACCACCCATACATACCTTAACAATTTGAAACTCACTAGTATGCCGTCTAGGAAAATATGAATAAAATCCTATATAAAAGGAATAAGATGGCCTTATCCAGACTTTCACATACTAAACCTGTCTCTATATACTTGAGACTACATCAAGGAATAACTCCTTCTGAGAGTATATCATTAGAAAAGAAATTGAATTATTGGCGCCTTTCTAATGATAACTACCCAAAACACAATAAAGTTAGGGTAGAAAAATAACTCACTTAGATATATAAGCAACTAGGTATCCGAGTTGGAAAATGTACAAGAGTACAAGAAATATACTCCAAAATTACGTGCAAAAAACGAAGGCAAATGCTACCTTCAAAGCACATGTAATTATTCAAAAGATCAAAAGATCCTTATAAAACCATGGATAAAAGCATAGAAGCTCCTTCAATCCATAAATAACATAGTTGATCCATAAAAATCAATGCATACCATCTAATGGACATAAATCATGCCAAAAGAAGCATTAAAATTGGTGGTGGTGGCCAACTCATCAATCCCGAGTATATGAACATTGCGTTGTTCAAATAAAACTCCAAAGTAAGAAAGTGAAACACATGTGTGTAACACTCAATGAAAAACCCCTAGACACAAGTGATCTAGGCAGAACATGATGAGTCCATATAAAACTTGGAAAATATCCAATAAAAATCCACCAAAACAAACCGATCAACTAACCCATGATAGAGGCTTAAGAAATTAAGCACAAGCCACACTTAAATAAGTGCAAAATAAATTATCATGGAAAAGTGTCAAAGGTGAAACACACTTTGAACGTAAATTATAGCCATCAAAAGAAATTAAGGAACATGTCCAAAAAGAATGGCTAAAAAATGGTAAAAAATCATGAATACATCGTTTAGAATTAATCCAAACATAAATATCCATTAATACGAGGTATAATCGTATTAATAAAATATACGAATAACCCGCATCTATCTAATGTCAGCACGAGAAAACGTACTTCAACATTAAATAAACCTTAAAAATATTAAATTCTCGAGAAAAAAATTTATCATGATTTTTTTCTAATTTTTCCTAATTTTCTAGGGCCTCAAAATATAATAATTTTGAATTCCACCAAACCTATCTTATGGCATTCCAAACCTATATTTTTCCAGAAAATTTTTAGTAATTTAATTTGCCAAAATACCATTGATATTTTAAAAAATACCAATTTTTAGGATTTTTGAAAATAATTTTAGAATATTCCTAATTTTCCCTGAGAATCCCATCGTTCACGAAATTTGCAATTCCGCCCGACAATTCTCAAATCCAATGAAATTTTTTAATTTTAATGGATTTTTCTAATTTTTTGGGTCAAAAAATATAATTTTAAAGGAATTTGAATGGTCACGGGTGCCCGAATGGACACACCACATGCCAAACACCAACCCCACATTTTTCCAAAATTTAAAATAACCTTTGTCTAATTTTCCACTAATTTTCAGGAATTTTTTAAAAATTTTAAATTACTCCGAACGCATTTAGAATACGAATGGTCAAAAAATTTCGGAATTCCAATGGTTTTCCCGAAATACGGAAAGCCAAAAGTTTTGGGAAAATGAAAAGACAAAAAAAAATCGGAATGTGAAAGGTCAAAGGTTTCCGGAATACGGAAGGTCAAAAGTTTTTCCGGAATTCGGAAAGCCAAAAGGTTTCGGGAAAACGGAAAGCCAAAGGTTTTCCGGAAGATGAAAAGCCAAAATTTTTGAATAAGAAATTTCCAGGAATTTTTCAGAGATTTTTTTAACCTCAAATTCTAAATTTTTCAGTATTTTTCAGGCTTTTTTTCCAAGCTTTTTCCTTGAAAAATCTCCAAAAGTTTTTTTTAATATAAAAAAAACTCATTTTTAAAAAAAATAGAAAAAAAATAAAAATAAGCTTTTTTAAGCTTTGCATGAATTGATTTTTTTCTAAGGGGGGCGATTTTTTTCACCCGGCTGTGCAGCGCAGCCCCCTCCCCCCCGTCGCCTGCGCAGCAGCGTGGAACTGTGAGAGAGAGGGAGTGAAACTCCCTCCTCTCCTTCTTCTCCCCTCTTTCCTCTCCCTCTTCTTCCTTCCAATCTCTTTCTCCTCCCCTCTGTTAATAATAGATTACTTTAATCCATGATTAAAGTTTTTAATTAAACTTTCTTTAATCATAATTATCATTAATTATGATTAATGTTTAAAAAAATCATTTTGAAGAGATTTTCTCACAGAAAAAAGAAGGAAAAATCAGATTTTGAGAGATGGAGAGAGTCCCACGCACACGGGAGAGCATCTCATGCATCAACACGCTGTCCCCTACTGAATTTCAGTAGAAATTGACAGAAATTTGATCGCATTCCCGCGGAAAAAACTCGCAAAAAATGTATAAAAAATACATTTTAAATCAAAAAATGCTCAAAAAATTCCTAAAAAATTAGAAAAAAAATTCTAAAAATTCTAGAAATTCAGGGAATCCATTCTACAAAAATATCCACCATAAACTCTATGGTATTTTTATAAAAAATTCCATTAATGCTTGATTTTAACCATAAAAAATAGGAAAAAATTGCATTAACTCGGTATTCCCCCGCAACGTCGATTCGTCCATTGAATTATAGTTACACACGTTCCAATCACCAAATCGATGATCCACGTGCAATTCATCAACACAAATCAACAACATAACATTCTTATTAGTAAATATTAAAATTTACTAAAAAAATCAACAATTAAATAGAGATTGCTCTGATACCACTGTTAAAACCCTAAGATCTCTCTAGATAATTGTTATGCATAAACATGCATAAACCAGGCATAAACTCAACCACCCAACCACCCCCGAGCCCAAGGGATGCACACATGAATAATAAATGAAGTACATCATACCTCTACCTTGATGTCCCATACCATCAAGAGGTATAACACAATCCAATAGCATATAGCTATAGTGTGAAATGGTAGGTGAGTAGATATGGACCTCTACACAAGAGACCATAGCATAAGCCTCCAAGCCTCCAAGCTTTCCAAGCCCCCTTGAGTGTGCCCCATGCCCCTATTATATAGGAGGGCCCTCAAGTGACTCTTGACTTTCCATTCCTCATGTGTGACCCTTGGATGCCTGACCCTAACCTTAACCCTTAAGGTTAGTCCTAACCCATGCTCCACTAGAGCTTGTTCCCATGCTCCCATGCTCACAAGCCTAATGTGGGTTAGCCTCCTAGTATATGCACACATAATGTGTATATAGCATAGCACACATAATGTACATATAACAGGCGGGGGTTAGCATTATCACAAAACGTTGCTGGGAAAACTGATCTAAAAAAAGCAAATCTAATCGTTAAAATGGCTGACGAAACATCTTCGAGGCCCATTGGACTTTTAGAGAATGTGAAATTCAAACTCTTTTCGTTTCGCTACCATCACACATTTGTGGTCATGGACTTCCTGCACCAACCTGATTTATATGACATAATATTGGGGAGACCCTTCATGAGGGAATCTAAATTGGTGCATGATTGGGCCTTAGATCACGTGTATGTATGTAGGGATTTGCAAATCTTAAAGATTGATCTGAGAACATGGAAAGCACACCCCATGGAAGGGCAATTTTGGTAATGATTCGGTCACAACAACAGAACGAACCACCTCGGTACAAATATGCCAGCCCTCGGTGGGGGATCCCAAGGGAAGAAGAGGAAACAAAAATGTATGTGTCACTTCCTCCTCCTCCGGACTTCAGTGAAAACTGGATGCATGTGTTGGCCCACCATAGATGTGATGCAACCCAAGGGGACCCAGTATGTAGAATCTGGAACAGTCCCCGACGACCTCTATCTGTATGGTTAATTGGCAGACCATTGAGGAAGCATGAGGAGAGGAGAATCGAGTATAGAAGGGACCATAGCACACGGCCGTACCAATGCTCAACGCCTCCAGAAGGTGGCGAAAACAGAAACGATATATAGCCCGATGAAATGCCCTATTACGAAGAAAACCCGCGGATGCTCAGTGGTGGCTGAGATACCTTGAGGCCACTAAGGTACACGATGAGTTCTCCAAGGATTGGGGTGAGGAGTTGAGTAAGATATCGCTGGAGGGAAGACACAAGGAGAAAGTCACCCTTCAAGAGCTAGAAACACCCAAGCTTACAAAAGCTGGGCGCCGAAAACGCAATAAAGCCTTGGCAGAAGTAGAACGTGAGGCTAGAAAGATCATGGCTAAAACCAAAAGTGAAAATGAGGACAAACCAAACTTTCTCTCAGTACCCGACCACTTCAAAACCTAAACTGTTGATGAACGAAAAGTGGTCCAACTGACGGCAACAAAGTTTAAGGAGGATGGCTGTCCACATCATAACAATGGCCCAGCAGAAGTCAAGGAAGTGGATATTACAGGACCAGGGGAGGAAGATCGACCCATATACATTGCTAAGGACTTGACTTTGATTGAAGAAGATGAGCTCGTCACTCTCCTTAAGGAATTTAAGGACCAGGGGAGGAAGATTGACCCATATACATTGCTAAGGACTTGACTTCGATTGAAGAAGATGAGCTCGTCACTCTCCTTAAGGAATTTAAGGACCAGGGGAGGAAGATTGACCCATATACATTGCTAAGGACTTGACTTCGATTGAAGAAGATGAGCTCGTCACTCTCCTTAAGGAATTTACGGACTGTTTTGCCTGGAATTACAAAGAGATGAAGGGGGTACTCCTTGAGGTAGTACAACATACGATTCCAATCATGGAAGGGTCTAGACCAACCAGGCAGAAAAATACCAGATGAATCCTAAGTATGCGGTAATTATAAAGGAGGAAATAGACAAACTCATTATTGCGGATTTTATCTATGAGATCAAACATATGGATTGGTTGTCACCAATCGTAATAGTGCCAAAAAAGAATGGAAAACTTAGGATATGTGTTGATCTTAAAAAGGTCAATGTAGCCACTAGGAAAGACCATTATCCACTACCATATATGGAAAATGTTTTGGAAAGAGTGGCTAGGGAAGAAGCTTACAGCTTCTTGGATGGATTCTCCGATTACAATCACGTGTCCATAGCACCAGAGGACCAGCATAAGATAGCTTTCAATACAATGTGGGAGACATTTGCATACAAGGTTATGCCCTTCGGCCTCACCAATGCCCCAACAACATTTCCAACGGTTGATGTGCACAGCCTTCAAGGACTACTTACAGAAGTGGTTGGAGATATTCATTGACGATCTATATGCACACTCTCGATGGGTAGACCATCTGGCCTGCTTGAGAAAAGTGTTCGAGTAATGTTGATTATATCTTATATCCCTAAACCCTTTAAAGTGTCAATTTTGGGTCAAACATGGTGTGATATTGGGACACATTGTCTCAAAGAATGGTATATCCACGGATGATAGCAAGGTCAAGCTGATATTGGAGCTACTGTAATGGCTCACCCTAACCCTTCTTGAAACACATCCAAAAAGAGATTACCTGGTGAACCGCAACTGTTGTTTTGAGGATCTTTCCAATGGGCCGAGCTCGTAACCCTTGAGGTCTCCAAGCTCTATAACTCCTTGAGAAGCAATTCCACGAAGCAATTCCATTGCGTCTCCTGTGAGTGTTACACCGCCGCACTGCACTACAGGTCCTCATTCCTCCTCTCACCTCATTTCACTCACACACACTCACTAGCATGCAATAGGGAGAGAGATTACCAAGAGCAAGACTCAATTGTACAATGAGAGAGTATGTTGTATTATGAGAGAAATTCACTTATATACATGGCCATAAGTGTTCACACTCACTTAAACTGTGGTGTGACCGGTCGGGCACTTTAGGCTCATAAGAGGCCTAATGCTATTACAATGACTACTCTCATAATATATCCATGAAGTACATCACTTAGGACTTCATCCTAACTTGCTACCACACGCTCTTGAAGGAGAATCGCCAATACTCCATCACACTATTACGAGCGCCCATCCAAGTTGTAACTTTGGACACTATTGCTTTATATCTTGAATGTATGACCCTTTGGTGTATCTACCATGACTCCTTGATTTAAGATAATGGTGGTAGCTCTTGTTAATCCTAGAATTGGATTAACAACTGCCACTGCCCACCAATTATTACAAGGGTATGCAAAGATTTATGAGCCATGTGGGGTAGAAGCCAGAGCCTCAAAGAGAGCTGATGCACGAATAACATCAAAATTCTTATACAAGCAAATTATCTCGAGGTTCGGCTGTGCCCATTAGAATTAGTAAGTGATCGCGGCTCACATTTTATTAATGAGGTGATTGATCAATTACTTACGGGATTTTTAGTGGCATCGAAAATCATCACCTTATTATCAAAAACCTTAGACTGAGAATATAAGCTGACAGCAGTCCTATGGGCATATCGAACATCATATAAGGTAGCGATGGGGTACACTCCCTTCCATCTAGCTTATGGTGTTGAAGTAGTTATGCACATGGAATACCTACTCTCAAGCTTATGGTGTTGAAGTAGTTATGCACATGGAATACCTACTCTCAAGCTTAAGGATTGCCGTGCAAGAATGTCTGACAGAGAATGCATTAGCTAAAGGCTGATTGACTTAGAGAATCTTGATGAGACCAGGTTGATAGCATCACATGGACTCATGGTCGAAAAACTACACAGGAAACATTGGTTCGACAAAAATCTAAAGCAAAAAGAACTGGAAACGGGGGACCTTGTCCTCATGTATGGTGTTGAAAGCACCAGGAAAAAGAAACTCAAATACCGAGGCGCCTGGGACCATTCCGAGTATCAGAGATCACACCTCAGGGGTCTGTTCGAATTGAGACAATTAACAGCATAAAGATGGAGGGTTACGTCAATGGAAGTAAATTTAAAAAAAATATTTTAGACCACTGACCCAAGAGATGCTCTTGCAAGAACATCTCTTAAAACAACAGAAACAGCTTGCAAAGGAAAAAATCTAGCAAGCTTAAGAAGAAGCTAAGGCCAGGGTAGCCCGAGGGTGTGGTCCGGGCCCGGAAGACTCCCCTTGCCCGGAAGGCACGGGCGATTCCTCCAGGAAGGTGAAAAATCTTTTAACTACTAGGAGATTACTCTAACGAGTCAAGTCTTGACTAAATTAAACTGATCTGACCAAGCCTGAAGTCACATGGTCAGTTGAAGAAGAGACTTGCACTTGGTCCATGGAATCACTGCTTTTTTTCTCATTTTCGTCGAGGCACAGTCGATGATCCCTTTCCAGCACACAATTACTGCAGAAAAGACTGATACATGTCAACATGGATTCTGTGACTCTCTTGGACGAAGGGGAACTAAACATTGAGCCAACATGACTCAAGGTAGGACTTGCTACGGATAAAGGCCATGCAACAAACATTGCATTAATAGATACGGGGTCAAGTCATAACTTGATCTTGTATGAAACCTGGGTAGCATTAGAAAGACCACACCTCGAACCCACTAATGTGCAAGTATGTAGTGTTCACTTGATAACTACGAGAGCTGAGGGATTTTTAAATGTTAACATTTCCATCAAAAATAATTCCTTGGTCAGGAAGGTGTTTGTATGCCTGCAGGTTCCATGGAAGAGGAAATGATTCTAGGACGATCTTGGATCTGTGCCAGTAAATGCAATATCCAATGGGAAGAAAGGATAGCGTTGTTAAGCGGGCGACAAGGTCATGTCCATACCCTTATGGAGCTTGATAAACAGAGGGAAACAGATCATAAATGATGAACAAACAACACCAAATGCAATGGCAACACCCCATAGAACAGAACAAGAATCATTCCCACGAAGCTCGCACACAAAATACCCAAAATCTAAGGGTACACAGAAGTGGGTGCCCAAGATTCAACTTGACAAAAAGGACACCATGAATAATATGGAGACCACAAGAATTTGTAAAAAAAACAAAAGTCAAACCTTGCTAACACAAACAGATTGGCAGGACTCCAAGCATCCTAATAGACCTCAAAGGTTCCATAAGCAATGGGTTCGAAAGGACTTACTGCTGTGAGCACAAGGATACTACCAAGGCCATACAGCAATATGGGTACCCAAACCACACTCAGTGCCCAATACCACAAGCAGTTCAAGTCATAAAAAAGAGAATAGTAACAGCATATAGCATCAACTCTCAACTCAAGCAAGAACCTCGCCAACCCTTGTGTGGAGGAAAAAGACGACTCAGCCAAATGGGTTGGGAATTGCCAAAGCAATGAAGGTACCCACTCCAGTCACAGAACTGAATAGGGAACCTAAAGGTAGAAACAAAGAAGTTCAACAAAGAGACACAGATAAAAGCCCTCCACCACAAGGCATAGTGACAACATTGTTCAGTTGGGTGGAAGGAATAATTAAGAACTCCCACATAGAGCTAAAATGATTGCATCAACAAATGCCCAAAAGTGCCTAGATAACCCCTTGGTTCTCGTGTGGTAGTAAAACAAAAGGGTGTCCAATGGTTGCATAATGGGTACGAGGTAAGCAAGGTATCATTCACTCATTATGTGCATGTTTGACTACTTGAGCATGAAGAAAAAAAATGAGAAGGTATCGATCTTATGCACTCAAAATTCAAAAAGATTCACACCGTGAACAAATTCAAAAAGGTTCACGTCGTGAATAAATTCAAAAAGGTTCACACCGTGAAACAGTAATTTCTCATGGGCCAATCAAGCAGTGCCACATGGTTTTCTTCATTAAGGCAGCCGCCATGTCCGGCATCTACGTTATAAGATCAAATTTCTTTCCTCTTTCGTCATTTTACATTGTGTGACCTGCACTTTCGATTGCGCGTCGCGTCCGCTCTTGATCGTCTGCATCTCCCATCCCGCCATCCCGGATTTTGGACTTAATTGACTATCTCCTTTCGAGGTGGGAGCTTGATTCTTTTTCTTTTTGTTTTCTTTTCTTCTTGTATTTTTGTTGATCTTCACGATTGATCAAATCTTGTCAACACTGCTTTGTGTATATACATCATAATTATTCTAAACAATTTCTTCACAGTATCCTCACATGCATCTCTACAAAAAAAACAAAAATGAAAAGCCTCATAATAAACAAACTTAACTAATGATTCATAATATTAACACCCTGTGGTTTCACAGAACCTGCAGTTTCACGAAAACTACTTTTTCCCGGAACCTCAAAGGATCACGGAACCTGTAGTTTCACGCAACCTAAAAGGTTCACGGAACCTGCAGTTTCTTGAAAACTCACTTTTTCACGGAACCTAACTTTTTCATAGAGCCTAACTCTTTCACAGAACCTCAAAGCTTCACAGAAACTCACTCTTTTTCACGGAACCTCAAAGGTTCACAGAACCTCACTTTTTTACGGAACCTAATTTTTTCATGGAAACTCACTATTTCACGAAACCTGGCTTCACAGCTTGTAGATTCACGAAACACTCTAACCTTGCACCTTCACGCCACAGCCTTCACCTGTCTATTAAAACACCCTATAATTTCTCCTACACTAACAAACTCCTCAATTCAACTAACCAATTACCCATTTTTAAAAAAAAAAGAAAAAAAGAAAAAAAAAGATGGTATCAACCCCACCAGTCGGTAGACTAATGCAATGTTAATGTACAGATGTCGGCCTCAGAGTAAGAAGCTCTCGAGAACCCAGCTGGCGACTCAAGCCAACACCACTGGATCCCCACCAAGTCAGAGAAAGAGGCCATCGCACGGGTCCCAAAGTTGAACTTTTTGGGCCCTTATGCCCAGGCCTTCCATGGGGCCATCATTAGCAAAGAAGCTCTCACAGCCCACGGAAAGGTAGCCCTACATTACCACAGCCCAGAATGCCTCCAAATTTTGGAGGAGGCCGAAGTCAAAGCAAAGCTAGACAAGGTTAGTTTGGGGAAAATGGCACAGATACTCCCAAGAAGTATCAACACACAGAACTCTCTCAAGACTTACGACAAGGGCACAAAAAGGGGAACTATCACCAAAGCTGATGGCACTACCGAGCAACTCCTCATCACAGAAGAGCTCATATGGGATGATCTGCAACTTCCACC
The DNA here is from genome assembly GCF_041138505.1 of Cibotium barometz. Lineage (NCBI taxonomy): Eukaryota > Viridiplantae > Streptophyta > Polypodiopsida > Cyatheales > Cibotiaceae > Cibotium > Cibotium barometz. The sequence goes on from NC_141061.1 coordinate 6,976,625, forward strand.
CGCAGTCAAGGTCCATGCACATGCCATCGACAAAATGCCTCTGGATGCAATGCTCAAGAAAATGTCCTTCAACTCAAATGGGATTGAGTACAAAAACATCCAGGATGAGGCTACGAAAAAAGCTTGGAGGGCCACGTTCTTGATGATGCAGGTGAAGCTCATGGACAGATATAACAGGGTGCCCTTGAATAGAATTGCAAAGGTATATGAGCAAAAAGAAGAAGATTGGACCTACTATGTCCATAGAGAGATGGAGAACTACTTAAAGGCACACTAATCCAAAATCTATAACCTGTACCTATTCACACAAGTTCTGAAACACGTAGCAAAAAGGCCTCTCCTAGAGCCCGAACCAGCGGAGCACTTGCAGTTGGCACTGCTGCCAAGTTGTCTTTTAATTTTTGCACTTGTGTGCAAAAATTAACCTGTTTCCAGAGGGCATTGTTAACCTGTTTCCAAAGGGCATCGTTAACCTGTTTCCAGAGGGCGACGTTACGGTCGTGGAGCATGTGCGTTGTGAACAGGTGTTGGCACTGTGATAGGAAGCAGAGTTGTCGCCCAATACGAATTGAAGAAGAGAGAGGCTGGTAGTCCTCCAAGATATGGGCCTGATTGGTCATGTGGGACGAAGCACCACTATCCAACCCATTCCACCACTTGAGGTGTGTCACTAACCTCTTCAAGAGAAGGCATATATGTGATCACAAGGAATGAATCCTGTGAAGAAGTGGATGACTCTTTGACTGCCATGTATGCAACTTTAGTTGATCCCTCCTCTGAAACTTTGCCTTTAACTTTGGTCTTGTCCTTGTCGGATGCTTTAGAAGCATCCTGGGCTTTATACTTGGCTTTGGTTGTTCGAGAATCATCACGACAAGCAAAGCAGCAAGCCTCAGTATGACCTGACCTGCCACCACAGTAATCACATTCATTGATTTTGTCCTTGGATTCCTTAGAATCCTGTTTACCCTTGCCTTTGCCTTTGTTGTTGTTGTTGTTATTGTTGGAGTTCCCTTTTTTGCCTTTGCCTTTGCCCTTGTCAGAGGCAACAAAAACAAACTCTGATTTGCCTTTTCTGTGAATCATGCACTTGTCGTGGAGATAACTCACAACTTCCTCAAAAGGGGGGAGAGGTTCACAGAAATAAATATTATCCCTGAAAGAATCAATGGAAGTAGGCAATTCACCAAGTAGTTTATGAATAGGATTGTTGATGGTGCTCCCATACTCCTCAAGCTGCAGCTTGATAAGTGAACTCTCCAATCTTCTCAATCAAGTTATCTAACTCATTGATTGTAAACTTCTCTAGATCTAACTCCAATTTGGCAATCTTCACTATCAAAACTCTCCCATACCTCCTTTGGATCTCTGTCCACATCTGATGAGCATTACTTCGGGTAGAGACAAACTGTGCCTGTATAGATGGAGTCATGCAATGGATGATATAAGATGAGGTCGAGCATCCAATATGCTTCTCAAAGCAAGGTCCACCAAGTGAGGCATGGAGATAGCCATCCACACACCGACTCCTTCCAGCAACAACAAACTGAGTGTAAAAAGACTAAGTATGATAGTTGGTTGATGTAAGCTTCATGGAGTCACTGACTTGGGGAGGATTGTAGGATGGTATATGGGTAGGGGTGGGAGCAAGGCCTGGATGAGAGAAACTCAGAGAGGAAATATTGGCCACCTGTGGAGCGGAAGCAAGGGATCTAGGCTGTGATGGTGCTAGAGAATCAATAGGAGGAGAAACAATAGAGAAACCTCGTGAAGCCATGTCCTCTGACAAGTAGCCTTCTCTTAAGAAAGGGGCTGAAAAAATCAGCAAATCCTCCTCTCAGACTGTGCATAGCAAGAAGAAAGGGAGGAAGGGTGGGAAACTGAAAGGAGCGGAAGAAGGAAGATCTCTCCAAGATGTAGATCCCTGTCCTCAACACCTAGAAGAGGGCTTCAACAATCCAATTAGCATAAAAATCAGCAATATTTGCTGATTTTTATGCTAAAAATTTGCTTAAAATTCAGAAATACAATAGTCCCAAGCGTTAGACAGCAATCTTGAGGAAGTCTCTGCTCTCAAAAGAAAACACAGCACCTTCTATGCTAAAATCTATAGAAAACGTAGCAAACTACTGAAACCTCTGCTCCAAAATAGAAAACACAGCTCTCTTCTACTCATAGGTCAACGTTTTTCTCTGATACCATGAAAGAAAGTGAAGAAAATAGAAAACACAGGTGTAGGCACAGGTACAAGCCTGTAACTACTGGAAACTGATGTTTATTTGCTGAAAACTGAGCACGAGGGAAGCCTGTAGGTGTTGTACAATGATAAGAAGCAAAAGCATCTCGTAATGACCTCAAGTGGATGCACAAGAATGAGATAAAAATGGAGGAAAGGAGGTCAGCCCTTATATACTCCCCCCTAGAGTGTTGGTCGGCCACAGGCCAATAATAGACCAATAGCATAAAATGCTAAAAAAGTGCCTAAAAATGGTAGACAAATGCTGAATAATATCTGCCAAAATATGCCAATGCAAGGTCTCATAAAATGACCAGTACAAGCATGAAAAGGTGATGCAGACCCTCTAGAGATGATATAATCCAACAGATGGCATGTAAACCAATATTAGTTGCTACTGTGATGGCATGTAAACCAATCCTTATGGTGGCTAATCATATGTTGGGATACTCCACTATGGATGACCCATGATCCTTTGGCCATAGTTGGATGGTTAGCCTAAATTGCACATAGTTCTTCAAAATCGCCACTGTAGCCTTTGCAAAGATTTTTTCTTGCCATAAAGAGAAACTCTAAATTAACTTCGCTATACAAAAATCAACTCTAAATTAACTTCGCTATACAAAAATCAACTCTAAATTAGCTGCCGCACTGTTCCTTCTTGGCGGGCTTTAAATTGCTATTTTTCTCATTTCTTGTACATTTTAAATGTGACTAGATTTCTTGCACTTAGGGGTTATCAAAGTCTTTAACCTTGCCTTTCTTTGTGATGGTAGAGAACACTACATCTCCACCATTTGACATCTTTTGATGTATCTCCTCCACCAAACGCATCACTAAAATCCGGTGGGCCCATAATTTATTGAGACATCAAGCTCAACACGAGCTGACACTCATGATGTGCTTGGGTGACCATTCCTGCTTTACACTTTGGCAACTAACACGACAAATCTTTGCCAATAATTCTATCTATCTCTAAAATAACCTCTGAGCTAGAGAGTATCCAAGCCAAAACAACCTCTGAGTTGGGGAAGGGGGGGGTATGACCACTTGCAGTAGCCTAGAAATATGGCACCAAGGGGGGTGTTGAGAAATGTGGTGCCATGGAGCACAAAGAAGGTAGGGAGTGAGTCACAAAAGAAGCATGAACTTTAGAAAAAAGAAAGGACTAAGGTTTAAAGCCAAAGGTTGAATTGTATGGTCATTTATTGAAGTCAAAGATAAAAAAGGTAGCACATGGAAAGCATAAGGGGACAATGACATGTGAGCATTTGATGGCACAAGGATGCACATATCTTGTGAATTGGGAACTCCATGAAGGCTATAGAAGGATGTATTTAGATTAACTCTGAATGACATTGTGTGGTTTTCGTATGAGCATTGCCATTGCGTTGGTAATATCTTAATTATATTCTTAATCATCTAATTAACCCTTTAACATGAGTTTAATCACTTTCTATGAACCCGAGATCCACGCTTTTTGACACTACCCCACCCCCTCTCAACTCCTCTACATGCCCACCTCACCTGAATCCCAAATCGGTTGCCCGGCCGCTGACCCTCCTCTCCACGACTCCTCTTAAACCCCTTGATGACTCCCCCTCACGACTCACCTGTTTTTTCTCTCCTCCCACAACTCATCCCTCTACTCCTTACGACTCATCCAAGCTCTCTCTCTTCCCTCCACGACTGGCCCACACCCCCCCTCACGCCTCGGCTAACACCCCCTCCTCAGGCCCACGACTCGGACCAAACGTTCCCCCCCTCGACTAACACCTCGACTCACGCTTCCCCATGACTCGGCTAACACCTCAACTTGACTCAACCCCCCCCCCCCGCCCCCCTGCCCCTCCCCCCCCCTTCTTCTCAACTCACCTCAAACCCTAATCCCCCCTCTTCACTCGACCCACCCGCCTCCAACGTTCACCCTCACTCACGACTCACTCACCCGACACCACCCCCTTGGCGGCTCCTCCTCGCCCCTCCCCACTCCCTCTCTCGCGGCTCCACCTTCCACCCAACCCACCTTCGACTGACCGCCCCTCCCCTTTCGCACGACTCGCCTGCCCACTCGCCCACATCCCCTCTCAACCACTCGCCCATTCCTCACGACTCGCCTCCTCCGACCCCTCTCTCACGACTTGCCCAAACCCCCTCTCTCGACCCCAACCCCTCTCACGACTCGACCACCACCACCCCCTTTCTCCACGACTCGCCTAACCCCTCACTAACTCAGCCACCCCCCTCACCGACTCACCCCCTTGCCTCCTCTCCGACGACTTGCCTCCCCATCACCATCCACTGGAAACCCTACCTTCAACCCCATGTTGTCTTCAAAACCCTACCTTCAACACCATTTGCAGCGCAGTTTTGGAAACACTAGCTTCAACGCCGTCTGCAGCAGCGGGGCAGCTTGGAAAATCCTAGCGTCGGTGCCATCTATAGCGGCAATGTTGCCAACCCCAGCTTCGGTGCTTTGAAAACCCTAGCATCTGCTATGGCAAGTTCAGTCGCTATGCTTTCGACTGCGTGGGAGCTACCTCTTGGAGGGGGGCCTCTCCTCTTTGTGCCGAGTGCCGCCCATCGACGGCCACGAGGTTCTGCTTAATGCATGCACATGGCCAGTCATGGCATGCCCGAATAAATTTCTTCTTCCACTGCGTCCCAATCATTTGAGATTTTTTTACTTTTTTCTATTTAGTTCTTGGCTTTAATCTACAATTTCTTCCCAGCTATCGACCAAAGAGAGGTTTCTACAGCTGCAACACTTCATGGAATTTTCATTCTTTTGATGATAGAATTCTCTCTCTTTGCTAGCCAAAGAAAAGAAAAGAGCAGTCATTATTTATTTATTTATTTTTCCACCAAAATGGTCGCCTCTCTTTTTCTTTGAGGCCATTTCATTTTTGTGTCCTCACCGAGGACGGTGAGCACTCTAGTGATGGTGGGTGACCTATAGCCACCAAGAGTGCCCACACTGGGCGTACCATCTCTAGGCATCACACTACCACGCCGTAATAGAGTTACACCGTAACACTATAACACCGTAACATTGTAACACCATAACAATGTTGCACTGTAACAATTGTAATGCCGCCATAGTGGGTCAACCCCAGAGAAACCATTAAGAAGCAGAGGTGCACGCACTAGCATTGACATCATTGCACTGACCCTCCAAACGGGCATCTCCCAGAGATAGGAGATTCTACTAAAGGCTGCCACTTCGAGGGCATCTACCAAAGGTAGCACATGCCACCGGCCCCACTAACTTCAACACATCTTGTCGGACTGTTTACATGGTTCCTCAACTCATCCTGAAGGACATTCTTCATCCCTCACCGTCATCCATCGTCCTTTTCCTTCATCCTTATCCTTCATGCTTTATCCTTCATACCATTTTGGAGCCTGAGCCTAGGTGTGCTGCATTCACTTGTCATCAACTTCGGTTTTTCGTCCTCTTCATTGTGACCTCTGCTAAGTGTGCACGGTACAATGAAGGCCATGCATTAGTGTTCTTGGAGTAGTGTAAGTGTTCTTGTTTCTCTTGTGCAATCTTGTCTCTTATCTTGTGTTCTGCTCTATAGTGTCTACTGTGTCGCGCTGTTATGCTACCACACCTCCAAGAGGGAACTCAATGCATTCACCTAAAGGATAAGCAATAGATCACAACTATCGTTGTAGGGCACTTACCAATGCTTCGAACTTGAGTCCCTTGAGGCCTCCAAGCTTTCTTGTTAAGCTCCAACCTCCAAGCTTTCTTGTTAAGCTCCAACCTCCAAGCTCGCACCGTCGCATATAAGGCAATCACTCTCTCTCTCTCACTCTTCCACAGTAGAGTCGCTTGCACCGTCGCATATAAGGCAATCACTCTCTCTCTCTCACTGTCACCGTAGAGTCGCTCGCACTGTCACATATAAGGCAATCACTCTCTCCCTCACACTCTTCCACACAAGCATGAATCACATAAGCATAGAACAGGAACAATGCTAGAATGCTCTCTCTCTCTCTCTCTCTCTCTCTCTCTCAAGACAAGGAAGAGCTCTCTATAGCACAAAGGGGATAGTGTCTTTTCATTATGAGAAAATGCCTTATATACATTTGGCCCTTATTCACACTTGGGTGCCCAAAACTTACTTAACTAGGCCTTGGGTGACCAATATCTCATAATGTACAACTTTTATAGTACCGTTTCATGACACATGTTAATGTCAATTGGAGGATCATGTTTGTTAATCCAAAATGGGATTAACATCCCCCCTTCCTAATGTAGGTTTTTGTCTGCATAACCTGTTATTACTGAGGTCTAAAGACCTGGTCACCGAACTCACGTCAGTAGAAATTTCTTCTGGATTGGAGCTTTCTGAGTGTGCGTCGGAATGCTGAGTGGGATCTCCAGAATCCTGTATCCACCATGTCTTCGAATGTTATATGCATGTAGCCTGAAAGACATCGTAGTCAGTGGTAGTAGTAAAGCATGATGCCCCTGTCGGATGTCCCTTGGTTCATGTCAAACTTCAATTGTTCTACTTCATACCCATCGTAGGGCTCCTTGGGTTGGTCTATTAGCACCACCACCAATTTTAAAAATCTAACACTAGCCACAATTAATGGGTCTGGAATTTTGCGCCATGCCCGTATCCATGTAAGCATTTGCTGTCTTTGCTCCTGTATGTTTGCAAATGTTGCTGGTATGAAAATTGGGAAGTTGTAGCAAACATGTGAGTTGCGCTTTTTGGCTTCTTGAAATTCCAGCGGTGTCCATCTTCTTTTAAATCCACCCGCTGTGTTGGTGGCGCGCGCGCATATAGACCTAGTTGTATTCCGGAATTGTCAGGTACTCCTTCCGCCAATCTAGTTGTATGCCAAAGCCTTCGAATCTGGGTTGCCCTTCATCGGTGACTATGGTGGCATAGCCGCTTCTTGTGTGCACAGGGTGTGCTTTCCTCCACCTTCGGAAGCAGTATAGCTGATCATGAATGTAACGATCCGTATTTCCAGTAGATTAGCTAATTGGGGGTTTGCCAACTTTGTGTGCTTTGCCACATTCGCCCATAATGTGCCCTCTCCAGCCAAAGGAATTAATTCTTCTAAGTCAAGGCGTGGAGCTCGGAGAGGGTATGGCACATTGTGCTGTTTTGTTGGGGTGATCTCCGAGTAGGCTTCTGGCATGATTCGTCTAGTTGGCTTAAATGGAATTATCTGCATGAGGACCTTGAACTTTAACTTTGGCTTCAAAAGAGGGTTGCCAGCACGAATGAAACCCTCGTACTTTGCACCTGATAAAGATTCCAAAATGGTGTCATCAGTGAATGCCTCAATATTATCTTGAGGGATAGGATGTTGTACCTCTTGAGAGTGCCATTGTGGAGATGGGTGAGGTGCATTGTGGAGATGGGTGAGGTGCCAGTATCTCCTCGGGGGGGCAAAAGGGTTAGTGGGAAAATCTATCTCTGGAGGATTGAAGGTTGAGAAAATGCAGTTAGCCTTGAGATGTGTTAGTAGGTGGCGAGTTAGGATAGGGGTTAAGTAGCTTACTAGAGCGACATTAGAATAGACATGGTAAGTTGATTTTGAAGCTGAAGAAGAGGATTCTTCTTGACCCTGCTAGGGGGTGGGTGGCTAGGCTTATGAGACTTAATAAATTCTTGTAAGTCCGGAATCTCTTCGGAATTGATAGTGGGATATTCAATGTGGGTAGCATCAAAATTGTATTGTACATTTGTTAGCATGGCTTCTAAGTGCTTGTAGATATTAGAGTAGAGTTTTAGAATGCCAAAAGGATGATATAAAGTGGACTCACTTAAATTTAGATGCTGGTGAGTGTTATATACTTCTAGCCACCCATGACTTATAATCCATTGGTAACTATGTGCTACTACCTCATGGTTGGCAAGCGTCTCAGGAATGTCATCTGGGACAAACAGTTCTAATTTTTCAACACTGTTGTCTGAATTTTGAAGGACGTGACACCAACTGGCATTCTTGCTTCCGTCATGTACCCATTATTGCCTTACAAAAGTTCCATTCTAAGCAGGTTGTCAATGGACTACCTCAGCTTAGGTCTCTCTCACACATCTGCTCATCTTGCATGATGGGCAAGCATCATCGCGATACATTTCTAGAAGTGGCCACTCATCGAGCAACCCGAAGATTGGAGCTTATCCATGCAAATCTTGCAAGACCTATGGAGGTTGAGTCTCTTGGAGAGGCTCGATATTTTCTTCTTCTTGTGGGTGATTTCACTCGCAAAGTATGGGTGTGTTTTCTGGCTCGCAAGTCAGGTGCTTTTGCCAGTTTTAGGACTTGGATCACGATGGTGGAAAATCAGTCTGGGGGTAGAGTTTCATTCCTCCAAACTGATAATGGTGGCGAGTTTGTACCATTTGATGACTTCCTTGCTTCGAAGGGCATTCACTAATAGACTACAGTTCCTTACACTCCTCAACAGAATGGAGTTGTGGAATGGAAGAACCGGACCGTCAAAGAGATGGCTTGTGCTTTCAAGTCTCCCTCTTGCTTTCTGGGGTGAAGCTGTGGCTACCTCAGTTTATCTCATACTCTCTCACAAAAGTGGTTAGAGGGGATGACTCTGAAGGAGGCTTTTACAGGACACAAGCCTTCTATTTCTCATCTTTGCGTTTTCAGTTATGTTCCAAATAAGAAAAGGACCACACTCACACTAAAGTCAAAGAGGATGATCTTCACAGGCTACACTCTGAGATCCAAAGGGTACCGCTTTTGGGATTTGGAGGTTGATGACATCATCATTTCCCGTGATGCTTGGTTTGATGAGAGCTTGTTTGGCATTGATTCCTCTCCACCTGATGCATCTTTTGACTTTATGGATGATCCATTCCCGAAAAATGCTAGTGATCTTATACCTCGTCCATGTCCAGCTCCTCCTCCTCCTCCTCCTCCCCCTACTGCAACCCCAGTGGTGCTGCTACTTTGCAGCCACCTGTTCCCATTGCACCAGCTTCTGCAGCTCCTAGTCCCTACGAGTTCTGCTCTGACTCCGGGATTACCCTCACTAGTGCTTACTTCATCTCCACTCACAGCAGCATCGGATGAGTCCTCTACTGCAGATGGATCTTCTTCTTCATGCTTTGAGAGGAAGGCTGGCCTACCTCAGTGGGTTCACAAACTCTTTAGAGATTCTGGTCTCACTGATGCACAGCTCCATAACCAGATCTCTACCACCACCCCTGGACCTCGCCGTTCATCTCAGACCACACTCGCATCGAAGTCAAAGAGGATGATCTTCACAGGAGGTTGATGACATCATCATTTTCCATTATGTTCAATTTGATGAGAGCTTGTTTGGCATTGATTATTCTCCACCTGATGCATCTTCTGACTTTCTGGATGATCCATTCCCAGCAAATTTTAGTGATCTTTTACCTCTTCACTTTTGGGATCCGAAGGTTGATGACATCATCATTTTCCATTATGTTCAATTTGATGAGAGCTTGTTTGGCATTGATTATTCTCCACCTGATGCATCTTCTGACTTTCTGGATGATCCATTCCCAGCAAATTTTAGTGATCTTTTACCTCTTCCACGTCCAGCTCCTCCTCCTCCCCCTGTTTTGCAATCTTGGTGCCAGCTGCTCCTTCATAGTCACCCGTTCTCGTGCATCAACTTCTGCAGCTCCCAGACCCTCTACGAGTCTTGCTTTGACTCCGGGATTACCCTCACCAGTGCTTACCTCATCACCACTTCTAGCAGCATCGGATGAGTCCTCTACTGCAAACTGGATCTTCTTCTTCACGCTTTGAGAGAAAGGTTGGCCGGTTCAACAACTCTTTAGAGATTTTTGTCTCCAATGATGCACAGTTCCATGACCAGATCTCTACCACCACCACCCCTGGACCTCACCGTTCATCTCGGGCTTCCACATCTCATCACACAGTGAATTATGCTCTCATGAGTTCTCTCCAAGAGATCGATGAGCTTGAGAGTCCAGAGGAGGCTTTTTCACAGCCGCAGTGGTGGGCGGCAAGCCATGGAAGCAGAGATGGCCTCTATTGAGAGGAATAACACTTGGCCTTTGGTGCCACGACCTTTACATCATCGTGTTATTGGTGTGAAATGGATTTTCAAAGTTAAGTTTCATTTAGATGGTACTTTAGACAAGTAAAAAGCCCACCTTGTCTCTCGAGGATATGCTCAAAAGACAGGTGAATACTTTGATGAGACATATTTCCTACAGCTAGGTATACCACCATCAGCATTTTTTGGCTCTGGTTGCACACTTCAGATGGCTTATGTTCCAGATGGATGTCAAATCTGCTTTTTTGAATGGAGATTTAGAGGAGGAAGTTTATGTTGGGCAGCCTTCTGGCTTTGTGATTCAGGGACAGGACACCCATGTGTATCTTCTGCATAAGTCTCTTTATGGTCTCAAACAGGCACCCCATGCCTGGTATGAGAAGATTGATGCCTTCTTGTTATCTCTTGGCTTTGAGAGGGCATATGCTGACAGCAATCTCTATGTGCTTCTTTCTGATGGAGATATTTGTGTCATTGTTTTGTATGTTGATGACCTCATTCTTTCTAGCTCAGGTACTGGGTTGGTCACACAAGTTTAGTCCAAGCTTTCAAAGACATTTGAGATGACTGATCTTGGCCCCCTCTACATTATTTTCTTGGGCTAGAGGTTTGGCAAAAAGATGAATGTATCTTCATTTCTCAGCAGAAGTATGTAAAGAAGTTGCTCTCACTTTATGGGTTGTCATATCGTACACCCATGGATCCCAATGCCAAGTTATCCAAGGAGGATGATACACACTGACCCCCTTTCCCCCCCATCTTATCTCATTCTCTTGCATCCACTTGAGGTCATTAGCAGCTTCTTCTGCTTCTTATCATTTTATAGCACCAACAGGCTTCCCTCGTGCTCAGTTTTCAACATAAACATCAGTTTCCAACATTTATAGATCTTGTACCTGGGCCTACACCTGTGTTTTCTATTTGCTTCACTTTCTTTCACCACCATCACAGTTAGCAAAGCTACTAGGAGTGATACCAAGGGTGCATGTGTTGTCTCTTTTATTTTAAGTAATAGCCATTTCCATAAGAGGCCAGTTGTCTTCTCTTTAACATGTTTACATTGATCTTTGTGGAAAGATGCCAACTATAGCTCTAGGTGGTTCTTCTTTTTTCTCATGTTATTGGTCTAAGAAGTTCCCAAATTGGTGATAATGTGGCATGTCATATCATCACTTCTTAAATATGCAAAATTTCTCATCATGGTATATATCATTGGAAAGATCTCGAAGAGTAGAGATTCCCAATGTGCCACATGATCACCAATTTGGGAACTCCTTGAATATGCAAACTCCCCATCATGCTATATATCATTAGAAAGATCTCGAAGAGTAGATTCCCAAACTACAATCTCCGGCAAATTTTGATTTAATTTGAAAAAATTTAACCATCAACCTATTAGAACTAGTCATTTGTATATGTCATTTTTTACAATAAGCAAGACAATCATTCCTATGAAATCATTTACTTGTGAGCTCTATACTTCCTCTTCTTTCTTGTTTATATGACATTGAATCTTACTTGCTTAATGGATGCAAGCTAGATAGGTGTGATTGTAGTTATCTTCTTGCATCAGCTTTACCTTCATTCCCCACCTTTTGTGAGAGAGAACCATTGCAGAGGATTATCTCTTTTTGTCTCTATCTAGGCATAGAGAGCTCTTCATATAGGCATGGAGAGCTCTTCCTTCACCCCATTGGGAAAGGAACATTCAAGTGTGACAATGGAGTAAGGATGTGGTGATGGTGGACAAGCTAGTGCAGACATGCTTTGGCAATACGAAGGTAAGCTCTTACCTTGCTCAAAAAATGCTTTGGCAATGCGAAGGTAAGTTCTTACCTTGCTTGAGCAAGGTACTAGCTAGTTCACCTACATTGAGAAGGGATATTGAGATTCAATGATCCATCATTACTACATAGGTACAAGTTAGCTCTATTTTATAAAGTCCCCTTTATTACAAGAAGAGGCTTTATGTTTGAGTTGCATGGATGCTTAACAAATCTTTTCTTCTTATCACAGAATTCCCTCACTAATTTCTCTATATCCTTATTTATAAAATGAGTCCCTTGATCAGTTACAATTTTAATAACACATCCAAACCTAGTTATCATAATTTATAGAGTCCTTCTCGAGTTTAAGTCTAGTAATGCTTTTGCTTCATCCCACTTGGTGACATAATCGATAGCCCTCCTTTGGGTGGCCTTCTTGAAGGGTCCCATCCCCGCTTCATTAAATGAATCCCTTGATCAATTATAATTTTATTAGGACATCCAAACCTGGTTAGGCTGATTCATTGAGAAACCATGCTACGAGATCTTTAACTAATAAATCAATCTTTAAGACATTGAAATCCAACTTGTGCTTAGGTTTTAGAATAGAGTGCCCAACAAGGTCTACCCTACGATATAACTTCCCATGGGTACTATATATAGACAAGTTATGCAACTATCCATCAGATTAAATATATATGCCTTCATTGCATGTGGATCCTTGTTACGTAGTGCATGCAACCTCCATCTAAGTGTCTTTCTAGAATGCCACATCAAGAGTGGAAACATTTTCCATTGGATTATCCATCTATTTTTCATTTGTACATTATATTTAGTCGCATTGTGTGTTGTGTTAACACACACATCATATTTTCTCATTTCAACCGGTACGCACGAGTGCACATGTATCACAAACAAATGAATGGCAGATATCGAGGGGAATCAAAATGTGTGCGTGTGAACAACAGAAACCACACATGTGTGCACATACGAGCACACATGTATCACAAACAAATGAATGGCAGATATCGAGGGGAATCAAAATGTGTGCGTGTGAACAAAAGAAACCACAAAATCAATCCTAGCTCACATGAGACACATGGCAAATCAACCACCTTTGAAACTGCTTACCTCTATCTAAATACACAAGCCATGTTTTTTCAAAGAATACAAAGCTTGAAGGTTTAAAACCTTAAAATTAAAGCTTAACACTGGAAGGTTTAAAAACTAATGGGTAATTTAAATGTACCTTACAGATAAGATAAGATTCATATACATAAGGGAAAACAACTTCATGGGATTTAAGGTTTAAAACCTAAATGTAATCCTTAACATTGTAAGTTTTAAAAACTAATGTGGGTAATTTAAATGTTCCTCACACATAAGATGAGATTCATAGACATAAGGGAATATAATTTCATGGGAGATTTGTAATAGATGTCACATTTATCATGTTAATCATGTGGACGTTATAAATAGAAACACTTACCTTCTATGCACAAGTTTTAGACCTCCCACACATCATTACAACCACCTTATTACATGTGGAAGAATGTAATAAGAAAGAGATGATTAATGTCAAATACAATATGTAACATGAGATGGCCTTATCTATCATTATGATAGTTCTTGAGATGCATTCGTACTTCATACATCACATTGTAAAAAACTTACTTGCGGAATAGGATTTATTGGTAAAATATACGGGGCTAAGAAAAAATCATCAAAGAAAAGCATTAAAATACAAAATTTTCAATCTTAGCAAGGCGCATAGACAACACTTAAAAAATTACCCGACAACTCTGGACAAAATACATGCATCTCTCATGAAAGAGGTCTTATTGAAACACCTACATCAACTTTAAAGAAAAAAATCTATCATAAAAAACTTTGAAAGTGTCCTTATTGTGAAAATATTGGACATGTACTGCACAATCCAAATCTTCATGATGGGAATGTGAATGCATATTACAAGGTGTTGATATAAAATTATGTTTGGTGTAACATTTCCTATAGTGCAATAGTTAGAATTTGTATTGTTTTACCAAGAATTTGGCTAGTGCCTATGATCCAAAGCCTAGGGCAAGGAAATAGCATATCGAGGGACAAGGGGGTAGGTATTAATATTTGGGTTTGCATTTATATCCTAAGAGGATTCAAGAGTTCCCTTTGTAAGAAAACATGAGTTATGGTGTAATATGCAATCCAATATCACACCATATAGATTAAATATACATTGAATTGCAAATTACACAATATAAGATAAGAATAAGTCTTTGTTTTACTAAGTTGATTAGAACGCATGGCACTCTCCTTCTACAGTACATTTCTTATATAGAAACTTGAATGGTGAACAAAAGAATATGACAAGAAGATCTTGATACCATGTTTTTAAAAAATGTGATAATTGAATGGTATCTAGTTTGTACGAGAGAATATAGTGCCTTTATATATATATGAAGCCCAAAGTGGTCTAGTGGATATAACTTCTAAACTCCAAACAAAGGAGTTGGAACATATAACTAGTTCTAGCCAATAACACAATATCATTAGCTATAGATGAAATTACAATAACATAAGGAGGGTGGAGCATGGATTCTAACACTCCCCTTAAAAAACACCCAAAAGTGATCATTACCACCAAGACTCAATATTGAGATGATGAAAACGCCTCTTCACAAACCCAATCATTCCTTAGAGACTTGGTGAACATATAATACATCTTTTTTTTAATTAGTCAATAAAATAGCTTGATCTCTCCATGCATGAGCATGTTTCATGCAAGCATAAAACAATGAGTTCTTTGCGATGGCCATGTAGCTCTATTGTTCACAATGGCCATGAGAAAGTATGGTCAAACTGTGAAACAACTGTGTCCAAATCTACAACTTGGACGGGCACCCTAAAACGGTCTGACTCCTCTCACTGTTAAGGCTTTCCATAACCTTAGTACTAGGCTTTTACCACATGAATCTTCATGGGATCTTAAAGGACATAATCTAAATGGATGGGTAGTTTAGGTGGGTACAAAGTAGTTATAGGATGATGGGTGGATATCTTATATATATATAACTCTCGAATTAGAATGCGCAATAGAGCTATTCTCAAAAATCAGAAATCAAATACATTCAGAAAATTATCTCTTCATAGTGTATGCTTATCTTTTCTGATAATGAAGAAGTGAATAGTTTGCTTGATGTTGCAATTGTATTTGGGTAGGAATGTTAGAATGCAATTTTTTGAATGGCTTTAGGAGATCTTTGTTTAGTTTTTGCTTTAGGGTAATTACACCTTAATCCTGCAAATAGCCCAAAAGGGCATAGGGAGATTCCCTTCGGTGATGATGATGATTAGATTCGTATTTTGAGTTTCAGTAATTTCTCGATGAGTTAGACAAGTACAGTTTGCTGGTTTGCTATCCTTGAGCGGATTAGGACTAGATTCCAGCAGAATTGTGGTTCGATTGCCTGGTTCTCATAGGCTTTCAGACCTGTTTTCATAGTTTTGCCTGGTTCCCAGAGGCTTTTAGACCTGTTTTCATAGTCTTCATAGGACTGGATTCCAAAGGCATTGTGGTTAAATTGCCTGGTTTCCATCCTTACTACTGGGAGACAGTTCCGTTTGCTCGGAATGAGAATGGGGCGAATTTATTTTCCTCCATTTACGATTACCTAAACAAGGTGATTGTCAAAAAAAAACTATTCTAGATTATGGTCAGTTAGAGCCTAAAGTTGTCTGGCTGCTGGAGGGAAATTCAGAAAGCACAAAAATGGGTACAGTTTGATCTAACTCCTCCATTCGGTTCTTGAAAGCATTATACTAGTGGATGGTGGAAGTGATTCTAGAAGTCATGTGGTTAAGCTAAGTGGATAGTCCAATATGGGACTAGTCAACTAATCAATATCAAGCTCTACTGAAGACTCGAGTTCACTTCACATTAGATTAGATTCTGGGATTGGTACCGGTTAGAGAGTAGCAGTTAGAGAGCAGTTGCTTCGGGGTTTGACCGAGCACAAAGTATCAGAACTTGACAATAGCATCAAGGAGCCAGAGCCTGATGAGGCCTGGGAGCCTAGTCCAGTTTTTGAATCTTAATCCTTCATTGGTACCTATTTTTGAGATTGTTATTGATCATATTATACATGAGTATCACATGGCAGATCACCCACAACTGACACAGCCGAGGGGGTCAATTAAGAATTAGTGTTGGCAGATTGAAGAAGATTTAAAGCAGAATGAAGAAAATTTATCCATGGACAGACTAGATCCTGAAGTCGAGCTGTTGTCCAATGATTGGTCTGAATCTTAGGCTGGGATCCAAGCAAAAAAAAATTATCAGAAGAACCAGACTAGGAGTGCAAGAGTTCAAGAAGATGAATTACAGGATGGCAAACTCAGGGTTTGTGTAGATTATATAAAATTGAATGATGCCACAGTTTATGATCCTTTTCCACTACCTTTTTGTGATACTTTACTTATGTATAGTTTTCTTGATGGTTTCAGTGGTTATAGCCAAGTTCAGGTGGCTCCTGAAGACAGGGATAAAACAACTTTTCTTACCAAATGGGGTGCTTATGCTAGTACTATCTCATGACTTTTGGATTACCTGCCTTTTAGAGAATGGTTCAAGAAATCTTTACTGATTTTCTAACTTCCTTCATGAGGGTTTTTCTTAATGAGTTTAGTATTTTTAATAAAGTGATGGAGCATTTGACTTCTTTAAGGCTCTATTTGGACAGATGTTAATCAGCCAGGCTTAGCCTGAATTCTATAAAATGTGCCTTTGCAGTTAAGAGAGGTGTCCTTTTGGGTCACATAATTTCAGAAGAGGGGATTGCCATTGACCCAAGGAAGGTGGAAGAAATTGGGAAGGCACATAGACCTAAGAATGTGAAGGCACATAGACCTAAGAAATTGGGAAGGGACATAGACCTAAGAATGTGAAGGAATCAAGGAGTCTAATATATATGTCAAATTAAATGGCATAACAAATTTCTTAGGTATCTGGCTCATATCTATGTGCCCTTGACCAAGTGACAAAGAAAGAAGTGTATATTTGGGGTAGAGATCAGGAATAATCCTAAAGAAGATATTGGTGGTTGCACCAATTTTACAGCCACCTAATTGGAGTCTTGATTTTCATATTTTTGTGGATGCCTTAGATACTGCTTTAGGAGCTATTCTGATGCAAGAAAAAGTCAAGGGCTGGTCCAGACCTATCTATTATGCTAGCAGGGTGTTGACACCAGTTGAAAGGAATAATTCAATTACTGAAAGAGAGGAATCAATATATTCTGGTGTGGCAAAACTGATTATTACACTAAATGGGTGGAAGCAGAGGCTCTCAAGGACAATAAAGCTTCTAGTGTTGCCAGATTTCTATATCAGAACATTGACCAAGTTTGGGTCAGGGGCTACATTTCCTGAATACGGTAATTGCTAAATTAATCACCACCCATATGATTGTTCACAAAAAATCAACTGTGTATTATCCTCAAGCCAATGGCCAAGCTGAAAGTTCATAAGATTCTGATTAAAATTCTGAAGAATATTGTTTCAAAGAGCAGAACAGATTGGGACAGAAAGTTGGATTCTGCACTTTGGACATTCAAGACAGCCTTCAAGGTTAGCACGGGGATGAGTCCTTTCAAATTGATGTATAGTTTGGAGGTGGTTGTTCCTATGGATTTTATAGTACCTAGTTTGAGGGTGGTGGTGTATGAAAATCTGTCTCGTGAAGAGTATGTAAATCATAGAATGCGATAGCTTCTGAAACTTGAAGAGGATAGTAAGGGAGCACACAATTGGGTTTGCTCTGATGCTATTGCTGCTATCCATAAGCTTTCCATCTTTGTGTCAATCAACAAGAACTACTTTTGGCAAAATGAAGAATCTGTTGGTTGTTCAAAAGGAGTTACATACTAAATGTCAGGATCAGCTAGCTAAAGTAATGTAGTATGATGAATTGGCATTAAAATATGTCAAAATGGAATCTCAGATGCAAATAGAGTAAGAATGCATCTACAACAACAACAAGTAGAACTTCAAGTTCAGTTCACTAAAGCCAAGACAATCAATCTTGAAGATTATCAAACTATCAGTCGTGTAGATCAGAAACAAACTAAAGACAGAAAAGTTACAGGCCCATCTTCACAACAAATTCGATATGTTCTTATCGATATTCTGAATCTATACTCAGACAAAGATAACGTTGAGGTAGAGAAATCGGATCTGCTTGAAGGAATAAATTCGGAGCTACTGGGATTTGCTTAGTATTTCCAAGATGATCAGTTCACAGCCAATCTAATGCAGATTGCAAATCCAAAGCTGGTGATTGGTACCTTGTTATCCCAGGATGTTCCATTCCCATGGGAACTTCCTTCTAGAGATCTCCAAGAGTAGATTATTTTCTAATATTTTAGCTAGTAGTTCTTATTTTTGCAAAACATTTTGAGTACACTATCATTTTAAAATATTCTAATTAGGACATTTTTTAGTTCGAGTCATGGATTTCACAAATCCGATCCACCGGGTGTGCTAGGTGTTAAGGCTTGCTATAATACTGGGCTTTACCACATGAATGTTCATGGGATCTTAAAGGACATAATCTAAATGGATGGGTAGTTCAGGTGGGTACAAAGTAGTTTTAGGCTGATGGGTGGGTATCTTATATATGTAATTCTCGAATCAGAATACATAATAGAGCTATTCTCCAAAAAAAAAAAATCATCAAAGAATTCTCTTCATAGTGTATGTTTATCTTTCCTAATCCTAATTCTGAATGAAGAAATGAATAGTTTGCTTGATATTGCAATTGTATGTGGGTAGGAATGTTAGAATGTGATTTTCTGAATGGCTTTGAGAGATCTTTGTTTGATGTTTGTGAGAGAGGATGAATCAGCATTAGTTCCTACTTTAGGGTAATTACATCTTAAACACTCACCTCAAATCACTCACACACACTCACTAGCATGCATTAGAGAACGTAATTCACAAGAGGATTAGCAAGAGTAAGACTCTATTGCACGATGGGAGAGTATATTGCATTATAAGAGAAATGACTTATATACAAGGCCATAAGTGTTCGCACGCACTTAAACTATGGCCGACATGCCCAATGCTCATAAGTGGCCTATTGCTTATACAATGCTTAATCTCATAATACATGTCGTGAAGTACATTCACAGAGAATCCATTTTAGCTTGTTTCCACATGCTCCTAGAGAGTAGGAATCACCATAAATATTCCATCAAACCATTTTTGGGTATCCAATTGTAGATTTGGATATCGTTGCTTCATAGTTTGATCATACATTATTTTGGTGTCTTTGCATTAGCTTCCCTGTTTGGGTGTAGGTTATTTCTCACATTAGATTCCCCTTTATTCCCGGCCTTTTGTGAGAGAGAACCGTCATGAAGGACCATCTCTTGTTGCCTCCATCTATGCATAGAGAGCTCTCCCTTCACCCCTTTGGTAAAAGAGCATTCCGGTGTAACAATAGAGTGAGGACGTGAGAGACGAACTAGCGCACCCACATAAGGAAGCTATAGTTTATGGCTCTAAGGCAAGACCCCCAATGGCACATGCTTTAGAAAGGCTAAGGTACGCTCTTGACTTAAACACTGCTACATTGACTTCTTAGGAAACCCCTTCCATAATCACAATGATGGAGTAATCAGGCTTAGCAATGTTATCCTTCAAGTACAATTCCTAGCATATGCTTGCTTCTTGTTGCACTCTTTGGCATAATTCCCTTCCTTACTATAGTATAAACGCTTTTCTTTTTATTCATGTTATCAAATTTTTTACTATGTTTTTTTCCCTCAACTCACATGGAGAATGCCTACACTTCACCTTGAAATCTAATAAATATTTCCCACAAGCATGGAGTTGAACTCCTAAAATATCACTAACTTTGGCCTAAACCATGTGGTGAGAAGAGTATCGAAAGAATTGATTTTGGGGCAGATAATCTTATGTATTTGCTTGCAATTTCTTTGTGTTTCCTTGCAAGCCTCACCGATACTATTTTATCACACATAGCTTTCATTCTTGTGAGAAAAGTGTTTGTCAATTTCTACTTGTTCATCTTCTTTTATTGAAAATGAGCATGTAGATTTTACAACCTAGTTGTTTGGGATCTTTCATCCAGGTATGCTTTACATTAATTTTGTATACACGATAAACCTCCAAAGAGGTGGTAACCTTATACTTCTATAGCTTGTTGGGATCTATCAAGCCTTCCCTCCATGTTGCATAAAATTGGATTTGGAGATATAATTTTACAAGTGCATTGGTTAAAGCATTTTGCTCATGCATGCCACTTGGGCCATTTCTCAAATATGTTAAAGCATAATTTGCAAAGCAATGTGAGCACATTTGTGATACCATGTAAGAAAACACAACATGCATTGTAACACAATTCACAGCACAGAGGATACATTGTAACACAATTCGCATCATACTATGAGGATCAAATGCAAATTGAAGAACTTAAGAGAGAAGAAACAAGCTTTGTTTGCCTTAGAGTTGATCACAAAAGATGACAATCTCCTTTAGTGATAGAAAAGAACTTGATGATGCACACATAAGGGAATATACTATGGCAAGGTACTACTTCATGATAGAGATAACTAAATGACTGCTAGGATGCATGAAAGAATAGAGGGCCTCTATAAGAGCCTAGGTTGCACCCCTCTAGTCTTGTTGAAAGTGTAACATTGGTTATACAAAGCCATAACTACCACCTTTGTTAAACGTAACAAGCCTCTCTGGATTCAAAGCACGACAGCTATTCCTCTTGAAGAGAGCTATACATAATAAGTTGGGTAGAACATCTTGGCTGCTTTGTGTGGTGGTCACATGAAGTGTGAAATGCTGAAGACATAAAAAGACATAAAAAGCAAATTGCTGCTAACATCAAGATAGAGATACATGCTCAAGATGGGTTCAAAGGATGAGAAGTGGAGTGGTTCCTACCCAAAAGTAACGGAGGGATTGGAGGCTGAGACCATTGCTTGCTATATTCCCCCCCTCTCTCTCTCTCCCTCTCTCTCTATGCCCTTGTGTTGGACATTGATACCCCTTGGATCAGCTTGATCAAACCTCGAGCTCTCTGTGCCGTTATTAGAAGACGGCACAGAATCTTACAATAGGAAAAGAAGGTAGGTCAATATAGACATCACTTCTGTTAGGATAAGAGTTAACAAGATGGCAATGACTGCCGACTCACAACATCACTTTAGATCCTTGTTGGCCTAAACGCAAGATACATATAACATGAACAATTGCATGATAAAAGAGCCAAAACAAATTGGGCAATTAATCCATGTGACATCCAAATTACCAGTCCATAGGTTTGAAGAAAAGTACACAATAAGAGATCATAAAGCATAGTTAGTGGTCTCCCACGAAGCTCAAAGCATGCATAATCAAGCCCTCCAACTATCATTCACTCTAATCCACAACTCGATGAATAACATGAACCAAGGTTAAGGTTACTGAAGCTCCCCAAAAGGGCATTTTTATGTTGGGGGCAAAAAGCTATTGAGCAGCATGTCATGGACATGTCTAAAGAGAGGCTTCATATAAGTTAAGACTTCCGTGATATTTTTGCACTCTGTTGGCACATTACTTGACTAGAGCAGCTCTGCAGACGTTCTCAGATGGTAGCTTCTACAATGCGCTTTCTTACAGATAAGATAGGGGTGGAGTGCAACTTCATAAGAAAGGCCAGTTAAGATCCTTGCCAGCAGCTTAAAAGACATTATCATTGGCATCCAGCTTCATTGAGGAAAACCCTGGTAAACCCTGAAGATGATCACACATATCCACCTTCATAATCAAGCCATAATGGAGCCCCATTACCCCTGAGAGAAATCATAGAAGCACCCGAAGACTCCAAGAAAGTCAGGCAAGTCTCAAGGGTAATAAGAGTGGCTTCTTGGGTTAGTGGATGTCAAGCCTTCTTTGAGAGTGGATGTGGATGAAATGAAGTATCTATGAAACTCAGGCAGCATGGTCGAGGGCGTAACCTAGCCACAAGGGAAGTGATTCAAAATCAATCGTCTTGATCAAATATGTGAATTCGTCTCCTCTACCCATACAAAACAAAGGGTGAAGCCGCGATCTTTTTACATTATAATAAAAGTTACAATAATATGAAATGGTTACACAGGTTTGCAAGGAACCCATTGTCAGAAATCTCCATTGATTTGGACAATCCTTCACACTCTTTCAAAGGAGAGTGCAAGCTCAGCAGCACAATTGAGAACATCACTTCCCTGCACTTTTATATGAGCTCCACCAAGAGTGTCATTGGCAGGTGACATGACCTGATTTGAAAACGTTGACAATTGCACATGACCAGTGATCCTTTTCCCCTCATCTTCCCTCCAATTCATAAGGCCCAAACTTGACCCATCTACATCCTTTTGACCCGGTCGACAATTTTGATTCAGAGAAATCTTCTCTTGAACATAAACCTCAGGATTAGCCACTGTCGGCATATTGTGGGATGTGTCCACATCTGGGACACCTGATCCCCTGCCGTGCAGAATTGCCACAGCCATTGCAAAAGCTTGCAAGGGCGAGAGAGGTGCTCGGAAATCGAGAGCAATGAGTCCATTTTCTTGAGGTGCAAGACTAAGGTATGCCTCTTCCTGATCTGTGTCCTGTCCAAGAGATCCCCAAAACAAAGATTAATATACCTGAGGTTCCCAGACAGAAGAAATAATGCTACATGAGAGGTTAAGTAACTTGAAGACAAACCTGCTTATAAAGTGTTAAGGGCTTGCCCTGGCCTTGATATTCCCTTAATTTGGATGCTTTGCTTTCAATGCCCTGTGTTTTGGGCTGTTGATTGCTGAGGACCATTAGCCCACAACCCAGATCCCACCCCTTGCAGTCGCACTTTCCACCTTCTTTCCATCGTTTTATCAAAGGTGAAGGACCCTTGGAATCACTGAGCGGTCTCCCATGGTTTCCAGATGGCAGAATCACCGTGATGTTGGCCTGCCGGTGCTGTTCATGATTTTTGTGTTTTGTGTGATGGATGTGGCCACCATGCCTGCGTATTTCACATTCTGATGCTTCATCCCAAGTCCTATGCTCTTCTAATCCAACCTGGCCCGTCTGATTCATGATCCCATGGTTCATGCCCAGTACCTTCTTTGGCATCGATTCTGCAAAAACAAGAAAATCAAATGCGCTATTCATTTCTTTTACAAGACATCATTTCAAGCACTTTACAAAACAGTTCACCCTCACACAGACTCATTTTGAACTCCAAGCATAATACACTGCTACAAACAGCATACCTGCCAACACTCGTTGGTCCTGGATTTCCAAGGGCACACTGATGATCATAGCAGCTAACTCTGAATGAGGCTGACTCTGGCTCCAAGTCACGTCACTTGAAGATTCCTCTGTATTAAAATTCGAATTGGGTGCAATCAAGCTTGATGATTGTTGGCTTCTTCTCTTGGCCTTCCCGATTCGTATCCCAGAAATTCCTGAGTGTAAGCTCCACTTCCGAGATTTTTGCCTGCCTTCTGTCACACTGTCCGGTGAAGCCAAGCTGCTTGGTATCAGGCTTTGTGACACATACCATGCAGAGATCGCACCGGGAGATGACACATCAGAGTGTCCACCATCAGATGAGGATGCACGAGATTGAGAGGGGGAGCTTGAAGTGTTGATGGCTGTATAACTGGCTTTGCTACAACCATGCGGACCAGTCTCTAGGGATGATAAACTAATTTGGGAAGAAAAATCTGCCTGTGCAATGATTGATGGTTCTTGAGCTCTTGCAATAGAAAGAACAAACTCGGATTCAACAGACACATTTACTTCTCGATCATGACCTGGTTCAGAGCATAATACACTAGAGACTCTCATCTTTCCAACGAGTACAGATGCTAGCTTCTCCTTTCTTCTCCAATGCTTCCAACCACTTTTACCCTTTTTTTTGCTGTCCCCCCTTAAGGAATAAAACGTGTACCTCCAAGCGCCCTGATCTTCCCCCAGTATGATATCCTCCATCCAAATTTTAGCTGTTACAACTTCATCATAATCATCAAGCAGGAAAGTGTAATTTGGCAGGCCTTCTCGAAGGGTGCAGTGCAAAAGCCCATGTATAATTCCATCTGTAGTGGGTTCGCTTATAGATAGGATTCTTGGCTCTGATTTCAATCCTGTACAATCCCTTTTTGAGGTTGAGTTGCTACTCAGGGATGAGTGCACAGGAGAAAATAGCCAGACAGGATCAATGTCTGTTTCCTTTGAAATTTCATTGTGAAACTGGTCGGCAAGAGCACTCCCTGCAAGCTGTAGATGCGATGCCAAAGTAGACCTTTCCCGATGAGCAAAATCCCTCGTGCCAGTCTTGGGGCTAGTCGTTTCTACCAGGTCTGTCAATGACATGGAAGAACACCTTGGGGAGTCTGCTCCTACAACAGCAGCCCAAGCTCCTAAAGCTGATTTTCCAGGATCATTTCCTGCATCTTTCCAGCTCTGCCTACTGTTTATCTTAACTCTGTCACCTGGACTTAGCACTTCACGCATGTGGTGACAGAGTTCATGTCTACTTCCCATTTCAATAGAATCATTGCTTTCCGCCACCATGCTAGTGGAAGAACATGCGGAAAATGGTCTGTACTCATTCTGTATAGCAAGTGAAGCGTCTTGCCTTTGAGGCTCTTCAGACCAGAGCCAATCTAGATGTCCTGTTGAAAGGCTTACAGGATCCCTTGCAGCATAATCATCACAATGGTATTTGATGCAAGGGATATGTTGAGGATCTCTTGCAACATAGTCATCACCATGGTATTTGATGCAAGGCACATGTTCTGACACCCCATGAAGGCCCTGCTGATGGAAATCATCACTCAAGTCATATCTCGGAGTTGAACCAAATGAATTCCTTGAGAGTGGATCTGAAGTATTATGTTGTGTGCTATTTTCAAAGCATGACTGTTGGTTCAAAGGAATGTTGTTCTCTCCACTCAAAAACTGGACCTTCTTTCTATCAGGTGTATCTTTGTTTCTTGAACTTATACAGTCCATAGCACAAGCACCTGTGGACATGATGCAGCTTAAAGAGCCATCACCAGTGTTGCAGTCTTGCATTCCAATGGCTGCATTAACAGTTTCATCGCTTTTACCATCCCCTTTTGGAGACTTATGCTTCTCCCTTCTCCATTCAGGTCTGCCTTCCATGGTTGATTGCAAGTCAAGGTTCAAAGGGTTGAAATCCTTCACTTCCCTCCTGATTTTCAAATGTTCAAAATCAAGTTTCCCCTCTAAGCCAGATGCATTCCAGATCTTATGGCTTAGGTTTGGGTGTGACTGCCACGGCCCCCATTCTGCACTGTTAACTTCTTTGCAATCAACCATCACTCCATTAAAGAAATTAAACTCAAAGTAAACATCTTTAGCTGGATCCTCACCCGTGTATGCAGGGGATAATCCACGCATCCTAGATACACTCCAGCCCTTCAAAATTTTCACCTTCGAGCCTGAACAAAGTATCCAAAGATGCCTGTTTCAACAGCATGATGTCACGATAGCCTCACAGAATGCTACAGCATGGAGATGCAAGTCCTGACCATTCAAAGCACTATGCTGCACCTGTAACAGAAACATTGCCATATGAAGATTGAACCTCTTCCTTAACAAGGTAAGAATCAACAGATCCATTTCAGGGACATTCAAATTAAGTGTTCAGAATGCAAGTGGCCAACTTCAAGACTTCATTGATTAAGGTTTTTTAAGAACTCATCGAACTAGTTTAAAACTGTTTGACAGAGTCGCTAAGGTCTAGGGCAAAAATAAGTGACGACAAAGTGTTTTGTTGCAAATAAATGTAAGAAATTAGCTTAAGACAATCAATTCAATGCCAACTGATAGGGATACGACATGAAACAAAGCGACATAACAGGCAGCATCAGGTCCTAACAGACTCAGGCACCTGCCCCTCCCTTGACGAGTAATTTTGTTACCATTATGCAGCCACATTCTGAAGCAGAAAGTACAAAGTACACAAGAAAACCAAGCAGCTAATCAAATGTAGAGTGACTTTTTTAAACATCCACTTTGTGTACACCTTACTTGTAGAACACTTGTGCCTATGTGCTAGGTTTTTCAAAGATAGAAAAGAGTTCGGCAGAATCGCACATACTGCTAGCACACGTACGAGTCCTAAACTTTGGTCTATATTATGTACAAGGAAAAATAACTGTACTTCAAGTACAAAAGATGACTGAGAATGAAGACGTCAGTTCTCAGCCACACTGCCTAAGATCTCCTTGACCAGCTTGTACAAAAGAGAGATGCTCTGTAGGTGATGATCACTAAGGAATGCATATGATTACAACCATTCTCCAATATACATATATATATACATCACTATTGCTGGTTGGCCAGCATACATGCTGTTGGCCAACCTGCCACATGTGCCACCTGTGAGGCCAGTCTCCTATGCCTACTTCCGTGCTTGCCACCCGTACCTAAGGTGAGGTGTGTCACATTCTCCCCCAGTTGCATGGTTGTCCAAGGCACCCAAGATCCCAAACACTACGAGATAACTTCGCATCTAGTGTGAAGGCTCACATTCCGCCCTCGCTGCATCAGCACAAAGACCTACAAAGAAACCTACACATGACCAACTCTTGTCTTATCCAGCCCTTGCCTTTTGTCCAACCCGTACCTAAGGTGAGGTGTGTCACATTCTCCCCCACTTGCATTCCCTCAGTTGCATGGTATCCATATAAAGTTACCTCTTATAGAAAGAAAAGATCCAAGCAAAGCTCGTCCAAGGCACCCAAGATCCCAAACACTACGAGACAACTTCGCATCTAGTGTGAAGGCTCACATTCCGCCATCACTGCATCAGCACAAAGACCTACAAAGAAACCTACGTATGACCAACTCTTGTCTGATCCAGCGGAGGCCTTTTGTCCAACCATCCAAGGAAGAACTTTGCAGGCTGCTGAGTATCCTCCAGTAGCTCCCGGGAAGAACACTCCAAATAAAGGCCTAGCAAAACTTCGTTATCCACACTCCAACCTGAGAAACATAACCTAGAAGAGTTGCACCAAAATGTATTTATCAGTACTGCTCGGCACTTGTATGTCTAGACCACCATCTCCTTATGGAACATACTCCAAGTTATCCCTCCTTTGATACATTGCAGCAAAAAAATCCGGCTATTGTCGATACAATCTCCAAGAAATATGTGCATTGTGAAGATAGACCCATTTGCATATCCTCCCAAGGTGAAGACAAACTAATATGTCCTCCTGTGGTGCCTCCATGACACCAAACACTGAAGGAACTCCACCCAATAAACGGCAGGTGAGAAGAGTCCTCCTGTAGTACTACCCAAACCCAAAACTGAAGCAACCACCGCTTACGCCAAAGATTATCCACCTAGTGCAGACGGCAACAGTGAAGACTCTCCCTCAAAGACTTCGTTGGAAATTTCCTCTGCTCAAGCCTGTGGCATGATGCAATAAAGCATCTTGGGTGTGTGCTCAACCCATGAAATAAAAAAAGCTGAGATGCGCACACATGCATATCAGTCTCTGGTTATGAAGAAGCCTCTATTAGAAATAATGTGTGTTCAAGGTTAGTGCTTAAAAGCTTTTGTGATACGACCTTAGCTTAAGAAAATAATCATAGCTCTTCGGACAATGGAGGGGAACTAATCGCATGAAGGATGGCATTGTAGAGTACGTAGTTCAAAGTTTAATCACCAAACTGAAGGCCCACAAAATGAAAGAAACTTTCAAACTACGTCGTTGAAAGAAACTTTCTTAACAATATCTACCAAATTTCCTCAGTTCAACAACAAAACAACTCCATTAAAAATGAACAGAAGATAAAAAGGTGGAGCTTGCACTGTGCTTACCCCTGTTGTGCACCTATTGTCCAGGCCATCGCCCCCCTTCCCTTGCCTTCGCCATCACGTCCGCCTCCCCCTCCCTCATCTCCCGCTTCCTCCTTCCATCGCGCTGCTGCCCGTTTCCCACTTGCGTCCGCCTTCCCCTTCCGCTTCACCTCCCTCCTTCACCTCAGCCCCCCACCATTGCTTAGCCTTTGCCCCTTGGCTCTCCTTCGCTCCCTCCGCAGCCCTCCTAACTGTGCGCGCTACCCCCTCCTCGCCCTCCTCTTCCTCTTCGCTTTTGCCCTTGCCTCCCCTTGCGCTGCCCATCTCCCTGTCAGCTCCTCTCGCGGGTAGTCCGTCTCACCATTGCTTAGCCTTTGCCCCTTCCTCTTCGATGCCGGCTCTCCTTCTCCGCAGCCCTCCTAACTGTGCGCGCTACCCCCTCCTCGCCCTCCTCTTCCTCTTCGCTTTTGCCCTTGCCTCCCCTTGCGCTGCCCATCTCCCTGTCAGCTCCTCTCGCGGGTAGTCCGTCTCACCAGCCCTCCCTCTTCCATCACTCGTTTTCCTCAACACTGGTGCTTCGCTTCCGGGTTGTTCTTCATCGGCGAGAGTAGGCGTCTATAGTCTTTACTTTATAGGAGGACTCCATGGCCACCGCTCCATCATCCCCGAGCGTGGCCACCGTCCCTTGCCTATTTTCAGAGGCACACCTCCAGCTCTTAGTTTCGACAATATCCTCCCTCGCGCCCTTTCTTTGGTTCGCAAGATCGTACCTTGTGCACAAACAAATCCAGGATTTGCTAAGCCTAAAAAAATCATCGGCATTCATTTTCTTGGGTTTGGCTACTCTCAGGTGGAGTTTGAATTGACCCACAATGGTTGATCATGTGATGCAGTTAAGTCCCATCACAATACGCAACGCTCACGCATTCTTCGCAAGATGGCACCATGGTCTTGACCCTGCATCGGACCCCTTGGCAAATGTATCTGGCTTCCACGTCCTCCAAAAGAAGTATCACTCTCTGATTCAATCGATTGGACGATCAATAGGAGACGTTTTGGAGTCCCCATAGACGGCCGCATTTGTGGTGGTCAGGACAGCAGGCAGCCCGTCCATTATAGTATGCATTGCTTCCCCAGAGGATCTCCAACCTCCAAGGCAACCCGAATCTTCAGCGGCGGGTACAGTACGTCGAACTCCTCAACCAAAGTTTCATCTACAGGTAGATGGGCCACCGCTAGGTCTTGCCCTCGGCGTCAGGATCACAGAGGACGCCCCCCACACCCAAGGCCTCAGCAGGAGCGCTCACGTAGAGCCAAAGATGAAGGACCTCAGCCCATGGTGGAGGTTCCTAACCAGCCGATCCCAGCAGCCCAGTCTCCCTCCCAAGCTCAACTACTAGCCGTTGGAAACCATTAGGAGGAGGGTACAAGCCGTTGGAAACCATTCCGTTGCCCTCGGCGGCGTGTAACTACACCAGCTACGTGTGAACATCCTTGGGCACCGTCTCCTAAACAATATGCACGTCACACTTAATATGTAAAAGACACATTGCACATAACAACTGAATGATACATCATTGCACAAGATAATCTACAAAAGAGACAAGCACTACACAATACACCGCCAGTGGGGCCACGAACAGGCCGACCCCCACCCCCTCAATACTAAAGTATATTATTGGAGTATTTTAATCTGTACAAAGTTCCAAGGGCTTGCCAGCCAGATAATCCAATGCAATGAAAGTATGAAAACAAGTTACCCAAACAGAAGTGTGTTGGAGTAGTTTGTTGATGCCGGACTCGTCAAATGAGTCTAAATAGCCTGGCCACCAATCTCATACACTTGGAGGGAAGTGAACACGAAACTGCCATTCCAAGACCACGCACAAATAGGCACGCTCTAATACTAGAGCCTGATTGACACCCTCGCAGAGAACATGGCTCAAACTTGCCTGGTACGAGTGCCCAAACAAGTACAAGTACAAGCACACGAACAGGTAACTCGTACGCAATGTCAATAGCAGGTACTCAAACAAGTACACTTGGTGCTGGTTCACAGCAGCACGTACATCTGATACTATAAATGTAGGATGATATTCAGCAGGTACTTGCAGGTACAGTAGGGTTTTCAGTATGTACTTGCTGGTACAGTAGGTCTTTCAGCAAGTACTTGCAAGTACAGTTAGGGTTTCAGCAGGTACACAGTCAGGTATAGCAGGCGGCTACAGCAGGTGCACAGTCAGATACTGGTGGTACAGTAGGCGGCTACAGTAGGTACAATCGGGTACTGCTGGTACATAGGTACAGTATGTGGCTACAGTAGATACAGCAAGTACATTCGGGTACTGCTGGTACCGTACTACGTACAGTCGGGAACTGCTGGTGCAGCAGATACAATAGACTACTTGCACAGATAGTTGGGTACTGCTGGTACAGCAGGTACAGTAGGTGCACAGATTGTCGAGTACTGCTCAGTGCTAGTACAACAGGTACATTAGGAACACAGATAGTCAAGTACTACTGGTACAGCAGGTACAGTAGGTACACAGTGTAACATGCGGAAGCTTGGTGGATAGAATCAGTAACTTCAATGTTCAGAATTCGGCAATCTTCCGCGACGAAGATAGCGCACAAAATAGATAGACAAATGCGAGCGCGCACACAGAGAGAGAGAGAGAGAGAGAGAGAGAGAGAGAGAGAGAGTCAAACACAGTATTGGGTCCTGAATACCCTCTATAGGGCCCCCCCCAAAAATGGTGTATTTGCTTTATTAGAATGATGTACAATAACGCAAATCTGAAGAACTGATGATCTGGTCTTGACCTGCACTCTTCACCTTGGCGGTAGCACTCCCCTTAGATGTCTTGCCCCTTGGAATACAGCAACGGTCTGTGAGTTATGAGATGCTTGACTGAAAATCATGCCTATGCTTTTTTATAGGTCCTAATGGTGCTAGTCGTCCGGCTCAAACAGGGGTCGGCCTGCAAATTATTCTCCACGACCTGAATTACCCCTTAATGGGCACTTTTCACACCTAGCGTTGCTGGCCGCCTTGTGCATGTTGTCCAGGCTGTTGCCTAGGCCTTGTGATGGTATGCCCAGGCTGTCCAGCCTTCTTGGTTGCTCCCTTTCTGGGGTAGCCCAAAGGGTTGGCCCCCTTCTACATACAGCTACATGCTTCTACACAAATGCTTGGCATCTCGTTGCAAACCAAACACTTAGGACACCTAACATCATTCCAAAAGGAGAATCCCCGTAAACGGTCTTCGTCAAGTATGCATTGTCCTACACATGAAGCAGGACAATGCATACCTGACCAAAGCCCCCCCCCAAAAATGGTGTATTTGCTTTATTAGAATGATGTACAATAACGCAAATCTGAAGAACTGATGATCTGGTCTTGACCTGCACTCTTCACCTTGGCGGTAGCACTCCCCTTAGATGTCTTGCCCCTTGGAATACAGCAACGGTCTGTGAGTTATGAGATGCTTGACTGAAAATCATGCCTATGCTTTTATAGGTCCTAATGGTGCTAGTCGTCCGGCTCAAACAGGGGTCGGCCTGCAAATTATTCTCCACGACCTGAATTACCCCTTAATGGGCAGCACTTTTCACACCTAGCGTTGCTGGCCGCCTTGTGCATGTTGTCCAGGCTGTTGCCTAGGCCCTGTGATGGCCTGCCCAGGCTGTCCAGCCTTCTTGGTTGCTCCCTTTCTGGGGTAGCCCAAAGGGTTGGCCCCCTTCTACATACAACTACATGCTTCTACACAAATGCTTGGCATCTCGTTGCAAACCAAACACTTAGGACACCTAACATCATTCCAAAAGGAGAATCCCCGTAAACGGTCTTCGTCAAGTATGCATTGTCCTACACATGAAGCAGGACAATGCATACCTGACCAAAACCCTAAACCCTAAACCTGACCAAGACCATGTACGAGACTCGGACACCTGACCTTGGATGCTTGGAGTGGAACCCTGGCTGACTTATCCCGGATTGGAGCTCACATGGGACCAGTTTCCACTCCAGGTCCTGCACCTTGTTATCCAATATGTCCATGTGGGGATGCACGTGCCATCCCCTTCTGACGGAAGCTGCATAGCCTCCAAATAGTCTGTCAATAAAGCCGAATAGTCTTCAAAGAATTCTTTGCCAAGCCAAACCACTTTATGAGTCCCTCAGTCTTGAAACTTCATGAGGAACTGTCTTTGTCTTCGGTTGGAGCCGTGCTTGAAGCGGTGCAAAAGGATCTACTCGGGAACCATCACTTCAGCTTTGTCAACTATATCTGGCTCCGCTTCATGTTTAATCTTTGAAGGGATTGGACTTGCATATAATTTTAGCCAATTGACATGGAACACAAAGTGCATAGTCCAGCTCGGAGGTAACTTCATTGACACCTCATTGATCTTTCTCTAGATAAAAAACAGTCCGAAGCTTCTGAATGATAACTTTGGGCATCGCTTGTCCACCTGCTTCAGTTGTTGCTTCATAATCCGAAGATAAATCCAATCTCCTTCTGAGAACTTCACATTCCTTCGGTCTTTATATTGGCCTGTCAAGTGTAGACCTCCTGTGCTTTAGCCAACCTATCTAACTGATTCCAAGATCTCCTAGTAAGACTATGTCAATCTGTTTGATTCAAGTACTGAAGACGAGATTCTAGTCAATAGCGACTGGAATGGTCTTCCAAACACTGCTTCATAAGAAGTCTTGCTAATAGAAAAAAATGAATCATTCAAAACTACTTGAACTAAAGGCAAATACCTTGAACTCAAAAAGTAACTTATGGGACATGTAAGCTACTAGATGGCCATTCTGTTGTAAAATAGCTCCAATTATAATGTTACACACATTTGGAATGGCTCGTCCCATGAGGCAAGCACTAGACAAGGAGCTTTTGACAAAGTCATCTTGAGGTTCTTGAATGCCTCCAAAGCTCGTGGAGTCGTTTGGGTCCGTTGCCTTCTAGTCTTGACACCCTTAAGCAGATCTGTGAGATCTGCCAAGAGGCTAGAAAATCTATCGATGTGGTTGGAATATGCTTGCCATATACCCACAAAAATAATATTGTAAGTTGTCTGTGGTATCTCCCAATTGACTATCTCGACTACCTTGGCCGAATCAAGTCAAACGTCCTTGGCACTGATTATGTATCCAATGTAGTAAACCTCGAACAGATGAAACTCCAACTTCTTCTCGTTGACATAGAGCTCATTGCTTTCCAGCAACTTCAAAGCTTTCTCCACATCAATGTCATGCTACTCGACTGTAGCTGAAAATACCAATATGTCGTCTAAAAATATGAACACTCGCTTTTCAATCAAGTCCCAGAATATCCGCATCATCATGCATTTGAATGTGGCTGGGGCGTTCATCAAGCCAAAAGGCATGACTACAAATTCGTAGTAGGACCTTTCCATACGGAAGATTGTCTTGGGAATGTCTCCCTCAACAATCCTAACTTGGTAGTACCCACTCTTCAAATCCAATTTCGAGAACACCTTGGCCCTATTCAACCTCTCGAGAATGTAATTTATTCGAGGCATCGAAAACTTACTCTTGATAGTCAACTTATTGAGTGCAATGTCCCTCTTAACAATCCTAGCCGGGTCGTACCCACTCTTCAAATCCAATTTCCAGAACACCTTGGCCCTATTCAACCTCTCGAGAATGTAATTTATTCGAGGCATCGAAAACTTACTCTTCATAGTCAACTTATTGAGTGCAATGTCCCCCTCAACAATCCTAACATGGTGGTACCCACTCTTCAAATCCAATTTCGAGAAAACCTTGGCCCTATTCAACCTCTCGAGAATGTAATTTATTCAAGGCATCGAAAACTTACTCTTGATAGTCAACTTATTGGTCAGCCACCACATAGGGGTGACCCTGGCCCTTCTACATAGCTTCTACTAATGAATGCGATGGGTGAACCGCTGAATGAGACTTGATGAATGATTGAATCCTGAATTATGCTTATATATATGCTGAGGTGCTGGTCAGCCAGCTCCAGATGTTGTCGGCCTGCTGTGGACATGAATATTCCTCAAAATTTCCTATTAAATGGGCTGTGCTGACTGAGCTACTGTCCCTTGTGCTGGCCTTCATGCTGAGGACAGCCGACTGGCTACAAACGTCCTATACTAGCTGTTGTGCTACTACCGACAGGGTTTCATGCCCCCAGATGAGGTTGATGTTGATGATGATGAGATGATGGTGCTGAAACTAAGGCTGATGATGATGCTTCTAATGCTGACACTACATGCTGTCCTAACTGCTGCACTAATCAAGGATTAAGACAGTTCATGCTGAAGATTAAGCTAAGCCGTGGCACGGGCATGCACATGACAATAACCCTGGATGTGTATGTGCAACTTTCCAAAGATAGGGGTTACTTGCACTTGCTTGCCCACAAAAGATAGGGGTCACTTGCACTTGCTTGCCCACAAAAGCGGCCTCCACCTTGTTATGGGGTCCTGTGTCCCCTACATCAATGTTCAATGCGGATGCCATCGCCACAAAAATGAAGTCATGTTGCATGCGTGGAATCCTTGCTGTACTGATCCACAGCCAACTTTACCAAGAAACAAACTTGACGACGATTGACTGTGGGAATGACAATGCAAGGACGAGGTAGACATGCCAAGGGCCCCATATGGGACCCCTATTATGGCTGGCCAAAGCCTATGATCCCTACATCCGTCTACAATGCATCTATAAGACCTAAATGCTTTGTTCTCCAAGTGGCTTAAGCATACCAACACCTAAGGCTTCAAATGTGGCCTATGTAGCTCGTGCCTAACATGTCCCTAGACTAGGGTTCTTAATGGGATCAAGGCGTACAACAAATAAATCCTAAAAAGGTTCTATTGATGTACAAATGTTACAAATGTAGCATTGATGATCAGCCAATGTGTCACATAGCACCTCAGTGCATGGGTGCATGTGACACCACCATCCCCAACACCACTATCTCCATTCTCAAGAGCTACCCAAGTACCCACGACACTTGGGGAGGTCCTTAAGAGACTTGATTGTTCTACTGCCTCGCAGTCACAACCATTTCGGATCTAGAGAACATTACCAACAATGCCCTTGCACCACCCGGTTAGGCCCCGGACACACAACTGGAGGAAGGCGAGGTACTAGGCATGCGGATTCCCACCAGGGTAGAGATCCATATGCCAAATTGTCTCATTGGTTCGCTTGATCTGCTAGATGCATGTTCGTACAAAGATCTAATTAGCCAACACATCTTATATGATAGATCAATAGAGCCCACAAGAAATTCCGATAAGCTGGAGCTCCGAATCGTTAGGCAATATCTTTTCAGATGGATCCAACCGTACTAGAAGTACAAGAACTTCAAACGAGGGGAGAGTTCAAAAGACCTAACAAGCACCACACACCCACCAGCAAGAGAGAAATGGGGATTCAAACTAGCTAGAGACA